>NC_137675.1:25328398-25548398 GCF_963989245.1 Nansenia antarctica | reverse complement strand
AAGCTATGACTAACAAACTGATTTCAGGACCTAACCCAATTTGAGAAACTCTAATCCAAGTTGAGGTTCATGTGTGATCTGTACGGCGATGTTGAATGACAGTTAAACTAGAAAATATGAAAGAAAGTTAAAACGACCTGAATAAAGAAGAGAATGTTTGTATCGTGATAAATTATGAAAAACAGCAGGGAATGATAGGGCTGAATAAGGTTTTCATTAATGTTAAATAAGGTTAAAACAGGATACTCTATATATGTTAAATGATATAGTTGAATGTTCTGTATGATTCTGTGTAACACTGTGTAAATTTTGTACAGCCTATCTCTTAGCTCTGTTAATGATTCACCCATTTTGTCCCTGAGCCCCTTCTCTCCCCTGCTTATCAGATTTAAAACAGGTTTTGGTCGCCTCACAGCCACGTCTGTTACTCTGATAGGATAACCAACTGCCTCCTCTTTTCCATTCTGAGAGAATAAATAAACTGGCTTACAGGAGAGAGATTTTAGTACCAATATGGGGTCACCCTCTCAGGAGAGGCCTCATATTCGTCCTCCTTGCAAGTAAATAATAACCATGATTGATTCCGTGTCCCTTTGTTGTTTAAAGTCTACTACGGTCTGTTTGAACTAGCGACGGGTTAGCATGGCTTGCATTACAACCAAGCTGAATAGAATATGGCATTTAAGCCCAGAACCAGAACCCGACAGTGACGTACCTTGCAAAGTTTCTGCCAAAGCTCTCGGAGGTCTGTGAGCCGCTCCGCAGGCTCTTGGATAAGGACGTCATGTGGCACTGGTTGCCCAAACACGAAGATGCAGTGTGCGGAGTGAAGCGTATGGTCACCTGCACGCCCGTCCTCAAGTACTATGATATCACAAAGCCTGTCACGGTCCAGAGCGACGCCAGCATGACCGGGCTGGGGGGCTGTTTGTTACAAGGGGGACAGCCGGTGGCTTTTGCATCGAGGGCACTAACGCCGACAGAGCAAAACTACGCTCAGATTGAGAAGGAGTGTTTGAGCATAGTCTTTGCCTGCCAGAGATTCCACCAGTACCTGTATGGCAGGGAGGCTATCACTGCAGAAACAGACCACAAGCCGCTTATCACAATATTCAAGAAGCCCCTCCTGAGCGCACCGAAACGTCTCCAAGGCATGTTGCTGCAGCTGCAAAGCTACAATCTGGATGTTGTGTACAAGCCGGGCCCCGAGATGTATGTCAGCGACACTCTGAGCAGGGCCACGCCCCCGTGCCGTGGGTTTGACACCCCGTACGTGCAGCATGCTGTGTGCGCCGTGAACAGCACCCAGGCCGGGTATTCACAGCTGGACCAGGCGCAGCACCTGGACGTTACGGCTTTCAGATTCCACCAGATTGTGCAGCACACAGAGACGGATGATGTGCTTCAGGAGCTGGCATCTGTGATCCTCAGTGGCTGGCCAGACTTTAAAGAGGACACTCCGCTGGCAGTGCGGGAATACTGGCCCTTCAGAGACGAGCTGAATGTTCAAGACGGAGCGTTGTACAGGGGACAGTGCGTCGTCATACCAAAAGCCATGAGATCTGAGCTGCTCAAACGCATACACGCTAGCCACATTGGTGGGGAGGCGTGTTACAGACGGGCCAGGGATACGCTCTTCTGGCCGAACATGACGTGTGGCGAACTGCTCCGCATGCAATGAGTACGCACGGGTCCAGCAGAAGGAACCGATGATGTCGCATGACATACCGGTGCGCCCGTGGCAGGCAGTGAGTATGGACGTCTACTCATATGCGGGGGAGGAATTTCTCGTCATTGTGGACCAGTATTCGGATTTCTGGGAAATCGACCAGCTGCCAGATCTGTCTGCTGACACGCTCATCACGCGCTGCAAACGCTCAGTTTGCACGTTATGGGCAGCCAGAGAGGGTGGTCTCGGACAACGGCCCACAGTTTGCATGCGAACGGTTCAGGAAGTTTGCAGCGAGCTGGGGGTTTGCCCATGTCACATCCTCACCCCGACATCCTCGATCCAACGGCAAGGCTGAGTCGGCCGTTAAGATTGTCAAGTCACTCTGCAAGCGGGCGAAATTGGATGGCACGGATGCGTGGATGGCCATCCTTCACTGGCGCAACACACCCACAGAGGGGTTGGACAGCAGCCCGGCCCAGCGCTTAATGGCACGCAGGCTCAAAACTTCACTGCCCGTCATGGACAGCCTGCTTCTACCACGTGTGGTGGACGGAGTGGCAGAGAAGCTGCGGTGGAAACGGCGGGTCGCCAAGTCATTCTATGACACGTCTGCCAGAGACCTTCCAGAGCTGGATGTTGGAGATCACATTAGGATGAGGCCTCTGCCAGGTGATCGCACAGGGCGGTGGCGACGAGGCCAGTGCCTCCAGAGAGTCGCTCCCCGCTCGTTCGTGGTGGATGTGGACGGCACACTGTACAGACGCAACCGAGTGGATCTGCGTGTTGCAGAGCGCTCAGCTCAAGCGCAACAGACAGACATTCTACGGCCTGAGCGGAGCAGTCCTGACCAGACCCAGGTCGCTGGGGAGACTGCCTCAGCCGAGACACGGATTGTCTCAAGTTGGGGGGAGACAGGCGGCGAGGTACATCCTCGTACACCAAGGGCACCGGCGACGCCGGGGGGTCCTGCCACGGCAGGCCAGGGTGTCTACTCACGGAGTGGTCGCCTGTCACGGCCGCCACAACGACTGGACTTATGACTTTGAAAAAAAAAAAAAAAAAAAAAAAGGAAGGGGTGAGTAAAGGGACAGCTCTTCTCGGACTGTTTTGACTTTGCCTCAGACGGCTGTACTGGACTGTTGTTCTTTGTTCAGAAAAAAAAAAAAAAAAAAAAAAAGGGAAATAATGCAATGTTGTAATGCTATTGTTAATGTTTGGGATTGTTATTGTCAATGGAATTGCAGACGGAGATGCAAGCATGTCATTTGCAAACAGCTAAAGGAAAGGAGATGTTACATATAGGCATATGTGTGGTGGCCTGGGAAAACCCGTCGGATGTCGCTGGCGTTCGTTTGTGGCAAAGAGCAAAAATAGATGGAAATGTCCTATTTCGGCGATTTTGATATTATGTGGTATTCTAGTACTCTGAACTCCATACTACATTATGGTGAATAAACATTTTAAGAAAACAAAAGAGAAAGTACTTATTTTTATGTTTTTGTGGTGGGTAGTTTGCTAGCGAAACAACGTCACGTTGAACGTGTCTCATTCTCAGTTAAGCAACGCACGCACACATGAGCGAAAGGAGAGACGATACTTCCACCTGTGTTATTGCCAGTTTACTGATGCTCACAATAAGCATAAAGTAATACAATCTTAACTAGAAGACACACAAATGGATCTGTCCCTCGCATACCGACGAGGCGAGCAGACTAACACCGCATCACAAGCAGACAAACGAGACCGGCCGATCTGCATAGGCTCCTCCCCCGACCCGGAGGAGAAAGGAGTCGGGGGCAGCATGGGGGCAGCATTTCTCACCTTTCACTTTTTTTGACATGATACATTAAAATGCTCATAACTTTTTAAAATAAAGGGCTATCTCAGTCATTCAACCAGTTATGAATAGCTGAGAACTTCTAATTTATGGAAATATAAAAAAATGAAAATGTCAAAATGCCACCATGTGAAGGGTTTTCCCAGGCCACCACACATATGTTAGTAGCCTGTGTTACAGGGACACCTAGGGGTGACCTGATAATGTTGCATGTAAGACCCGGATGTTGTATGTGGGCGTGCGCGGGAGGAACCGCAGTTTAATAAAAGTCATACTGAAACAGTTTTGGGTCGCTCCACCACCAAAAAATCTCACTCCAAACTTTTGCTGAAACTTGGCAGCCCTGCAGATTCATCCAAGATGGCCACCAGCCTAACAACACAACCAGACTCACTTAAGATGGCCGCCAGCCCTACAACATAACCAGACTCACCTAAGATGGCCGCCAGCCTAACAACTCACCTAAGATGGCCGCCAGCCTTGCAACACAATCAGACTCACCTAAGATGGTCGCCAGCCTTATAACACAACCAGACTCACCTAAGATGGCCGCCAGCCTTACAACACAACCAGACTCACCTAAGATGGCCGCCAGCCTGACACCACAACCAGACTCACCTAAGATGGCCGCCAGCCTTACAAACACTCTCCAAGTATATCCAGCTGCGGACATCACGCCTATCACCCGGAAGCTTGATGGACCATATTTGGTTGGAGTGGTTGGAGCGCGTCATCATACCGCGCCTGCATATTTGCATATTGCGCCTGCATATTTGCATAGACTACGTCATCGCCTTACGACGGTATGTTTTTTTCAAATCATTTATGCAAGAAATTTTTATACTAAGGATAGTTGATTGTTGAAGTGACTGGATGAAAAGGTAATGTTTAGTGATGGCGAGATGAAGCTTCTTGAACTGTTGAAGCTTTCCATCAAATTGCGTCACACTTGGACGGAAGCTTCGTGTTGCTTCATTTGCTCTACTGCGCCATCAAGTGGACAATAAATGTCTAGCAGGCAGAGTGATGATGACACCGTGGCTTTGGTGTGTGAAGCTTTGAATTGAAAATGTGCTTGTGTTACTAGGAACAACAACATTTTATTCATTTATTCATTTTTATTTAAAAAATAAAAATGTCTCCACAGTGCTGGGCTTCAGGCGGTTTCTTTTTTTTGAGACGATTTCACCTGCTTTTGAAAATATCCTTTCACAGGGCACAGATGAAGCTGGGGTACATAGATAATTAACGGCAAGTTTATACAAATTAGGATACACATGTTCTGTAGGGGGTTCTGCATCCTTTCGATGTTTGGTTTAGCCAGGTAGGTATGGACCTCCACTGTTGCGTCTGCAGTTACATTTTGGGTCCTCACCTGCAGGACTGTGGTGTCTAAACGACGCCACAGTTTGTTACCTAAAACAGACAAACAGGCTGTCAGTGTCAGTGAATATATACAATAAGACAATTAGAATGTATCCAGTATACATTACCTTGAGTCACAGGCTGCGAAGCTTCTGATATGGGGGGTTGTGATGACGAGGAGGAGGAGGAGGAGGAGGAGGAGTCTCGCGCCAAATCCGAGCCACTTCCCGAATCGGTCACGTGGTACGGCCGGAAGGCGAAGCTTCGCTCTTACCATATACGTCATCAACACACGCCTCGTTACGCGCTTCACAAAAATCTGCCTCTGTTACTCGACACACGCTCCGAAGCGTCGGCTTCATCTCGCCATCACTAGTAATGTTGTGGCTTATATGCCTTGTTGTGATTTTAATAGATAGCTGGAACTCAGCCATATGTTTTACGAACCATTTTCTAGCATTGATTAATTTTAGATGCACTTCTACAGGGAAAGGAGGTTTTCATTGCTGACCTTCATGTAACCGCAACGTGGGTCCAGCCCCACAACTGTGATCCCATGAGCCATTTCCCAGTAAGTCAAATGATTGAGCCGGTATTTGAATAAGATAAACAGCTATGTCGACAACATTGTATCCAGCATTACAATTGGTATGCCCTTCATGGGACATCAGCAGTCAGCACATTAGCTGTGTTGGTCCTAAATACCTTCTTTTTTTTTTTACTTGATTTCATCAAGGTAAATTAAATGGTTTCCTAACACTAAGCCAAAAAAAACACTACATGTATGAGAAAGGACTTCATCAAATTATCATGTAATTCATAATCATGCACACCCCAGTTAAGTGTTGGATAAAAATGATAAATGCAGTACATGGTTTTGAACAGGAACATGCTGATCAGAAGGATGCCCTTATCCTTCCACTGTGGGTTCCAGGCCACTTTGTCCTGTGTGTAAGTGTACTATACCCATATATATATATATACAGAGCATAACTTTATGGTGAATGGTGAATGAATGGTGAATGTTGAATGGTCTTTATTGTCATTGCTATAGTACAGGTACCAAACAACGACGTTTGGGAGGGGTGGCTCCCCTGGTGCTGGGAAAGAAAAAACAAACAAGAAAAAAAAACTAAAAAGACAAGAAGGGAAAGGAGCTGGTTTACATAAATAAAGGCTATGTACACTATCCACTATACTATACTGTACAGATAAAACACGGTGCTGTACTCTATGCTATGCTATACCTATTCTAACATTTCCTATTTCTCTGCAACCTTATGTACCCTAGGGTTGTCATATTGCACATAGTGTTATTGCACATTCATTTAAAGTGTCGCAGTTTGCAGGCTTGAAATGTACACATTTGTGCCTCAGCACTACACCTGATTTTTCAATCCAGCAGCTGCCATCAATCCGTCCAGACTGTCCAGGGCCCAGAACCTAGGTCTTTGCTGTGTTCAGGGCCTGGATGGCCCTGGGGTAGAAGCTGAGCTTCAGTCTGTTTGTCCTTGCGAACATGGTCCTGTACCGCCTGTTCGAGGGCAGCCGAGCAAAGTGTTCGTACCCAGGGTGGGATGGGTCTCTGGAGATCTTGGAGGCCTTCCTGAGGCAGCGTGTGTTGTACAGCTCTTCCAGAGAGGGGAGGGGGGCGCTGGTGATCTTCTGGGCCGTTCTCACGACTCTCTGTAGCGCATTCCTCTCTGCGGCTGTGCAGCTGGAGAACCAGTTGCAGATGCAGTAGGTGAGGATGCTCTCCACTGCGCAGCGGTAGAAGGCCACCAGTATCTCCTGTCTGGTGTGGTCCTTCCTGAGGACTCTCAGGAAGAAGAGCCGCTGTTGTGCCTTCTTTTTTTTTTGAACTTTAAATGTTTATTATCATTTTCTTTTATCAAGTGCAGTCAAACAATATTTCACAACATATTGATGTTACATAAAGGTGTCACAGGTAAGTCGCAAAGGAATAACAGTCCATGAATATCTTTCTTAAAAATAAATAATAACAATAAAGTAAAAGAAGAAAAAACAAACAACAACAACAAAAATAATCCCTAATTTCCTCGCTGGCATTAACAACCACAACAGCCAAACAGAATCATTATCACCATTATCAACAACAGCAGCAGTGTGACAACAGTAACAATAACAACAACCAACCATGGTAAGAGAAAAGAAAGGGAAAAATAAATAAAAATATAAATATAAATAAACACATCTGCATATCAGTCAGATCAAATGAAAATGTAGTGCAATGGATGACCATCTATTAAGGAATGTGTCTAATTTTAATTTCAATAGTGCCGTTGTACGTTCCATGTTGTAGACTTGTTGGATTATTTCCCTCCATTGTATAACTGTTGGGGGGTGTGGCTTCAGCCAGGAGGTTGTGATTGCCTTGTTAGCTATTAAGAGAAGGATTCTCAGTTGGTATGTTTGGCTGTTTTCTTCAAGATCAGCTGGGAGTATCCCTAATATGAAATGTGATGGTTCTAGAGGTAGATCTATAGAGAGACATTTTTAAATTTCTCTTTGTATATTTTGCCAGTATTCTAATATCTTTGGGCAGTCCCAAAATATATGTGTGTGATCTCCAACCATGTCACAACCCCTCCAGCAGTGATCTGAGGTGGTGTTCCATTTCGATGTTATAAGTGGAGTGTAAAAGTATCTCATTTTAATTTTCCATCCAAATTCCTTCCAGTTTGGGCTATTGGTTACCTTATGTCCCTGACTGCATGAAGTCTCACACTGCTCATCTGAAATTATTGTGTTAATTTCTAGTTCCCATTTTTCTTTAATATCTAAGTTATCTTCTTTTAACTCTTCCTGCAATATCTTGTAGATACGTGATATGAACTTTGTCTTCACTGTTCCTTTAGTTGTCAATATAAAGAGGTGTTCTAGTTGTGTTGGTAATGAGCAGAGCTGTTCCCATTCTTGGTGATGTTGTAAATAGTGTCTAATTTGCAAGTATCTATAGAAGTCTTGATTTGGTAAGTCATATTCCTCTTTGAGTTGTTCAAATGATTTGAGGACTGCTTTGTCAAATAGCTGGTCCAGAACCACTAAACCCCTTTCCTTCCATTTCAGGAATCCCTTGTCTAACCTAGCTGGAGGAAACTCACAGTTGTTTGCTATCATTATAGCTCTGGAAGTGGCCATGGGAAGTTGTAGCTTTTTCCTCACAGTTGACCATATTTGTAAAGTGTTTTTGCTCCATACATTTGTAACTTTCTTTTTCCCCCATATGTCTTGGTTTAAGAATGGTATTGTATGTAAAGGTACATTTGGGCATTCACTCTGCTCCATTCCCACCCATATAGTGTCAGTGTCTTGGGATATCCATGCAATCATTGCTCTGAGTTGGGCTGCCCAGTAATATTTTTTCAGGCTAAGTAGGTCCAGACCTCCTCTTTCTTTTGTGCAGAGTAGTCTTTTAAATTTAAGTCTGGGTCGTTTGCCTTGCCAAATGAACCTGGACAACCATTTATCCAATACAGAGAAGGTGGAAACAGGAACATAAATAGGTAGTGATTGGAAGAGGAATAGCAACCTTGGTAAAATATTCATTCTTATACTTTCTATTCTTCCTATCAAGGACAGTGGTAGGATTTCCCATCTTGCAAGGTCCTCTTTTATGTGGCCCATCAATTTCCCATAGTTGACTTTAAACAATTTTGATAAGTCTGTTGTTATAATAATTCCCAAGTATTTAAATCCCTGCGACCAGTGGAAGTCAAGCCTACCTGACAATTGATTTGGCCAATGTCCAACCAACATCATTGCCTCTGATTTTGATTGGTTGATCTGATAACCAGAGAGTTCTCCATATTTCTTTATGGTATCTATCAGCGCAGGGACCGAAAGGACCGGGTCGCTTACATAAGTCAGAATATCATCCGCATAAAGGGAAATCTTGTGTTCCTTGTTTCCCATGTCCTTTATGCCTTTTATTTCCTCATTCTGTCTTATAGATGCTGCCAGGGGTTCAATATTTATAGCGAACAGCAGGGGGCTAAGACAGTCCCCTTGTCTCACCCCTCTTTGTAGGTCAAAGAACCCAGAACAGCATCCATTTACTCTGACACGTGATCTTGGATTTCTGTAAATAACTCTGACCCAATCTATAAATTCTGGGTGAAATCCCATTGCAGATAGTGTGCTGTATAAAAAGTCCCAATTCACGGTGTCAAATGCTTTCTGTGCGTCAAAGCTTATTAACATTGATGTTTGCTTATTTCTTTTAGCGCAAGTAATGATGTTTAGGGTTCTTCTTATATTGTTCGCACCTTGACGATTAGGGATGAATCCTGTTTGATCTGGGTTTATCAAAGTAGTAATATGTTCTTGAACTCTTTGTGCCAAAATACTTGTCAGTAATTTCTGGTCGTTGCATAACAAACTGATGGGTCTGTATCCTTCACATAGAGTTGGGTCTTTCCCTTCTTTATGAATTACAGATATAATGGCCTGTGACCATGTCTCTGGAGGGTTGTTCTTGGAGAGGGAGTAGCTAAACACCTTAGTTAGTATGGGCGCTAGGTCATTTACGAAGCATTTATAGAATTCTCCAGGGAATCCATCAACCCCTGGAGACTTATTGCTTTTAACTTTTTTTATTGCATCTCTTATTTCTGTTTCCGTAATTGGTTCTATCATCTGTTTTGATGCTTCTTCTGATAATGTGGGGAGGTTTAAACCGGTGAGGAAGGTCTCAGTATTCTCTGCTGATGTTTGTTGTCTGGGATCTTTGTATACATTTTGGTAGAATGATGCAAAGGCATCTGCTATCTCTTTGGGTTGAGACACTGTTTTGTTCTGTGTAGGGTGACAGATTTTGGAGACAGTGCGATTGGCTTGGGCTTTACGAAGTTGGAAAGCTAGAAGGCGGCTAGCCCTATTCCCCATCTCGTAGTATCTCTGTCTGGAGAATCTTAAAGCCCCTTCTGCCTTAAATGATAAGAGTTTGTCTAAGGCTTTTCTTGCCTCCTTAAGTTCTGTAGCAATGTTACTTGTGGTTTTGTGTTGTGTCTCTAGGAGCTTTATTTTGTTATCCAGAATTAATTGTTCCTCAAGTCGCTGTCTCTTTATTTTTGATGATATCTGTATGATTTTTCCTCTGATAACTGCTTTTGCCCCCTCCCACAAAATTGAAGGATTAACTTCGCCATTTTCATTTATCTCAAAATATTCTTTTAGAGTATTACTTAATTCTTCCACTGTTTCTGACTTATTTAGCAGTGATACATTTAACCTCCAGTATCTGAAAAAGGAATGCAAGCCTAGATCCACCTTCAGCACAATGGGTGCGTGATCGCTCAGAGTTATAGGTTCAATGGTACATTCTCTTACTTTATACATGTATTGTTGGGGGAGACAGAAAAAGTCCACCCTTGAATAGCTATTATGCACGTTAGAAAAAAAACTGAAATCCTTCCCCCCTGGGTTTTTGGTTCTCCATGGATCCGTAAGACCCAGTTCGGACATAAAGTTATTCAATGCTTTTTCCCATCCTGCACTGCATTAAAGTCCCCTCCTATTATTAGTATCCCTTTTGAGTTGCCAGCAATGATGTTAGCTATTTCTCTAAAGAACATTGGGTCACACTCATTTGGAGCGTATACATTCAATAAAGATACCTCAGTTCCTCCAGCGGTCCCAATGACCATGACATACCGCCCTGATTTATCCTGTATCACCTTCTCTGCACTAAAGGCCAAATTTCTGTTAACTAAAATAGCCACTCCTCTTTTTTTCCCATATGAGGCACTATATACTAGGTTAACCCATTCCCTTTTTAATTTGATGTGCTCATTCTCTGATAAATGAGTTTCTTGTAGTAAGGCAATTGAACATTGCATTTTTTTTTAACTGAGAGAGTATTTTCTTCCTTTTAATAGGATGGTTTAATCCATGGACGTTATAACTCACTACTGTCAATTTATCCATGTGGATACAAGTATCCCATGATTGTGTCCATCAAAGTTAACAATACAAAAAATGTAGACTTGTACCCGTGATAACAGAGCCCCTTATGTGACTGCATAGTAAGGGGAATAACATAGAACGTCCACAATTGTGGAGAATAAGAACACACAAATAGAACAACAGAAAAATACACTTCCAAAAGCCCAACTGTTCTAACAAACATAGAATCAGTCTCAACAAGGACGGAGAGTTGTGACCGTTCTCTCCGGGGATGTGCACAGAGTGCCGTCGCAACTATAGCCTACGCTGATAAGTCGCCTTGTGAAAAATAAAAAAGAGGAAAATAAAAAAAGCCCCTCGAGTGAGGAGAACAGTTTCTTATTGATTAACTTTAAATCATAACATTACAAAACTAGCCAAAATATATGTTCATTGCATAGTGCATCTTGTCACGTTCCTATCATCTTATCTCCTAGTATCAGTAGTACTCACAACTCTTGTTGTTTCATTCACTCTTCACTGGCCCTATTCACTGTGGTGTTATGTTAATATATGGTGTGACGCTTATGCTGTAGACCAATGGGAATGAGTTGGGGATACAGGGGAGAGCATGGCAGTGGGAAAGCGGGCAGAGTGGAATGAATGGTGGAACTGGATGGTTAATAAAGTACGTGGTATATAGTTAACAGTTGTCTCACGCGTTTACTTACGAAACACGACATGGTGTCAGAAGTGCTGTTGAACTAAATCAGTACAGAGATGTGCCTAATCGACAGGCTGTATGAGCGATTCCACGTTACATGCTGACGGCGAGCTGGCTAGCGGACAAGAAGACGAGCAGCTGGCTAACGGCAACGTGCCGCAAGAGGAAGAGGAAGCTAGCAGAATGGCTACTACAAATGCGACGTTCAACATTCAGCCGCCGGAGCCTTTTGATTTTTCTAAGCCGCTCGAGTGGACAAAGTGGATACGGAGATTTGAGAGGTTCCGACAGGCAAGCAATCTAGCCGCCAGCTCTGATGATAATCAGGTGAACACTTTGATTTATTGTATGGGAGATGAGGCCGACGATGTTTTGAGGGGTTTGAAACTCAGCGAGGGAGACCTGCATCCAGTGGTGTAGTCTACGTGATACGCAGGACTACGCCGTATACCCACTAGGAAAGGACAAGGATTTGCGTATACCCACTAGAAAATGCGCGAGGATACGTAACGGCGTTTTGTGACAGAACTTTCACTTTCATTCATAAAATTCACCCCGTCTGTGTTACGAAGCACTTACTTCGAACTTTCTGACATGTTTGTTATCGCATAACCAGTCGTTCAGAATGCTAGTCTCAGTATTTCCCCTACAGAGCCTTGGGGTGGGCGGGCCGCGAATTTGCGAAACCTAGGATGGTAGGGGGAGGCAGCCAATGAGGGGGCAATGAGGGAGTGCTTCGCCAACCAATCAGGTAGCGGTATTGCCCTGCCTCCCCTTACCACCCAAATTCGCGGGCGGGCCAGACCTCCACACACAGCTTCGTGCCGCTGGAGAATGCTTTTGGTTTGTTTTGTGTGCGCGTGCGACGCGAGAGAGTTTTTGCAGGGTGAAAGCTCTGCAGAAGAAAGTAAGCAAGTTGAAACGTTAGCAAATATAATTACTGTGTTCTGACAGAGAAAGTTGGTTCAAATTAGTCGTTATTATTGTGATTAGAAAGTGTCTGATTATAGTTTCATGGTGTGAATAATAGTGTCAAAGAACTAGCAAGCTAGCTAGCGTGCTCAGAGGTGATTAGATGAGCTAGTCTGCTGCACACATGCCAGCTAAAGAGCTAACTGGAGGCACTTTATTATTTTACTTAAAGTAGATATACAATCTTTCTTATTCTGCTAGAATTGGGCTTTATGGTAATACCATAATGGTATATTTACAGTACATGGACAGTGGATTGAAGCATTGGAACAAACCCTCACTCATTGGAAATGTCTGTTTTTTGTAGTTGGACATACGATTTTCTTACAGGTGAGAGAGTAAGTAAAGACAGTATCTGACTGCATTGCCCACAGCAACCCAATATTCAATTAGAATTATGTTATGATTTGATATGAATTCAATGTATACCTCTTATTAAATTATAAATACTCTGGTTGTTATGTTTGCCTTTTGGTTGACAGCAAAAGAGGGAAAGAGGAGGATAGGGAGGGAGAGAAGGAGAGAGCAGGATGGTGTCGGCACACCAGAGAGAGAGAGCAAGAACCAGGTGAGAAAGTGGACAGGTAGTCAAGACCACATAAGTAAGTAGCCTTGAGAACCAATGGTTCTGGAGCCTAACGGCCCATAGGGAAGGAGCCTATCTCCTGTTTCTGTAGTGTGAGGCAGCTTGATGTACAAGTACAGTCCATGCCACCCCCCCCCCCCCCCCCCCCAAGGCAGCAAACACTGGTGTAGATGCATACTGTATGCATAAGTGAGTGTGGTGGTGCTTATGGGGTGTCGCTACGGGACAGGTGTCGCTCTGACTGGGAGGGCAAAATCACAGTATACCCACTAGAAAAAACTAGACTACACCACTGCCTGCATCTGTACAGTAAAGTGAGGGATGGCTTTCAATCCTTCTTTGTAGTGAAAAAGAACATTGTGTACGAACGTGCGCGATTTAACATGCGCAAACAGGAAGCAAATGAGACCGTGGATGCATTTGTCACTGCCTTGTATGCATTGGCAGAGCACTGCAATTATGGACAATTGCATGATGAACTGATCAGGGATAGGTTAGTGGTAGGGCTGGCAGACTTGCGGCTCTCAGAACGCATGCAAATGGAAAAAGACTTGGACTTAGAAAAAGCTATCAACATGGCGAGACAATCAGAGGAGATCAAAAAGCAGCAAAGCACACTGAGGAGTGACAGCAGCAGTAGTGCAGTGCAGATGGACGTCAGCTCTGTAGACAGAGTGTTTAAAGGGAGGCCAAAGGAAAAGCCCAAACCTAACATGTATAAGAGCTTTGGAGCAAAGGCACACAGCAGCCAGAGCAGCTCCCAGTGCTACAAATGTGGTGGCGCGCCACACCCCAAGCTGGAGTGTCCTGCCAACGAGGTGAAGTGTCACTCCTGTGGAAAAATGGGTCACTACAAGCGTGTGTGCCTTGCAGGTAAAGCTGTGCACGGTATTGAAGAAGAGGTGGAGGGCTGGTTCCTTGGTTCTGTGACGTCAGAGGCTGATCCATGGATTGTAGAAATAGAAGTGATGGGAAAACAGGTCACCTTCAAGCTCGATACTGGAGCCGATGTCACTGTTGTGTCACAGGCTGTTTTTGCTAACATGTTTTCTAACACACAGCCACCCATTCTCCACAAAGCAGAGAAACCTTTGTTTGGTCCAGGACGAATGCCGCTGGACGTGGCAGGGTTCACCAAGCTGCAGCTGGGGAGAGGAGGCAAGCAGACCACGGAGAAGGTCTATGTGGTGAATAACCTGAGCACGCCTTTGCTTGGGAGGCCAGCCATCGTAGCCCTGGGCTTACTCCTCCGTGTCAACAGCATAGACATGGAGACCCTCAAGACGACCTACCCCAAGCTGTGCAGTGGCCTGGGTGAGGTACAACAAGCATACACCATAAAACTCAAACCGGGTGCTGTGCCATTTTCCTTGAAAACCCCCAGGAGGATTCCGCTGCCTATGATGGGGAAAGTCAGAGATGAGCTCCAGCGCATGGAGAACCTGGGTGTCATCAGCCGCGTGGAAGAGCCAACCGACTGGTGCGCCGCCATGGTGGTCGTCCCCAAAAAGGACGGTAAATCAGTGCGTCTATGTGTGGATCTGACCGGCTTGAACGAGTTTGTATGCAGGGAGAAGTACATTCTGCCGTCGATAGAGCAGAGCCTCGGGATGCTTGCCGGAGCAAAGGTTTTCAGTAAACTGGACGCAAACATGGGGTTTTGGCAGGTTCCACTTGCAGCAGAATCAGCCAAGTACACTACGTTCATCACCCCATTCGGAAGGTTTCATTTCAACCGCCTTCCTTTCGGAATTGCCTCAGCACCTGAACATTTTCAGTGCATGATGGCGGAGGTAACCGAGGGGCTGGAAGGTGTGATATGCCACATCGATGACCTGCTGGTGTGGGGGCGGGATCAGGAAGAGCACGATACTCGACTCCACGCAGTACTGCAAAGGGTGGAAAGGGCCCACATCACCCTGAATATGGACAAATGTGAACTCTCAAAGAGTGAGGTGGTCTTCCTGGGCCAGATCGTCACGGCTACAGGGGTCCGCCCAGATCCGAGGAAGACGGAGGCCATCATGGAGATGAAGGAGCCCGCAAACGTCAGCGAGCTGCGAAGCTTTCTTGGAATGGTCAATCAACTGGGAAAATTCATTCCCCAGTTAGCAGAAAAGGACAAGCCGCTCCGTGACCTTCTCTCGAAAAGAAACAGCTGGGCCTGGGACGTGGCCCAGGTGACAGCATTCAGAACACTGAAGGAAGCCCTGTCCTCTCCTCCAGTGCTGGCGGTCTATGATCAAA
Source organism: Nansenia antarctica (assembly GCF_963989245.1). Taxonomy (NCBI): domain Eukaryota; kingdom Metazoa; phylum Chordata; class Actinopteri; order Argentiniformes; family Microstomatidae; genus Nansenia; species Nansenia antarctica. The sequence goes on along the minus strand of NC_137675.1, from coordinate 25,533,088 downwards.
AGAGAGACACCAAAGTGTCAGCCGACGCATCCTCGTTCGGCTTGGGAGGTGTTCTGCTCCAGAGGTGGGGGGTTGAATGGAAGCCTGTGGCTTACGCGTCTCTGTCCCTCACTCCCACAGAACAACGATACGCACAGATCGAGAAGGAGGCCCTGGGCCTCACATGGGCCTGCGAACGGTTCCAGGATTTCCTCATAGGAAAACACTTCTGCCTGGAGACCGACCATAAACCCCTTCTCAGCTTACTGGGAGGCCAAGCCCTGGATCTGCTGCCGCCAAGAATCCAGCGTTTCAGGATGCGGTTGATGCGCTACTCATATTCTATCGTGCACGTGCCAGGAAAATCACTCTGGACAGCAGACACGCTGTCGCGCTCCCCAGTGACAAGATCCAGGTCTACATCAGAAGAGGAGCTAATGGAGAGCACCAATATATATGTGGACTGTGTAATGGACAATCTACCCGTTGGTACCTCATATATGGAAAACCTGAGGAAGGAGCTAAATGCTGACAGTGTCTGCTCACGTGTTATGATGCTGTGCACAGAGGGATGGCCTGACCACGCAAGCCAGGAACCTGTGCTGAAGAGCTACTGGCGGGAGCAAGCTACGCTCACAGTGGAAGACGGTCTACTGCTGAAAGGCACACGACTGGTGATACCTTCAGTAATGAGGAACGACGTGCTGGCCAGACTACACGAAGGACACCAAGGTGTTGTGAAGTGCAAGGAGCGTGCCCGCCAGTCTGTGTGGTGGCCTGGACTCAGCCAACAGGTAAATGAAATGGTGCTCAATTGCAGGGCATGCATTCAGGAGCGACAGAATCCCAGAGAACCTCTCATGCCGTCAGAGTGCCCTGAAAGACCATGGCAGAAGTTGGGGGCCGACCTGTTCGTCCTGGGAAAAGACACATACCTACTCGTCGTCGATTACTTCTCCAGGTATGTTGAGATTGCCCAATTGTCTCACACCAGGTCCACTGACATTATTGTACATCTGAAGTCCATGTTTGCCCGCCATGGCATCCCGGAGGTCCTGATGTCAGATAATGGGCCTCAGTTTTCTGGTCAAGCCTTCACCTCCTTTGCTGCTGCGTACGGGTTCAGACACATCACCAGCAGCCCAAGGTTTCCACAGAGTAATGGTGAAGCAGAAAGGGCAGTCCAGACTATGAAAAACCTCCTGAAAAAAGCGAGCGACCCCTACCTGGCTCTACTCGCCTACCGAGCCACACCCCTTCAAAGTGGGTACAGCCCGGCCCAGCTCCTCATGGGCCGACGTCTGCGCACCACGGTGCCAGTGCTGCCCTCTCGACTGGTCCCTACACTGCCGGACAGCGACGCGTTCGCGCAGAAAGAGGAGGTGAAAGGGAGGTCGGATGCGGTAAACTACAACCGGCGACACCGTGCAAGACCCCTCTGTGACCTGTCTTCGGGAGAGCAGGTATGGGTCACGGATGCTAAGACGTCGGGAACTGTGCTCCGAAACCACTCTACTCCGAGGTCCTACCTGGTGGGCCTGCCCCAGGGGGTGGTGAGACGCAACCGACAGCATCTGATACCCCTACACACACCTACACAAGACAGGGGCTCCCCGCCGCAGCAACAAGCCCCGGAGCCGGCCCCAGACCCGACCCCTGGGCAGGCTCCCATGTCACCTGCAGTCGGAACACAGGCCCCACCTGCAGAGACTCCCACGCTCAGAACAAGGGGGGGGAGAGCAGTGGTTAAACCTAGGAGGTTTGACATGTAACTGAGAAATGTGGACAAGTGTTTGTATAAGTGTTTACCCTAAAAAAAATTTTAAAAAAAAAGGAGTATATGGGTAATGTTACTGTTGTATTTAAGGAAAAGTTATTCCATGTTACGTTGGATGGGGTCTAGTTTGAGCACTTTTAATAGCCCTGTTAGTTTTGAGATTTATGGATCAAACCGCTATAGTAACGTATGTTCAGGATTTACACAGGGACAGACCTTTACAACAAAAGAGGCAGAATAATCCTCTAAGGTCTGACGAGGTAAAGGCAGTCTACCCTTTGTCTCTAGAAAGGGGAGATGTGGTGTTATGTTAATATATGGTGTGACGCTTATGCTGTAGACCAATGGGAATGAGTTGGGGATACAGGGGAGAGCATGGCAGTGGGAAAGCGGGCAGAGTGGAATGAATGGTGGAACTGGATGGTTAATAAAGTACGTGGTATATAGTTAACAGTTGTCTCACGCGTTTACTTACGAAACACGACATTCACCATTGAGAATGTAAGGTGATCAACTTCTCCAGTATCGATTTAATTGAGTCGTCACTTTACAAGCGAGTTCGTTTAATCTCAACGAGACGTCCTTGATATCACTTCTTAAGATGATATGATCCAATCAAATATTAGGCACCACTACTGAACTGTTCATTAAGATAATATTTATTCAAGCACATCAGCAAGCAATATCATTTCCATGGAAAAGTGGTCTCATCTAGTTTCACCTCTGCAGGCCCGTCTCAGCTAGCCGTCAACCAGTTAACTGCAAGAGCTCCACCAGACGAGACTCGCTCTCACCTCCGTACATAGTCCTTTATACAATTCATCAAACATTTTGGGCTGGGTGATGCCCCCCCCCTCTATCTGGTAGTTTTCCAAGTGTCAGCACAAATCCGTTGCAGCTGCAGAAAGTCTTCTCGTTAGCGTTGGCCTTCAATTCCTCTCTTGTGTGGGTGCGCGAGAGTGTACTGTGTGTTATCAGCAGTGTCCTGCTAGCGTCTCGTTCCCATGGTGATATCATACTTTGTATGAGCAGAGCATTGTGTCAGTGTCCTTATCAGAATGTCTTGTTATCAGAATGTCTTGTGAAAACACAACTATTGAAGTTACACAGTAATATTAGGATTTGATTTTGTAAGTTAAAGTATAGTATAGAAGAATAGACTTATCATTAATCATTAGTTATGAAAGTATAAAATCAGTACAGAAAAATAGAATATCATAACAGCAGGTATACAATGGTTGTTAGCACATAGGTAAAAAATAAGTAATTTATAGGCAGTTTGAATCATAAAACGTTCTTTTAGTCAGGAGCTTGTCTTCTTCTTGTCGCTCAAAAACAGAACCTCTCTTTTGGCTTTGCGTGACCTTCCTATTGTTCTCAACTGACCGCATTCACATATTATTTAAATGAGCACATAGTACATGATTTATCACTTCTAGTGATTTTAATACAAATTCCCAACAAATCCCCCCTTTGGTCATTAAAACAAAATTATGACCATTACAGAGAATTTGTAGCCAGAAAGGTGAGATGGGTCGTAGACCGCAAATGCCTTTATTCACACCATTCCTTCACAAAACTCCATAATTACAACATATCTTCAACTCCTGTATCATGATCCATCTCCTCACCCTCCAACATGCGCAAGTAAAGTCCTGTTCACAAATGTTTCCCTGTCTTGACCATGCACTCATGAACATATTGCAGAAGTGCGTAGCATTAAGGCGTCCCACGTCGCCCCCCTTTCCCGTCCTGTTAAGGCAGTCGTAGGCTTTTTCTAAGTGTAAAGGGTGATGTCCCTCATATATCATGGGGCCTTTAGTTCTATTTATACCGGGGCAGCATGTTCTCCCCCTCGTCCCATCTCTACTGGAGAATTTGAACAATTATCAGGCTTGTAGGGGGAGAAACAGTGTACTCTCTCTAGGTTGTTTCAAGCAGACTAAACATTGAATTTAGAATGAATTTAGAAATGGTGGATATTGTGTAGTTAACCCAGTTAATTTAATAGTTAATTAATAAATTGTATAAATAATTGTGGCTATAACCCAGTTGTACCAAACATTTTAATTTGATTTGATTTGCTTCTCCATTTATCTCGAACATTTCAACCACAAAAACACACAAATCTTCAACAACAAAAACAAACCCCCAAAAATGAATAAAAATACAAATAAAATAAGATATAAATTGAAATAAAATATATCTTCCTCGACATGGAAGCAACAGTCGGCAATTGCCCTGTTCGATAAAAGACAGAAAGAAACAAAAGCCACCTGGTCCTGCCCCTTCCCCACAATATCATACCTTTACGCAATAGATTATCTATCAATATCTATAATAATATGGCTATCCACTATAGCTAACCAGGAACCAAATGTCCACAAAAATACCAGTTCACGTCATTCTCAAGCTCCTCCAACCTATATCCCTCCAAACCACTCAATAGTATTACTTGTTTTCATTGTTACATCAAGGCCATTCAAAATGGACACCCCACAAACTGAGATGCACCTGCCCCTGAGCGCTGCACAGACAACAGGCTGTTCTTCATTCAATTTCCCTCCTAGACTACAACCCCTATCTCTGCTCATGAACAAAACAATTTTAGTAAGTTGCCAGCGACCTTATTTTGTGTTACTTTAAACATGAATCGTGCAGCTCTGAATTTAACCAATTCTCAACATTTCAGAGTTTGACTTTTATTTTATTTTATTAATAATTGGTATGACCTCTATACCCAGCATGAAGTACAATTCTTATAGCTCTTTTTTGCAATGTGCATATCTTTTCTAGGTTGGTTTGTATTTCCCCAAACTTCAACACAATATGACAGATAGGGTACAATGAGTATGCAATATAGAGTGTATAGTGATTTCTGATTTAAGATGTATTTAATTTTACCCAGAAGTCCCAAGCTTCTCGCAATCTTTGTGCACAGATATTTTCACTTTGTTTCCAGCAGAGTTTGTGGTCTATTTAAGACACCCAAAAACTTGATTTCATATACTCTATTGATTTAGACATTTTCAATTTCCAGATGGAGGTCTGTATTTATATTGCAATTTCCAAATAGCATGAATTTGGTTTTATTCAGATTTAATGATAGCTTGTTTGTCTCAACCCAGCATTTTAATTTGTACAATTCCTTCTTTGCCACCTTTAAAAGCTGCTGCAGATCTTCCCCATAACATAACATATTTCTGTCATCTGCCAAGACAACCAATTCGACCCCTGTGGGCACCACAGGTAATATTTAAGCACCTTGATTTGTTCTGGCCTATTTGAACAAATTGCTGTCTATTACTAATATAGCTTTTAAGCCATTCAAGTGCGACCCCTCTGACACCATACCTGTCCTTTTTTTTTTTTTTTAAGTAGAATCTCATGATCTATTGTGTCGAATGCTTTTTTAAGGTCAATGAATATGCCCAATGCATATTTCTTTCTCTCTGTACAAGTTGTTATTTGCTTCTACTAGTTCCATTAATTAATGCCATGGCAGTAGATCTAGCTGTTCTAAAACCATACTGATTATCCATTAATAGTTGATGTTTTTCAATGAAATTGGCCAGTCTTTCATCATATAGTTTTTCTAACCCTAACCCTAACTGTTATAATAAGGATACCGGTCTGTAATTGGTGAAGAGGTGTTTATCTGTTTTGTTCCTTTAACATTATTTTTTATTCTCCTCTAATAATCTGGTATAATAATCTTTCTTACATATGCTCATAATACTAATTTGTTTGTTTTTTGTATTTCTTCTATGTAACCCCTGCCTCCTTTGTTTGATGCTTTATACATACACTTTATAGAGTATACCTTTTCTTGTATGCATTTTGAATGCCCCTGGACACCCACAGATTTTCAGAATATTTATTCTTATTGCTACATTGTTTTAGTGGGCAGTTTTTGTCATATAGAACTTTAAATGTTTCTAGGAATAACCCATACGCTTTGTCCACATCTGATTCTTCATATATACTCTTCTAATTCCATTTTAATAACTCATTTCTAAAAGCAGATATGGATTCCTCAGTTCTACTGTCTTGTATGTAATTTCCTTTAACTCCCTCTTCTTTCTATAATTACATTCATAAAATGAAAAGACAGGCAGGTGATCGCTAATATCATGGATTAATAGTCCACTTGTTGTGTTACTTTCCACATTATTTGAGGCTTAGTGCATGCTGACAGAGTCGCCAGGAATTTGAAAATGTTATACATGTGGTGGGTCTGCTTTGGTACAGTGTGACAGGAGAGGCCATTCTGTACCCGGTTTACCTTCGACTGTGACAGCGTGTGAGGTGGTCAATATACCTCCCACGGTCTTGTCCACCACGTCGCCTGGGTCTAAAATAGGAGTCTGTTTTGCCGTTGTCTGCTCTCTCCGCAGCATTCAGTTCCTGTGAAGAGAAAACTCGATTGAGATTAGTTAGAGACTTAGAGTTTTGACATATTCATTTTCATGGAGAGGAGGTCGAAGCCACCTCCCTCTGTCTCTGTATCATGTCGGCAAGCTTTCTTTTAATAGATTAGGGAAACTAAACCGTGTTATGAATTCCTTTAAGAGGCACTTTATTACAGACTGCAGCATCCTCCCGTTTACACGGATATGCTTCAGGCCACCTTGAAAACCTATCAATCACCACCAACAAGTATCTTTTGCCTTGTACTCTATTGTCTAATCCCATGTCCGTGAAGTCAATACATATCTCTCGAAATGGGCAGGGAGGCACTGGATATGTGCCCATTGGGCATTTAAGTACTGTTTTTGGGTTGTGCTTATTGCACACATCACAGTCTGAGATGAAATTCTTAACCATCTCCAAACCATAAGGGGTCCACCAATCTCTCATTATTAGTATTCTGCATGGGGCTTCCCCGGTGACTTTCCTGCCGCCGGGAAGTGTTACTGTTAATCCGTCTGGTCCACAAGTTACCTCCGCGTTCAATTTACATAGCAGGTCCCTCCCCATTACGTTTACGGGGCATTAGGGAGCGAACAGGTAGTTGTGTGACAATTTCTGGTGGCCTATTTTTGTTTCTAGGGGGATTGTTTATTTCTGTGTCTATGCCTGTCCGGAGTAGCCTACTGTCGTCATGGCCAGATTTTCCGACAGAGGAGGAACTCTACCCTTGTGGTTTGTCATGGTGGACGCTGCTGCTCCAGTATCCATGAACTGTTTTTTCTCTCCTCCCATCAGTATTACAATCATTGGTTCTTCGTTCGGGTGGAAGTGGTAGGTTCCTCTTTCGCCTCCCGGGCATCCCTATAGGCTTTGACCATAAGGAGCCCCTCCTTGTGGTTGATTCATCATGGGGGCCATCATGGTTGGTGCCGGTTGGCCTGGCATCGGGCCCCCCCACTGTTGCTGTGTGGGGGGTCGAAACTGCTGGGGCTGCCATTGCTGCTGCTGCGTTGGTCCCCATGACTGCTGTTGGCCCCCTTGGTTAGGGCATTTCTTCTTCCAGTGTCCTGTTCCTCCACATGTGTGGCAGGAACCTGCTCCTGGTGCTATTGGTCCTCCACGGCCTCTCCTGCGGCCTCCTCGCCCACGTCCTCTCCCTCCGCCTCTCTGTTGATATTCGGGGAAGGATTGGTACTGAGCCGGGGGCTGTGGTGCTGCAGAGGCCTGCGGCACCTCTCCAAGCTGGACCAATATCTTGCATTCTTTACATTCCTTCTTCCTTGCCGTAGCCACAGCCACAGCTACGGTCACCTGCATTTTCAACAACCTCTCACACTGCACGGCCTGTTTCTCCTCGGTCTCGTCGGTTTTTCTTTCTTCTGAATTAATTAAGGTCTTATATTATATCTTATAGGGTCTCTGTGTGTATCTATCTTGTCGCTATGTATTCTTCTGTCTTATGTGTTCTGCATTATCTGCTCATCTAGATAGTCATTCTACTGAGGGTTCACTGTATCGTGTGGCTATGCTGCCACCCTTATATCAATATTATTATTGCCAACCAATACTAAACAAACTGAACAACTAAACAAAACCACAATGTAATCAAACACCCCAAATATACCACTATTGCAAAGACGACGAGACACAAAATCACCGTGCGTCAGAGACACTCCTAGTGAGCCTTTTTTTCCTTTTTTTTTTTTTTTCTGCTGTCTGCGCTTCAATGGTGGGTCACACCCGCAGCACAACACTTCTTTAAACACCTTGAACGAGGCATAACATACAACTATCCCTTTTAATAGTAATAATTACAATAATAATAACAATTCCATCTATGATTCACATACAATATTACGTAACACCTTTGCATGAGTTTAGAATTATAAGGTTATATCTCCGCTTAGGGTAGTTCAGAGATATTGAGCGTCAACGTTTTTACATTCCATTATGTTCCGTGAGATGGAACCCTTGTATTTTATGAATTACCCACTCAAAATGTCAACATTTTAAAAATACCACCACACATTAATAAACCACTTAATGGATCAGATTATGCAAAAAACTCAATTTTGACTAAAATGATGATAGAACCTTATAATCCTAACGCCACAATTATTTTAGCGCCCGCTGTGAGGGGAGGCACGCTAAATAGGACCTTCACCGGACTGCAGTCCTGCCGTGAACGCTACCCTATCCGCAATGTCCTACACTCCTCACTTGGTTTGCAAGGTATTTCAACCTTCGGGGCCTGGGCCTGATTACCCCTGGTTACCCCTGGGGCCTGGGCCTGCATGATTACCCCTGGATACCCCTGGGGCCTGGGCCTGATTACCCCTGGTTACCCCTGGGGCCTGGGCCTGCATGGTTACCCCTGGCTACCCCTTAATAGGACTATAGTGTCCTTTCCTGGGGCCTGGGCCTGTCTACCCCTGGTTACCCCTTAATTAATATGGACTTAGCTACTGTCCCTTCCTTAGACCTCGGCGGGTCTTATTACACGTTAATACAAGATGTGCTTAAATATCAGACAGTGGTGTTCAATAATGTATAGAATGTCAATTTAATTAATGATTATCCTTACTTTTGACGGATCTTCAAAGACACAGATCAGAATGGGTTTGACGATTCCAGGACCCAGCACTTCCAGCTAGAATACTATTGTCTACCTAAGCAGATTTCATTAAATGGCTCTGCTCACCTCTTTTGTGTTGGTACCGTGGAAGTGCTTAGTCCGAACCCAGCCTCGCCCACTCCTCCTTGCATCCCGTTGAAGATCACGTCGGGGTCACCAATTTTGTAAGGTGATCAACTTCTCCAGTATCGATTTAATTGAGTCGTCACTTTACAAGCGAGTTCGTTTAATCTCAACGAGACGTCCTTGATATCACTTCTTAAGATGATATGATCCAATCAAATATTAGGCACCACTACTGAACTGTTCATTAAGATAATATTTATTCAAGCACATCAGCAAGCAATATCATTTCCATGGAAAAGTGGTCTCATCTAGTTTCACCTCTGCAGGCCCGTCTCAGCTAGCCGTCAACCAGTTAACTGCAAGAGCTCCACCAGACGAGACTCGCTCTCACCTCCGTACATAGTCCTTTATACAATTCATCAAACATTTTGGGCTGGGTGATGCCCCCCCCCTCTATCTGGTAGTTTTCCAAGTGTCAGCACAAATCCGTTGCAGCTGCAGAAAGTCTTCTCGTTAGCGTTGGCCTTCAATTCCTCTCTTGTGTGGGTGCGCGAGAGTGTACTGTGTGTTATCAGCAGTGTCCTGCTAGCGTCTCGTTCCCATGGTGATATCATACTTTGTATGAGCAGAGCATTGTGTCAGTGTCCTTATCAGAATGTCTTGTTATCAGAATGTCTTGTGAAAACACAACTATTGAAGTTACACAGTAATATTAGGATTTGATTTTGTAAGTTAAAGTATAGTATAGAAGAATAGACTTATCATTAATCATTAGTTATGAAAGTATAAAATCAGTACAGAAAAATAGAATATCATAACAGCAGGTATACAATGGTTGTTAGCACATAGGTAAAAAATAAGTAATTTATAGGCAGTTTGAATCATAAAACGTTCTTTTAGTCAGGAGCTTGTCTTCTTCTTGTCGCTCAAAAACAGAACCTCTCTTTTGGCTTTGCGTGACCTTCCTATTGTTCTCAACTGACCGCATTCACATATTATTTAAATGAGCACATAGTACATGATTTATCACTTCTAGTGATTTTAATACAAATTCCCAACAAGAATGTTCTGCAAATCAGCGTTGGTCATCAAATTCGTCCGGTTTGAGACTGAAGTCCCAGGCCGGTTGCTTTGCATTAGCTTCGCCTGGAGTTTCTCCCGTTCGTCGAGCCGGACATGGATACCCAACTCTCCGAGTGTCGTGGCCGCGTCTGCGAGCGTCATGAAGGTCTTCGTTCCGGAGTTGAGGTAGATTTTCAGCTTGGCAGGGAAGGGGGATTGAGCTTTAATGTTTTTCTCTTTGAGCAGTTTCATCACGTCTCTTACTTGCTTCCGTTTCTTTTGTGTATCTGAAGTGTAGTCCTGGTCAAAGAATATCTTCCCCCCGTTGTATGGCACTCCTCCGCGATGTTTCCAAGCCTCTTGGATGACCGTTTCTTTGATTCTGTAGTCCAGAAATCTGACGATGATGGACCTCGGGGTGCTCGCGGGATCTTTCGGTTTCATAGTGAGTGAGCGGTGAGCCCTCACTACATTTAGGTGCACCTCCTCTGGTAGTGTCAGTGAGGATCGGATGAGATCACTTGTGAACTTCAGCATATCCATGTTACTTTCCTCATCCTCTTTCACCCCATATATGCGAACGTTATTCCGCCTGGCCCTGGATTCTAGGTCGTCACATTTTGCTGACAGGCTAGCTTCTCTGTGTAGCATGTGGTGAAGGACTCATTCAGATCTTTGGGTTTTCTCTTCCGCGTCATTCAGTCTCTGTTCGTATTCGGTCATTCGTTGTTCCAATTTTGTCGTCCTTTCAGCTACTTCTGCCAGTGCGGATTCTACTCTTGTTAGTGATTCTTTAGTCTCTTTAGAGGCTTCACCGTGCTCCTTCCTTAGCGTGCGTAGCTCTGCTAGTACGGCAGCCATGCTGTCTTCCCCCTCGTCTGGTTTCTGTTGCTCCTCTTTTTTCGTTAGTTTGCTCTTCTTCTCAATGTCTTTTCGACTGTTGGCCATTATGTTTGGTAGTTGTGAGGTTTTTTTTTTACATAAAGTAAAATATATAATAGGTGTTTGGCTAGTTTTTTAAAGTTCTCCTCGGGAGCTCAAGATTCAAGCTGCTGCTTTGGCCATGACGTCACAGGAAGTCCCTCCTGTTGTGCCTTCTTGATGATGGCTGCTGTGTTGTTCTTCCAGGACAGGTCATCCTGTATGTGCACCCCCAGGAATCGGAGGGTTGAGACTCTCTCCACGCTCCCTCCGTCGATGAGCAGGGGCTGGACCTCAGATTTTTTCCTCCTGAAGTCCACGATGATTTCCTGGGTCTTTGACTGGTTCAGCAGCAGGTTGTTAACCTTGCACAGCTTGCTCAGCTGCTCTACCTCATCCCTGTACGCCGCCTCGTCCCCCCCCGAGATGCAGCCCACCACGGTGGTGTCGTCTGCAAACTTTACGATGGAGTTGCTGGGGTGGACGGGGGTGAAGTCGTAGGTGTAGAGGTTGTAGAGGATGGGGCTTAGCACGCAGCCCTGGGGGGACCCAGTGCTGAGTCTGAGGGCTGTGGAGGTGTGGGAGCCCACCCGCACCCTCTGGGGGCGGTCGGACAGGAAGTCCTTGATCCATGCACATATAGAGTGTGATAGTCCCAGGTCTAGTAGTTTGGTCACTAGCCTGTCTGGAAGGATGGTGTTGAAGGCAGAGCTGAAGTCCACAAAGAGCAGTCTCGCGTAGCTGTTTCCCCTCTCCAGGTGGGATAGAGTGGAGTGGAGAGTCGTCGCGATGGCGTCCTCTGTGGACCTGTGGGCTCTGTAGGCGAACTGGTATGGATCCAGGTTGGGCGGGAGGCGTGTGACTATGTGTGCCCGGACTAGTTTCTCGAAGCACTTCATGATGATTGGTGTGAGTGCCACCGGGCGGTAGTCGTTTAGGCAGCTCACCGTGCTTTTCTTCTTATATGCAACATATGACATCCACAGTAGTAGATTATAAAGACATACAATGTAGTTGAGCATTTCTCAGGTTTAACCTTCATATGCCATTTGTTTGTGAGTTTGTGTCTATTGTATTACCCCCAGTGTCCTTTTTGCTTATTGCACTAGGAAAGCCGTGAGGTGTCATAGGGCACCAGTGAGTACAAAAACAAATCTACCTTTGCACTCGATCAAATGTCAGGACCCTCCTTTCATGACTTTTCCTAGATATGTGCGTTCTACCACCCAGCATCTTTACATTTTCAAAATCTAGTTAGTATAAAGCGTTTTTGCAGTATTTCTGTGTGTGTCTGTGTATTTGCCTTGGAATTCGGCTGCCATCTTTTTCTCCAAGGCTGCAATTCTCTTTTATATCAGCAGAGGTAGCAAGGGGACACACACTGTGCTCAAACTTCAGGCTTCAGTGCTGAATTAGATACAGTGGATAAGACTGATACGTATGTAACATAATGTGTTTATATATAGGCTATATATAGAAATAGGCAGGGCTGGACTGGGACAAAAATTAGGCCCTGCCATGTGGCTCAGACCGGCCCAACACAATCGGTCCGACACCGCCGATCAACATGCTGGCAGTCTGTTGAATATACCATTTTGTAAAACCCTCTATAGAGCGGAGTAAGTGACATGGACAGCAAGTAATGCAAGTGTGAACCAGTGTACTCACTCACTGTTGACATACTCCACGGTGATGAGACATGGCTGCTGTGCTGAGCAAACAATACCCATACTCAATACTGTTAAGTAGTTGTATAACAAAAAGCTCGGCAGTCATAGGAATAATTACAATTATTTATTAACATTTTAATACTGTTAAGTAGTTGTATAACAAAAAGCTCTGCAGTCATAGGAATAATTACAATTATTTATTAACATTTTAAATACAAACAATATCAAATATCACTCAATATAACACCACTGTAAAAAAAAATGCAGACAATGCAATAGGGAAGAGAGAGAAAGACACACACACACACACACACACACACACACACACACACAAGAGAAATGTGAGACATGGTACAGCAACACATGTAAAAGATGGCTATAGCTGAAAAGATTGGATACTCACCCAGTTCCGAAAGGCTCAGCCCTTTCAATCTCCACCTGGACAATTAATGGCCATATCCGAAAGATAGTGAGAGGAACAGAGTAGAGGGAGGGGCAGAGATAAAGAGACAAGGTATGAGAAGATATGATAAGTGATTACATAACTGATTCAGATCAGAATCTTCTGGGAATCAAAAAACAGATTTGCAGCATGTCTATATAGTGTATACCAGTGGAGGCTCCTCCATAGAGGTGGAGGAGGCCTGGCCTCCCCAATAATTTGAGAGAAGAGAGAAAGATTTAAAAAAGCAATAATTATATTTATTTTATTTATTTATTTATTTAACATATTATATTATATTAATATTATTTCCGTTTTGTTCATAAATCTGGATTTTTCCATGGCTAAAACCCAATATTGCAATTGTAAAGCACCTACAGGCCAGAATCCCTATCCGTTTCTATTGAAGGAGGCCAGGCCTCCTGTCGGAAAGTCCAGGCCTCCTGTCGGAAAGTAGTTTCTCATAGAAGTCAATGTAATGCAATTTTTCTCATGGCAATATTTGATTGGCCAAATCACTGAAAATGGGTGGGCACCGGAGGCCTTGCCTCATCATGCATTGAGTCCAGGGCTGAAAGATTGACATTTTGTTCGTCCAATCACATGAACGCCAGTCACTTCAGTGCAGGACACGCTAGAACACCCATGGCTATTATCCCTGAAAATAATAGCTCATTTGGCCAAATACTTTTGATTAAAATGACCTCGGAAGTCGGCGAGATTCTGGCGCGATTTATACATCGAATAGGTAGACAACATTTAGGATTTATTGAACAGTTTTATTTTTCATTTAATAATTTATAATTGTATGTAGTATGTTGTGGTGAATGTTGCGAGCCTGAGCAGAAGGGACAATAGCTGCTGCAGGCGGACCATGACCCATTGTGCAGGTAACTTATTACATATGTTGTTTGAGTTCTATGTTTTGGTGCATTTTGTAAGAGTCCTAGTCAGTAACGTCATGTTGCATTCCACGTGTAGTACCTTTTTCCGCCACACGCGTGTATGAGTGCTGTTCTGCAGGATAAATATTAGAAATGGATGAAGTATTGTTCTGAATTGTATATTGTGTGTCTGATTGACATAGTGTTTGAGTGCTTTTGACATGTCATTGATTGTATGTAGTATGTTGTGGTGAATGTTGTGAGCCTGAGCAGAAGGGACAATAGCTGCTGCAGGCGGACCAGAGATTCATGCCAATTGTTTTGTTTATTTGATGACCCATTGTGCAGGCAATAAAAGCTGCTTCATCCACCATCCTGAGAGTGTCCCAATCCCTTCAGTACCGCCAAACACAAATTAATAATTTTTAACAAAGACAGATAAGAAGAACAGGGAACATTCCATCGCGAGTGAAGCGAGCAAGCGGAAAAAAAATTGGCCTCCTCAATTCTGGAAGTCACCAGCCTCCACTGGTGTATACTCACCAAGTCAAAACGCTGCCTGTGAACTCCAGATCAACCAACACAAACGGAAAGGCTGCAGTCTTTAAAACATGACAAGGGAAGGCATCCTATGAGACATAGAGAGAAAGAAAGAGAGAGAGAGAGAGAGAGAGAGAGAGAGAGAGAGAGAGAGAGAGAGAGCAAGAGAGAGAGAAGGAGAGACGAATGATTACATGACAGATTCAGATCAGAATCTTCTGGGAATCAAAAAACAGATTTGCAGCATGTCTATATAGTGTATACTCACCAAGTCAAAACGCTGCCTGTGAACTCCAGATCAACCAACACAAACGGAAAGGCTGCAGTCTTTAAAACATGACAAGGGAAGGCATCCTATGAGACATAGAGAGAAAGAGAGAGAGAAAAGGAGAGAGATTAGCATTTGTTTGGCAAGTCTGTGGCACACTCCCGCAAAGTAGGTGGCGGTGTGTGGCACACACATCCCTGAGACTGGACTAGCCTAGTGATGAGAATTTAGATATTTTTAAATATATGTCTCACCTTTTTAAGCTTGAGGAGCATCTTTCTCATGAGGTCACTCTTCTCAGCTACCCTGTCAATGATGGTGTCAGAGTCCAACCCCATGAGGACATCTTTTTCGGTCGCCATCAACAAGAACGTCTCCAGCTTGTCTGCAGACAGGGTGCTCCTCAGTCTGTTCTAACCCTAACCCAAGGACATGGTAGGCATCTGAGAGCATGTTGAACTGTCGAAGTACCTGAAAGCAGCAGAGTGGGCAGTTTCTGCAGGAGGCGCAGCTTTTGCTGACAATATCTGGCTCCTTATCCTCTCCTGCAGACCCATCTTCTTCCACTGTTCTGGCAGTGTATTCCTCCATGTGGGATGCCTTAAGCCTGTCCCACTGCAGAGCGAAGTTCTTCATTTCCATCTGAAGGTTTTCCACTGTAGCCCTGCTGTCAAATCTGATTAGACATTTGCTGAGGTCCTGGAAAGCATTGTGAGGAAGGTCTGTCGTCTTGAAATTGTTGAAGTTCCTGGGGTCCAGGCATGCCAAATCATTAATGAGAGTGCCGTTTGTTAAAAACCTTCTCTGGATTACCTCGCTGGCTGTGTCCAGAATTAGGTTGTGGACATTCACCTCGTATGCTCTGAGAGCATTGTCAGGTACCTCATCTAGAGCCTTCTCTCCCGGCATGTTCTTCCTCTTCCTAATTCTTTTCTTGGGGAGTGAAGTCTCCACTTCGATGTCTGCTCCTCCCTCTCTCTATGGGCATAGCACCATACATGGACATGAGTAGGAAACTGGGATGCCATAAGTGCTGAAAAGCCTCTGTACTGACCCTGCATATTTGATGCTCCATCTGTTGAGTTGCCGATGCACATGGCCTTGTCCAGTTTCAGACCATCCAGGACCCCAGAGAGCAATTCCACAAAGTATTGCCCTGTGGATGCATGGCACTTCACCACAGCAACCAGCCTCTCATGGACTTCCTCTGTCACGTACCGAATAACGACGGCACACTGATCCTGGCTGGTTATGTCCTGTGTGGTGTCGAGCTGAACAGTGAACATTCCAGCTTTTTGTATGTCACTTGCGATGGTCTCCTGAATGAGATGACCAATACTGTCTATCACTGAGTTTACAGTGGTCTTGGACAGTAAGGTGACGAGGGACCCTCTACCTTTTGTTCCACTGGATGCATGCAATTATTTGCTCTTTTTAATGCACTCCTCAAGATGCTCTTTGAGGCTAACATTGCACTTTCCTATTATAAGGATGAGCTCCAAAAAGTTGCCATGATCCAGGGTACTGTCGTCCCACTTGTATGCTGCCTCGTTCTCCACATGCCTGTAGCTCAAGCCCCTCTTGCCTATCACCTTCACCACATCCACAACACACTCCAAAACCTGGCGTTTCTTTCTTACTTGCTGCCTATGAGCAGACATCTGACTGCCAGCAAACTTGCTCTGGATATCTCCTTTTCTACTTCTTAGAAAATAGGCTTCAGCACACTTTCGGTGTGTAGCACTCTTTTCATGCTCCTCCACATTCTGTTGCGCACGTCTCCATCCTGTCATTCCAGTAAAAATGTTCTGGGGTCAGTGCTATTGCCAAATGCCATACAGACAAAACAAAACAATGTATGCTGTTCTTCGCAATATGTGAGCCACTTCCTACTGGTGCCATCTGCACATGTGAAATACTTTTGTGCCGCTGTATTTTTGGTTCTCTGCTGAGGGTGGTAATCTAAAAAGTGATCTAGCATAGAAGGCTCAGGACAGGCGAAGTAATTGAAGTCCTGAACGTGGCACTCTGTTTCCTCTGTTTCATCTTTTTCTCTCTCCTTTTCCTCTCTTTCCCTGACACTCTGCTTTTCTGGGGAGGGCAGCAGCACCTCAACCTGGTTCAACAAGACATGGACAGAGAAGTAAACTAACTGGTTGTCAAAATCAGCAAAGTTCTCATTTACATGTACACACAGGCTGCATGATTGCATTATGTTACACACCAGAAGCCCAGTCATTTCAAATGGAAGGTTGCAAGACAACATTATTGGGTTGCAGACTGCATGAGTTTTATTTCTCCATGCAATAAAAAGCATTCATTAGTTCTGAACTAGGCTAGTGTAGATTTTTTTTAAAAATATTTTTATTTTCAAATAAAAAGTATTATTAACACCCATTGTTGGTATTGCATTTATGTCAGTGACAGTGATACCTCAACTTGCTAGCTAGCAACAAAATAGAAAGTCACAAAATGCAGAACACCCCCATCTAACGTTAGCTCTAGAGTCCACAGCCAAGCAGCACTAACGTTACACCACGAGAGAGATCACTGTGTGTGCATGAATTCCAGCCAAGTCCTGGTGAAGCGCAATGCAATCATGCTGCCTGTACGGGTTAGCATAAGACATTCTCTGCTGCTGCTCCCTTAATCTGGCCAATGCAAGCGACTAACATAACTTTGCTTTTGTAAAACCAAGCAACAACATTGCTTACCTCTCTAGCTGTGTCCTCTGTCTCCTCCTCAATTGCTAACGGCACCTCAGTGCTAACGTTAGTTAGCGGTAAAGATTTTGCTGTGGCAGCCGCAGCTGTAGTAGGCCTAGCCCCCACAGTCGATGCAGAGAACATATCTGTCAGTTTCTGACATTTTGAGGCATCCTCTGCTAGCTTCTTACTTTTTTCTCCCTAATTTTCTGGGCACCCCCTTTCACTATCTTATCTACGGACATGACACTGTACTTGGGTTGTCGGCCGAGGGATCAGAGTGGGGGAGGGGGCCGATGGACAGCAGGTGTGTGATTGGGCCAGCCCATGTGTTAGTATAAACGGGGGCCGCCGCTTGATTCAGCGCTAGTTGATGCCGCGCTATTTTGGGCCGCGCTAGTTTTTTTTAATTTGTATTTATTTTAATTTTTTTTTGGGGGGGGGGGGGGGTCAGGCGGCCCGACCGGCCCAAAACTAGCGCGGCCCATCTGCCAGCGGGCAGAAAGATTGTATGGCCAGTCCAGCGGTGGAAATAGGGATACATAAGATATGTATATGTACAGACAGTTCTGAAAATGATAAACTGTACAGTTGTCTCCCAATCCCTTCAGATTTGTTGGAGCTGAGTTTTTTTTTTCACAGCGGGTTTACCCAAGTTCCATGCAATAGTGATAAGATATTATGATATGTGTAGACTATGTACAGTTATGAATGATACACTGCACAGTATGTACCTATCAAGTTGTGTGGGGCATGCATAGCTCCCGCAGCAAAGTAATTGCAGTAGCCTACGTTTGATTATGCATGTACTCATCAATGAATATTATATAACAAACGGATATTTATAATATTGTATATAATGTATTTTTTGTATATCACTGTAGACCACGGTGCTAGACCACTGGACCACCTCAGGCCACCAGTAATAACCATAATTGTGGATTACTATTTACAATTAGTAGTCTCCTAATCTCGCTACAGTTTGAGCGAGTCTGTAACTACTTTTGTTTCAGCCCATTCTTGCCTATAGACAACAATGTACAATCATTCATATTGAGTTTATTCACCCAATAAAGTAAAGATGAATAATACTGCCCTTCATCTTATTATCAGATGTTCAGTTATGATTAGACCTGTGTCGGCAATGATAATAATACACAACAGGCAAGACGGTTGTACCATAGATATACGCAGATTAATATTTGTAGATTCGTTTTCGAACATTAGATAGGCCTAGTTGATTTTGGCAACATTGTAGTAGCCAATTGCAGAGTGTATTAATTATTTTGTTTGTTTGAATCCTCACTGTGTTCATGTTATAATGTTTAGTGAACGAACTTGTTGGGTGAATAAACTGTCTCTTGCCACAAATCGGAATTCTCTTGCCGTGAAATGTGTACATCAAATAACATGATGTCGGCGATCTACTAGAACTGGAGCGGGACGACTGCAATGTACCATATATATCTGCCATATCATACCGTTTTATATTGAAAAATATGATGGTAAATAAATACATGTGGGACCGATGTATGATATGGCAGAGGTGTGGTGTGTATCAGTCTGTCTCGTTCCAGCGAGTCAACTCGTGTTGACTCAATAAGACATTATTGCGCTCTGCGCTGCGGGCTACATTTGATTATGTAATCATCAACGAATATTATATAACGAACAGATATTTATAATAGGCCTACAGTATATCATGTATTATTATTTTTATTCTGAGCAGTCCCACTCATAATAAAATACTGATGTTCTCATAATATAATTATAGATATAGCCTAGCTAAATCGTGTAGACTGCTATGGAGGTACAGTATATTGAAAAATATGATGATAAATAGGCTACATGTGGGATGGAGGTAAGGTGTGGGATGGCAGATATATGTATGATATATTATGGCAGTTTCTCGCGCCTGTCCCGCTCTGTTGTTCAAAGACTATAATATAAAACTTTAACTTTACTCTCATTACTCTCATGTGCCGTGGGCTCTCGGAAAGCTGCGCATTGAATGTATTATGTATGAAAATAATGCAATAGGCTACATAGGAATAAGTGTGTTCATATGCAAACATACTCGAGAGATATGAGTTCAATCTGTAAACTGTTATCATCTCAATAGGACGGCCAATGTAATGCGTTGTTTTTTTGATTTTGCATTCCTTGTTTCGTGGTAAACAAATCTCTTTCTGATCGTCCCGTTCACAAAAACCTACGGTGCATAAGTCACGTAATATGGCGAAATAAATGTTCGTTCAGACAATACAAGATATATTGAAAAATATGATGATGAATACATGTGGGATGGAGGTACGGGGATGATATGTGGCATGTCCGCTCGCCAACTAAAGCCCATTCTTGCCTATAGACAACTGTACAATCATTCATATTGAGTTTATTCACCCAATAAAGTAAAGATGAATAATACTGCCCTTCACCTTATTATCAGATGTTCATAGACCTGTGTCGGCAATGATAATAATACACAACAGGCATGACGGTTGTACCATAGATATACAGTACGCAGATTAATATTTGTAGATTCGTTTTCGAACATTAGATAGGCCTAGTTGATTTTGGCAACATTGTACATTGTAGTAGCCAATTGTCCGCTCGCCAACTAAACACACCACATATCATACCTCCGCCCTATATGTATTTATCATCATATTTCTCAATATAAAACGGAGGTACGATATATTACCAGATATACAGTATGTATGGTATATTATGGCAGTTTCTGGCGCCTGTCCCGTTCTGTTGTTCAAAAAATATTATATAAAACGCATCACATGTTTGTCACTGTGTGAAAATGTTTCTGTAGCGAAGAACCTTGGTTCAATCTGGAGCTGATCAACTCCGGACGGCAATAGCACGTTGTGGGTGCAATTGTGCAAGAATAACACTATTTACAGCGCTGTCATTTGTTGCTATATTTATTACTGTTATATATAAATGTGAACATTACAGATACCTGGTCAACACAGCTTGGGATTCCAAGGAAATTACATGGAACTATGTGTGAAAGGGACAACAGTTATTATATATTACAGTTATTATTTTTTTTCAACTTTCATTCGTTAGTAATGAAAACTCCCGCAGTCTTGATCAATCTCCTAGATCAATCTCCTCTCCACTTACGTTACATCTACAATGGCATGCATACGTTATTATATATATATATATGTTCCTTTTCAGCTGACTCTCTGCTCTGTCCCCACTTCTCTGGAACTTTATGCATTTTTAGAGGTAGTGTCTTGTCATTTTCTCTTCTTGTGTGACATCGCCATCCAGCGATTTTTGTGCGTCAGTACACACTCCCCCATTGTGAAGAGTGGTCGTGTGATTCGACACCTCTTTGCGCTAAAAGTTGGTAAAAAACGTCGCTGTTCTAGTGTTAAACAACTACAACATTGTACGTGTGCCATTGTTTGTTATTTCTAGGACTGGAGTTTCGAAAGCATGGCGTTTAATGTTGTTTTTTTAACAATTTGCATCTTTTACCCTAGATTGCCATGGTAAGAAGAAAACTATTGGGTTTTCATCCTTGTAACCTATTTAATTGTATTCCCTGACCTCACAAATGTAGTTTGACACCAAATGTCAAATGTCATTATAGCCATAACAGTAGCAAATATATGGGGTGTGGTAATTGCCAATGGGCTCTGATGTATTGTTGGGGCCATTTTGAAAAAAAAAAGCAGATCTCACTTGTGTCTTTGGAAAAAAGTTTTTCTATGACCCTAAGGTACTTCCATGCCAAAGGGGACATTTGTTGCATTTACTGAAGTCAACGTGCTATATTTTGGACTAACAGCCTTTACTATAAGACGGTCTGTTGTTGAAGCCAGTGCAAATACCGTCTCCTGGAATACCTCTCGGTTGAAGGGATATATCCCACTTGCCCGGAATCCTGCCTGAATGTTGGCCGGGGAAACTGCTAGAGGGAAGGCTGTAGCCACGATTTTGGGGATCTCGTAGATCGTCATAGTTTTCCCGGGGTTGTTTAGCATCCAGGCAGTGGAGGCGGTATTCGGTTGTTAAGTCTGACGTCACGCGTGACGTTTAGCAATTTCCGGGTTCAAATTTTAAAAATCCCTGTACCAGTGTATTAAAGCGGTAGAATGACAGTTCAATCGTTTTTTAGACTCGGATCTATTCATACAACAATAGGCGGTGGGCCGAAGCTGTCTATCTGCTTTAGTTTTTGAAATGATCGATCTGCAACTGCAGACTAGTTGATTTTTTCATATAAGCTAAATGGTTTTTTGGGGAACATGTTTCCGTTTGTTGGCAGCCTATTTTCGAACAACGTTTTATGAAAACTAAACTTACGATTCATAAGTTAATAAGGAGAATGCTTGGGGCTACTATGCCGCTAACCAATCAAAACCCGTTAAAGCATCACCTGACTTGACGTCTGCCAATGATATTCCTACAAAATACGGAACTATGAAGACTGAGTTGTTTCTGATAACTTTACTGTCAAGTAATGTTTCAGGTAAGATTTGAATGTCATACTAATTCATATCACATATTAATGAACAAGTCCATGTCATGTTGTGTCAATACAAACATGTTCTATATGCTATTTTACTGAAAAACCCGACCTAACGTCACCCGCGATTGTGAAGCTAATTAATTAACAAGCTAGTTATCTAACTTTAAAGGGTACAATAGTTACCAATGTCAACTATGTCTATTCTCAATTATTTCAGTAATCATTGTGCCAAATTGGGACCAGTAACATTAACTTGTGTGTGAGTACGTTATACAGTATGTGTGTGCAAGCATGTTTTTGATATTGTCAATCGTCTCACTTTTACGAGGTGAGCTGGTAAGACAAAACCCAAGACTAAGTGTATCTTCACTTGCCTTGCCTATAATTGACGAGACTAGACAAAGATTCAAGTGATTAGAGAACATTTATAACACTAGTGTGTTTTCGCAGTGCAAACACAGACACATGTCTGTACATGGTAGGTTGTTAGATTTGCATGTGCATCTCCCTTTCACACATTTTGTTTTTTTGCAGGAGCAGTATACAAGCTCTAAAACTGCGACTGGGGCTGGGGGAAGTGACATCCAGTCAATCCCAAAGAAATCTCCCTCTATCTTCCAGCCATGGCTCATTGGCGGAGGGATGTCTGGCTGGCTCTTAAGGGACCTCCTGTATGGCTGCCTGGTAGTTTGCCCGCTGACTATGTTTGTGCAAGGCATCCTTATTTAGTGGTAGACTTCGGTCATTGCACTTCCCACTCTTAAATATTTGACACCTAGCTAAATGTACATCCCTACAGCCTTTGTGGTCGTAGAGGTCGCATGTAAATGCCTCAATTTCCTCATACAGCTCTGTTGGCAGTTGAAAAGCTGTTCCCAACTTTTGGAAAGTAGCACAATGCTCTTTGTTGGACAGGAGTGTTTTTACGGCCTTCACTTTTTCATTGCCGTGCAGTGCACTCACTGTATCACAGCCGGTGAAACAGTGAAATCCAATGAGCGCATCAGAGACTTCATCACCAAGATGGCTGTGTATTCTCTGTACGTGTATGGTGTTTGTTTGTCCCTTTCCCTGTGTGGAAGTACAGGTTTGCTCCTATTTCCTTACAGAAAGCGATAGCCAGTACAAACACACGTGTCAGGACTGCTGATCACAACATGTGAGCTATACTGTGAGGCATGTTCACAGTGAAGCAACAGCAGGGTGTCTGCCTCCTCCTGTATTGAGAACAGTGTGAGCAGTGGTAAAACCTCAAGTTCTGTGCCACTGCTGTTGACTCTGATCACATGACACTCAGACCCATGTCCAACAATCAAAGTGATGTCTTGAATTTGGTCTTTCCTGGACTTGGACCATGTCTCAAAAAGAAACTGTTGTAGGTTTTCTTTGTTTTGGCCACAAGCCAAGAACTTGGACCAAAGTCTTCTGGTCAGCTGAATATATTGTTGTCAACTGTTGGGAATTTGTATTAAAATAACTAGAAGTGATGAATCATGTACTATGTGCTCATTTAAATAATATGTGACTGAGGTCAGTTGAGAACAATTAGAAGGTCACGCGAAGCCAAAAGAGAGGTTCTGTTTTTGAGCGACAAGAAGAAGACAAGCTCCTGACTAACAGAAAGTTTTATGATTCAAACCGCCTGTAAATTACTTATTTTTACCTATGTGCTAACAACCATTTTAAACCTGCTGTTATGATATTCTATTTTCCTGTACTGATTTTATACTTTCATAACTAATGATTAATGATAAGTCTATTCTTCTATACTATATTTTAACTTGTTAATCAAATCCCAAGTCATGGGACTGTGTAACTTCAACAGTTATGTTTTCACAAGCTATTCTGATAAAGGACACACTGACCTAGTCATGAGGGAATGGGTCTGAAGATCAAATAACTGGCCAATTAGTGCTTTAGAACGCACATAGAATTAACAGTATAAAAATGTCTGTTCATCCTAAAAATATAACTGTGTGCATTATGTTTACTGATTTCTTAAAGCTTACTGTTTTCTTAAAAACAACAGAATGTGTATGTGTCTAACGTTGCGCAAGATTAAGGCTGCTCTCACAGGTGGATACAGCCGACAAAGTGTGCAACTACTCTCACCATGACTAACGGCCGGGGGGGGCCAGAAGAAGAAGATAACACACAGTACACTCGCACCCACACAAGGAGTTGAAGGCCACATAACTAACTAAAACACTTGCTACAAATCAAATGGTCACAGCTGCAACAGATTTTATGCTGACAATTAAAAAACTACCAGATAGGGGGAGGAGGGACAGCCCAGCCCCAAATGTTTAATCAAAATGTATAAAGTCTATGTATCAAGGCGAAACTGGGTTCTTGTCTGGTGAAGCTTCTGCAGTTAACCTATTGACGGTTAGCTGATACTGGCCTGCGGAGGTGAAACTAGATGGGACCACTTTTCCATGGAAATGAACTATTATTGCTTGCTGATGTGCTTGAATAAATATTCTCTTAATGAACAGTTCAGTAGTGGTGCCTAATATTTGATTGGATCATTTTATCTTATACCTCCGGCAGGCGCGGATCTATGGGTGGGCCTGGGTGGGTACATATTTATAAAAATACATATTTCTTTATAATAAAATATTTTTAAAGTTAAATTTTCACTAACTAACTGTAATGTGAATAGTTTTGTCTTGGAAATGATTAAAAGTATGTATTAATACTAATAATATTCAACTTCCTCTCTTACGTTTACATTGCTTCCTCTTTTACGTTTACTCTGATTGTTCAGTTGACCTTGACCAGTTGTTCAGTGTGCGCGCTACGATGGCTAAACAGCTAACATTGTCCCGCTTTCTTAAAAAGCCACGTCTGGAAGTCAGTGAAAATAATGAAAGTTTGGACCAGGCCTTGTCCAAAGACAGAGAGGAGGATTGTGATGAGATGTGTGCTGGCCCTGGGGATGAAGAAGGAGAAACGGCCACAGCTTCAACATCTAATGCTAACTTGAGCATACAAGCTAAAGCTCCACCGAAGCGACCGTCATTGCCACCGGCTTGTGAAGAGCTAACTGGTAGGACTACACCGTCGGATCTGTCAGCCATGGAGGAACCAGCCACTCAACCAAAGCTGGTAACATTCCCTACCACTGTAATAGATGGGAAATCGCGCTCCTTCAGTAGAAATTGGTACGAGAAGTTCAAGTGGATGGAATATAGTAAAGAAAGAGACGCTATTTTTTGTAAAGTGTGTCGACATTTCCCAGAGGCGCACACAGAGTTCACTTTTATAAGAGATGGATACAAAAATTGGAAACGTCTCCGGCAGGCCTGTGACAAACACGAGTCTAGCAAGCCGCATGCTGTTGCCCTCACCAAGTTGGATGGGTACAGGCAAAGCCATGGACCCCAAAGCCGTGGGACAGTGTTAAATCAAATGTCTTATTTCAAAGCGCATTACAATGGCCTCTCATTCACCCATTCACACACACATTCACACACTAATGGCGGTAAGCTATCATCCAAGGGTTCCATGCAAATTGCTCATCGGGAGCAATTTGGGGTTCAGTGTCTTGCCGGCTCTACCTCCTGAGCCACAGCCGCCCCGGTTTGACAACGTTGCCCCTACATACGTCCTTACACAGTCAGATATGCACATGAGGTCTGTAAGTAAAGCTTTATTTATATAGTAAAGCTTTATTTATATAGCACCTTTCATACAAGAAATGCAGCTCAAATTGCTTTACAACAGGAATAAGAACATAAAGTGAATATAAAAACATATATAAAAACATATACATGCATAGAATGAATATAAAAGCAGGGGAAAACACTAAAAAGAAAAGGTAAAACATTGTTTGCGCTCTCTAGCGCAACCTTCTCCACCTCGGAGAGACTGATTGTTTCCCATCTTCACACCAACTTAAATCCTTTGCCTATGAAAATATTTACTACCACTTGCCTAATGGCAAGACTGGGCTGGGTAAGGTCAACTTTGGCTAAGAGAGGGTGTGATTCAGGGGACAAAAATCTGCTTTCATGGTGCCATCAGCAGCACTTGGCAACGAGGACAGGTAAGATGTCTTACTCTCAACATTAAGGGAAATGTGTGTTTCTTTGATGAGGAAGAGGTTCAACTGAGAGCCTAATAGAGTCATTCAGTGATCATTTATGGGCGTCTTAGATTAGATAATAGATTAAAGGGCCCTGGCCACATAGTTAGAACAGTGTGTTCCTCTGTAGAGTATTACCCTAATTAATGAATTGGTTCATCATACAGTATATCAACACAGTGACGTACATCAGCGACTGATCTAATTCCATGTTTGGAAGACACTGAAGATGGCTCAGGAAAAGAAAGTGCCCTTTCTTTCAATGGATTCCAGACATGTTTCCGAATAACCATGGGGCTACCATGACCTACCGTATGTATTTCCTGTGTTTCTAGCATCAACAGGCTATTGTTCAACTAAACCTCTTAACCATACTGGACTCCACACCTCTGAGTGAGTTGGCAGTGTGTTGCGGGAGTCTGTTGCCAAAAACAAACACATCCAAATGATTAAAAGACAGATAATTAGGACACTTATACAGTATGTCTTTAGACATGCCTAGACATGCTATGTCAAAATTCCACCTGTACAATTACATACCATGAGTAAAAGTCACTTACAGTTGGTTCGCTCCTCGGGAATTTCTCTCCGCCACAGAAATCAACCCTGATTAATCCTGGGTGCCATGGTAGGTGCTCTTCTCTGAGAGACGAAGAGGGAACAGTCCAGAAACAACAAGGAACAAGGAAACACAAGGATAATAATGCACAGAAGAGACCGGTAATGTCATTCAGTGATTGGTGATTGTATTCTGGAGATGGTGATGTAGCTGAAATATGGGGGGAGCGAGAGAGAGAGAGAGAGAGAGAGAGAGAGAGAGAGAGAGAGAGAGAGAGAGAGAGAGAGGAGGGAGAGAGATAGGTGGGGGGTCATGGTCCTCCTCTTTCCCTGCCCCCTCGTCTATTGTTGTGTTGTTTTCTGATATCTTTCTGTAAACAAGCAATCCTTGTTGATTATACAGATCTGTCAGATCTCATCATTCCGCTTCACTTGTCTCTTCATGGGACCCATGAGCGCCCCATCTCTACCCTCCTCTTTTGTTTTCTTGTTGGCCGTCCATCAACATTGAAGCTATGCCTCTGCTTCTGTCTGTATTTCTGCCATAGCTACATTTACATTACATTTTAGTATAATATTTAATAAAGAAAATGGTCTTTCACAACTCGAGTTGGACCCAGCCCACTGAAGGTATAGACTGAAGTGCCCACTTCCACACAACACATCTCTCATATAGTAAAACAGCGATAGGAGTCTGCATTCCATAAATGTTGGAACATTGGAACAATGTTGGACAAGGTCTTCATTTCACACTGTACACTGGGTCAACATAGTCACAACATTGATAACGAGTCTGCATTCCATCACTGTCCACGAACACAAGGCCGTGGAGCCGGGCCCTGCGCTCATGGACAGGACCGGACCAGACTCTCCCAACAATGCCATACACGCCATATATGTGAGAAATCCATTACATGCCTTTATCCAAAGCAACTTACAACAAATGCATTAGACTAAATAAGTGAATCATCTATCCATCCGTTATAGTCACAGCAAGTCAATAAAAAATCAATCGTCTAAAAGTACTACCAACTAATGTAAACCTTCCTCAGGCCTATGTGTAATGAATGATAGAATGACAAATGGATAGGTGTCAACCCTAAAATGTGTTTCAGAATCTTACCTGCTAGTATTCCCTCATTTCAGCTCCTCATTGACTGATATTGTTCCAGCGTCACACCCATAAGACATATATTGGTCGCACTACATGTTACCTAGTCACACAAGTGTTATAATTTTACAATATGATGAGGCCACAAGTTGTTTTGATGCAGTGTAGTGTGTTGTTGTGACTGCACTGTAGAGCATGAGAGTGAGTCAGTTTTGGAAAACACACACAGGTGCATGACTAATTGAAAGGCTAATTACCCTAAAGAGACAGGACTAATGGCGCTTTTCCATTACAGGGCCAAAGCAGGCCAAAGCAAGCCAGCCCGCTTCGGCCTGCTTCTTTTCCCCTTTTCCATTTGTCGTCCCAGGTCGGCTCGGCTCGCTTCTTTAGCTCCACATCGAGACCAGGGTCTAAATTTTAAGATCCGGATCTTTTTGCCAGGCTGCGTGTGACGTGTGACGCTGCACACCGTTGATTGGTCAATGGAAATCGTCATCCCATGTCCATAGATTTCTTCACTAACCACCATCTTGAAATACCACATTCGCTCTAGGAAAATGTCACTAGAGTTTCTGTAATAGCTTATTAATAAAGATTTGAAAAAGTATGCTGACCATCGTATTATCTTAGTTTAATGTCATTTCAATGAATCATAGAACTTTTATTTACAACAAGCACAACACAAAAATCGCTATTATGCACCGTCTTTGCCCGTGAATAACACCGGCTGTGGAGGTGGTACAAACACAATACTCCTTTGCTAACTTCACCATCGGTCTACGGTCATTTTGAGCCCTTAACCACCGCGCTGACACCCGAGAAGTTATGCTTTTAACCGTAAACTCGATGAAGCGGGAGTTCACCCACTGCTGCTGCTGTGCCGTCCAGCCATTTTCGCCGTTCACTCATGAGTCAAATGCCGGTAGATTCGCGTCTTGTCGGCGTTTCCCTGGTTGCGAGATCTAAACTACTAGAACTGAAATCGGCAGGTAACAGGCACGTAACATCCATATGCTGTATAAATACATATATTTGACTACCAGCAAGACAGCGCTGCACTCGTATCTATCAGCCTGTCTGTATAATGATGTCGTTGAATGCCGATGCTGTGGTACTGTGCTGATGAACCATTCGCTGACTGTCTTAATAAATCAAGTACAGAGATTCCAACCCGTGTTGAACATCCTATTTCCTTGTCAAATCGTGTATGCTGTGCAGTGTGCACCTAATCTATCATGAGATGACACAACGCATTTAAGATCACAATCCTCAATGGATTGATTCCATAGTTTTACCGACAAGAAGATTCTACAATCTATCAGCCTTTCCGTAGAAATACATCGCTCCCTGTATAACGATATATATATCTAACGTTACATGTTTTAAGGCTGATCTGTGCATGATGGTGCTGCATTTTGACATAATTCTTATCGCATTTCCCCCCGTTGTGTTGTGCTGCCGTTCCGTAGTCCAGAGCTTCATCATCCCCCTTCACCCCTTTCCATCCCTGGCGTCATTTTATCAATGAACGTGGTATTATACATATTTACATATTACATATTTGTTGTTATTTATGGAAGTGTCCGGTTGCTGGAGGAACCAGGGGCCTCATTCATAAAGAAGTACTTGAACGTCATCTTTGACTTTCACGTAAGCACAGTTTTCTAAACGGACGTAAGCATTATTTATAAAACGGGCTGAGATGGTTTAAAGTTGCGTAAGTGCTTCCTTCTATAAATACCAACGCAGGTAAAAATGAACGCAGGTGAATGAGGCTTGTATTAACGCCCTGTGATAGAGGCTGAATTATAGCGTCTGAATTAAGACAAGTGCTATAATATAGGGTAGGCGTTCGTCTGGAAGTGGGAGAGGGCAGAGAAGAGTGGCTTCTCGGTAAGTTGCATTTGTAACGTTTGATCATGACAACTAACCAGGCATATGCTTATACTCTACTCAAGTTGTAAAAGAAAATCAGGGGAGGTGGTGGATTTTATCATAAGAGGACAATTTTAGCATCCCCTCGCCAGTGACTTCAGTGTCAGTAACTGTCATTGCATGTGTGCGTGCCCCCTCGCACCTTGAAATAGCAGTAATACCACGTTCATTGATAAAATTACATTAAGTATGGAAAGAGGGGGGCGATTTTGACTGTTTTTATTTCAGGGGGGATGCCATCCCCCCTCAACTCGAGTGCTGCTTATACTGTAATAATATAATGGTCTTATTCTTATCAGGTGGTCTTATTCTTATATGGCTGCTCACTCCCTGACACCGGAGAAAATCCAGTATAATTTAGAGCTTGGCCGGGCAAGGTCCGTTGTGGAACGCACTAGGCATGTTGAAGGGGAGATAGACAGCTCCGGAGGGATATAAAGGAAGACTGAAATACAATCAGAAACATCAGTTCCTTTTAAATCTTGAATTAAACTCATTTCCTCGGCTGATAACAACATCGTTAATTTTATTACGAGCCACTTGCATGAATTACACTAGGCTGTGCGGCTCACATGCCTTTAATAACTCCGCATAACCAGTAGGTAATGTGCGTAAGCAAGTTGAATACTCGACGTCGAGCTACGATCGTTTCCACGATCAAATTGACTCACGTTGAAATTGTATAAATCACTACGTTGACGGGGTTTTCTACGTACGACACGGGTAAGATCAACATTTGATCTAAGCACCCGTTATGAATGAGGCCCCAGGACGCCGGCTACACTGCACAGTTTAGCCCGAAATATATAGAGAGAGTGCAGCACTGCATTGTTATGACGCGTAACTCCGCCTACTATCGTCTACTCCTCCTACTAGTCCGGGTCGGTTGTGTATAATGGAAAACCAGAACTGTTCAAAAGCGGGCTAAAGTGGGCTAAAGTGACCCGACCCGACCTGGGGCCTCATTCATAAAAAAGTACTTGAACGTCATCTTTGACTTTCACGTAAGCAAATTTTTCTAATTATTTATAAAACGGGCTGAGATGGTTTAAAGTTGCGTACGTGCTTCCTTCTATAAATACCAAACATACTTGGAATTGAACGCAGGTGAATGAGTTGTATTAACGCCCTGTGATAGAGGCTCAATTATAGCGGCTGAATGAAGCCAAGTGCTATAATATAATATAATACAGACAGACAATACTGACAATATTATATACTGTCTGTATTATATTGTATTATAGCACTTGGCTTCATTCAGCCGCTATTTGAGCCGCTATCACAGGGCGTTAATACTATATTATAGGGTAGGCGTGCGTCTGGAAGCGGGAGAGGGCAGTAATACCACGTTCATTGATAAAATGACATAAGGGATGGAAAGGGGGGATGGCAGTTTTAGAAGGGGGATGATTTGGACAGTTTTTATTTCAGGGGGGGTGCCATTCCCCCTCATCCCGACTCAACTCGAAATCCAGTATCATTTAGCGCGTGGCCGGGCAAGGCATAGGCATGTTGAAGAGAGATAGACAGCTTCGGAGGGATATAAAGAAAGACTGAAATACAATCATAAACATTAGTTCCCTTTAAATCTTGAATTTAACCCATTTTCTCGGCTGGTAACAACATCGTTAATTTTATTACGAGCCACTTAAACTTCGCATGAATTACAGTAGGCAACGTTTTTCCAGTGCGGCTCACATGCCTGTAATAACTCCGCATAACCAGTAGGTAATGTGCGTAAGCAAGTTGAATACTCGACGTCGAGCTACGATCGTTTCCACGATCAAATTGACTCACGTTGAAATTCTATAAATCACTACGTTGACGTGGTTTTCTACGTACGACACGGGTAAGATCAAAATTTGATCTAAGCACGTTCTATGAATGAGGCCCCTGGGCTGGGCTGCTGATGGAAAAAGGCCATAATGCTCTCTTTGTCTCTCTCTTTGTCTTTCTTTCATAACACACTCACACTGTGGGTGTCTTTGTCTTGTTAATTCTCTTTCCTTTTATCTTTGTCCCATTTAACCTGTAGCTGATTGTATACCGTGCGTGTTCCTTCTACCTACGTCACACCTGTGAACACAAATCTAAAGTAAATATAGGCCTACTGTACTAGTTTTACCACAGTAAGTCAGACTCTACATTTACTCCCCATAACGCTCCACGTCGACAACCTTCCTCCCCACAAACAGGGGTTTGGAGAGGTGACGTGTCTCCTCGGTGATTGACGTGTTGACAACGTTGACATGTTGTCCGTTCTGACCGGGGGGGTATTCCACGAAGCTCGATAAAGTTCTAAGCCTCGATAAAGTTCTAAGCCTCGAAAATGTTAGCTTGCGTTCGGTGCCATCAATGTGGCTCAAATAATTTGCTGCTTGGTTGAGCTCCTTCTGAGTCAGATATAATTAGCCTGGTCGCGACCAGGCTAAAACACAGGCTATGGTAAGACACGCATCAAAAAAGGCTCACAGGCGGAAACTAAACCCCGAACGACAGTTCCTCATGTGTCTTTTAGGAAATATTAGTTCCCACTTCACACGAGATAGATAGATGGATAGGTTGACTGTGTGATAGATAGATAATTTGATATTTTGAAAGTGTGATCGATCGATAGATAGTTTGATTGTGTGATAGATAACTTGATATTTTGAAAGTGTGATAGATAGATCGATAGATCAATAAAGAAAAGAGTGTAAAAAAAAAGTAATTGTCTCAACTTGCATTGCTGTCATCACAGCGGTCTAGCTGGCGTAGTGGTTAAGGCAGCCGGCTGGAGTTCCAAAGGTTGCGTGTTCGAGACTTGACTAAGTGATTTTTTTTTTTTTTTTTTTTACATTTAACCGAAGATTTCATGCAAAGGCTTCAAACACCATTGTAATCGTGTCAGTTCTTGTAAATTAGCCTGCACCATCATTTTATAGCCTACATACTTTTTTAGATGAGATTTTAGATTAGATTCAGACAACGAAATGCAGTAAAAAGTGCGTCTGAAGAGGGATTTGAACCACCGATATAAAATGACGAATAAATCCTGTGGCAGCGGTCGATACCACTAGGCCATTGTGGCGATATGACGGTTTGTAGCCTGCTGCGGATATCACCACAGTAGTAATATTCATTTATTAAAATATGAACATATAACAATAACTGGGGCTAGTATGACCTACGCATTTAATCGGTCAGCAATTTCTTGCCAAACCATTTCCCTCGCCTTGTTAATTGCGGCAGTATTGCACTATTTTACATCTTATTTTTCCGTCTTCATAAAAATCAATAATTCGGAATGCTGCGCAAATGTAGTACCCCTGCAGAGTGGAGTATCTTCATTTCGACAGATCGACTCTTCGGGGCTCTTTATGTCTGCGTGCACGCGCCCATATCGAAGATTTGTAAGCCTGTCTTCTGTGAACACTGATGACACAAGGCTGATCCTCGTTCGAGGAATCACCTGAGGCTTGAATTCCAATCTTGAGTTGCCTGAGCGCCGCATTTATTTATATCGCCGCTATACTGATCCACCTTTAGTGGAATGGCCCCCGGGATGGACCATGATGACCTTGCAGGAAGGGGAGATTTTAGTTACTTGATGGCTAGAACCACAATGTAGAGCTCAAACACGTTTATGTGGACTGTGCTTAGCTGACCTGACAGACATTGTGTAACACCGCCCCCTCCCCGCCTATCTCTGAAGTGACATGTCTGTCATAACAACCCTTCACTTGAGGACTCTCCCTATGGGGGTGAGCCCTGGAGGCAGGGAGACGGGTCTCTCCACCATGGAGTCTCCCCACCTCTGGCTGCCAAACATTGTGTGGAGGCCAGTGTTCGTTTTGGCAGGCTATTTTACATTTGCTCTTAGCCTTTAGACAAAGATGGACATTAGTTTTAGTCACATTTAATAATTTTGATCATCCTTCTTAGTTTTGGTGTAGTTTTAGTTGACGGAAACTGAAAACATTTTAGTGTAGTTAGTCTACAAAAACTTCATTTTAGTCGAGTTTTAGTTACATTTTAGGCATTTAGCAGACACCTTATTCCAAAGCGACTTACAATCAATACGTTTGACTAAGCAAGTGAATCATCAATCCACCAGTCGTAGCAGGAAGAGTAATCTAGCTCAGGCCCGGGGCCATTGGGCACTCGCCGTTGCCTGTGGCGAAACAGATCCAGATGGATTGAAGACACCCAGAGTGAAAGTCTCGCAATGTGTAGGAGGCCAAGGCCAAACAACCGCAATCGATAAAGCCATTAGACCCAACTAATATATTCAATTCATGTATTTGTATATGCTCACAGTTGCTATCTCTGTTGCACTTCTGACACTGAAACGTTAGATCACACACCCGCTCGGCTGATATGCCGTCAACAACAGACACACAGACGCACGCATAACACGGACACACACACGTGGTAAAAAAAAAAAAAATCCTTGTGACTCAGTGTACTGATTCAAACAGCTTTTGTCCGTGTCCTTCTGCCTCAGCGGCCTGTCTAGTCGTTACATAAGACAGTGGAGAGCCACGGAGGTCAACATGTGAGAGGGCAGAGAGGACTGACCCGTGTCTCTGGTTGTACAGTATGAGGACACATCATTCTGCCACCACGGTGACCATGGGACAGGAGACAGACAGTCCCAAATGTCAAACATGGTGGAGAAAAGAGAAAGCTACCTAAAAGCTGAGAATTTGATCACGGCTAAAAAAACGTGTGTCCTTGATTTCGACGAAACACGACCAAAGGACCAAAACGACCAAATACGTGTTTGATCTCAGGATCCATTGAGGGTCAGGACGTAACCATGGTCGCTTCGTACTTCTGACATCTCTCAGATCTGACTTTGATTGCTGGATTTGTGCAACCTATTGATGCAAAACAAGAGGATTGAATGGCAGAAAATTACAGTAGGATTCATTGTATGTGCAGTGCACTTATAATACAGGGTGTGCGTGTATGTGTGTGTGTGTGCATGTGTGCATGTCTATGCAGCATACTTAGAGAGACAAAAGGATAGAGAACTCTTTGAGACAGGTGACCTGCTCCTCCCAAACCACAATGACAACGACTCTCTCATTACCATTGGCAGTGCCCTGTGAACATGACGTACGGGGTCGGGGGCATTGTGATGTCACTTCAGACTCTGGGTGTGTACACCAATTAAAATGTGAGTGAATGGTAAAATGGTAAATGGACTACTTATAAAGTAGCTCATGCCAAAGTGCTTTACAATGGCCTCTCGTTCACCCATTCACTCACACGGCAATGGTGGCAAGCTACCTTGAAAGGCGCCGGTCCGTTCATTGGGAGAAATGTGGAGTTCCGTGTCTTGCCCAAGGACACCTCGGCACGTGACTAACCAGGGATCGAACCGCAGAACCGCCGGCCTTGCGATCATTAGATGCCGGAGTGTTTAGATATCAAACATATTCTGTCCAGTATGAGTTGATGGATGTATACGATTTTAGTCAAAGATCTAACATCAATGAATGCATACAGGTTTTGTCTGACTGAGTGGGTAAATAGAAACAGCACAACATAGAGTCACATCTGTTGGGCAACAATGGACAGCGGCCAAGAACATTACTGCTGTCAAAACATGCCTCTTGTACTGTACAGTACCAGTCAAAAGTTTGGACACACTTCCCCATTCAATTGAATAGAAAAGTGTGTCTAAACTTTTGACTGGTACTGTATAAATGGAGTCTACCTGTTTTAAACATGCGATGCAACACAGCGATGGGTGGTTGACAGAGCAATGTAAATGTAAATGTAAATGAAAGAGAGAGAGAGAGAAAGAGAGAGAGAGAGAGTAAGAGAGAGGGATAGTCTTTTGCAGTCAAACATGCTGGAAGTAGTCATTAGAAGATGGGTACATTGTGGCCATGAAGGGTTGCACATGGTCAGCAACAATACTCAAATAGGCTGTGGCATTCAAGCGATGATTGATTGGTATTATCGGGCCCAAAGCGTGCCAAGAAACATTCTTCCCAAACCATTACACCACCTGAATGAATGAGAAGATGTACAGGGCCAGGGATGACGAATGGCCTGCAAGTACGTTTTTGCAAAACAACAATCATTAGAGCAATCTTCATGCGACCAGCAAAATAAACCACACACAATGTCTTCACTCAAGATCTCTTTTATTTCAATCTGAAATTACTATTACTATTACTATTACTATTACTGAAATTACTATTACTATTACTATTACTGAAATTACTATTACTATTTATTACTATTTCAGAATCAACAAACCTAAATACGTGTAGCAGTGAAACCAACAGTTCTTCTGTCACACGTTCTCGTAAAACAGGTATCCTGACCCAGAACGTCAGCTACCCCATGTCAATGGACCGCCACTAGAAGAAAATATGTTCCTAACTACAGTACAGTGTAATCCTTAGATCGACAATACACAGAACATACAATACACAGAACATACATCTCAGAGGCCTGAGGTCCCTTCTGGTCTGGGATCATTGCTTGCCCTTCTTCTTCTTGGTCCTGGTCTTCCTCTTGTTCTTGGAGTCGATGATCAGCTGAGACTGGCGCTTCAGCGTGGCCCTGGTGATGATGTCACCCTCGTCGTCCCCGCTCTCCTCCTCGTCTGAGAGATGGGGAGAGACAGGGGGTTGACAGAGAGAGAGAGAGAGAGAGAGAGAGAGAGAGAGATGGAGACAAAGAGAGAGAGAGAGACAGGGGGTTGACAGAGAGAGAGAGGGAGAGAGAGAGAGACAGAGAGAGAGAGAGACAGAGACAAAGAGAGAGAGAGAGACAGGGGGTTGACAGAGAGAGAGAGAGAGAGAGAGAGAGAGAGACAGAGACAAAGAGAGAGAGAGACAGGGGGTTGACAGAGAGAGAGAGAGAGAGAGAGAGATGGAGACAAAGAGAGAGAGAGAGACAGGGGGTTGACAGAGAGAGAGAGAGAGATGGAGACAAAGAGAGAGAGAGAGACAGGGGGTTGACAGAGAGAAAGAGAGAGAGACAGAGACAAAGAGAGAGAGAGACAGGGGGTTGACAGAGAGAGAGAGAGAGAGAGAGAGATGGAGACAAAGAGAGAGAGAGAGACAGGGGGTTGACAGAGAGAGAGAGAGAGATGGAGACAAAGAGAGAGAGAGAGAGACAGGGGGTTGACAGAGAGAGAGAGAGACAGAGACAAAGAGAGAGGGAGAGAGAGAGAGAGAGTGACAGAGAGAGAGAGAGAGAGAGAGAGAGAGAGAGAGACAGAGACAAAGAGAGAGAGAGACAGAGACAAAGAGAGAGAGAGAGACAGGGGGTTGACAGAGCGAGAGAGAGAGAGAGAGATGGAGACAAAGAGAGAGAGAGAGAGACAGGGGGTTGACAGAGAGAGAGAGAGAGAGAGAGAGAGAGAGAGACAGAGACAGAGACAAAGAGAGAGAGAGAGACAGGGGGTTGACAGAGAGAGAGAGTGAGAGAGACAGAGAGAGAAAGAGAGAGACAGAGACAAAGAGAGAGAGAGAGAGAGAGACAGGGGGTTGACAGAGAGAGAGTGACAGAGAGAGAGAGAGAGACAGAGACAAAGAGAGAGAGAGAGACAGGGGGTTGACAGAGAGAGAGAGAGTGAGAGAGACAGAGAGAGAAAGAGAGAGACAGAGA
This sequence comes from Nansenia antarctica, assembly GCF_963989245.1. Lineage (NCBI taxonomy): Eukaryota > Metazoa > Chordata > Actinopteri > Argentiniformes > Microstomatidae > Nansenia > Nansenia antarctica. Next base: position 25,495,911 of record NC_137675.1, on the reverse strand, counting down.
CAGAGAGTAGGAGAGAGAGAGAGAGAAAAAGAGGAAGGGGTTGACAGAGAGAGAGAGTGAGAAAGAGAGAGAGAGACAAAGAGAGTGAGAGAGAGGGAGGGGTAGAGAGAGAGAGAGAAAGGTTGACAAAACGAGAGAGAGAGGTTGACAGAGAGAGAGAGAGGGGGGGGGGGTGGTTGACAGAGCAATGTAAATGTAAATGTAAATAAGAGAGAGTAAGAGAGAGGGATAGTCTATTGCAGTCAAGTCACCACAGACTTCCCAAACGTGTACTGTACTCTGTACTCTGTACTCTGTCCTCTGCATGCCAGCGTGTGTGTGTGTGTCTCACCATCGTAGAGGTCCTGTCTCTGAGCTTCAGGCATCTGGATGCGGGTGTTGTAATGAGGTAGCTTGCCCTCGATGCTGGCATAGAACTGCACACACACACACACACACACACACACACACACACACACACACACACGCACGCACGCACACAGACACGCACACACACACAACCAGAATGAGAGACAATCAGACAGCTGTGCCAAGCTTGGCTGGAACCGAGACACAGACAATGAAGGCGGGGAAGTCAGCGTCAGTCAGGCAAAGTCAACTCAACACAAATCAAAGGAGACGGTTCACAGAATGTCAGTGGTAGGAGTTCAAAAGTAGAACCGCTTGAAACAAGTACAGTTCAATGTCATTCCTGATTCACATCCACCATAACCTTTACCAGTGTACCGGTACTTGTATACCAGTGTAGGCCAGTGTATTTCAGTTCCTGAATGCTGTGTTCTCAAACACCAGGGGCCAGGTGGGGACGCCGCATGTTAATAATCAAGATCAAACAGTTCGGTGTGGATTTAAGTGCTTTAGTTTCCGTTGAGAAACAGAGATAAGCTATTGAAGCAGGAGTGTACATGTACTGGGCATGAAGCCTCTAGCCTTGGCGCCAAAACAGGCAACCGAGACCTGGGTGGAAATGATAAGATGGTAACCAGGTTATAGGTTATAAAGCTTTACTCACTGGCAACGGTGTACAGAATCTCTCACATTAGATAAACTTCATGATTAGGTTTAATTAAGGGCCAATATCTCTCTCTCTCTCTCTCTCTCTCTCTCTCTCTCTCTCTCTCTCTCTCTCTCTCTCTCTCTATATATATATATATATATTATATATTATTATATAATATATAGTATATAGTATATTATATACATTATTTATCTCTACAATTCCCTCCATGTACAGCAACACTGTGTACAGGATTCTTGTTTGTTCTGGATCGATTTCCCAAGCGCCAGTGTTAATATTAATTATGTGCACAAGCTCTTCTTGTCCCCCCCAGCTCACCTCCTCGTCCTCCATCTCCTTCGTGATGGCGGTCAGGTCCTTCCCCTGCAACTCCTCCTGCAGCAGCAGCAACTTCCGTTCACACAGGGCCAGCAGCTCCACCCCGTCCTCCTTTGACCCCAGGGGCAGCAGCTCCACCACGTCCTCCTTTGACCCCAGGGGCAGCAGCTCCACCACGTCCTCCTTTGACCCCAGGGGCAGCAGCTCCACCACGTCCTCCTTTGACCCCAGGGGCAGCAGCTCCACCACGTCCTCCTTTGACCCCAGGGGCAGCAGCTCCACCACGTCCTCCTTTGACCCCAGGGGCAGCTCAGCAGCTGGGCTCCCTCCCTGGAGAGAGGAGGGGGGGTGGGGGGGGGGAGACAGAGAGAAGAGATGGAGAGAACGTGATAACACTATGATATACAGTGATATAATCTTTCTACTTTACTTACCCCCTCGTAGGGGGCTTGTAGGTCATATTCCACAATGGTCTAGACAAAATCTATTTTGGCAGTACTTAATATCATTTTACATTTTACATTTTGTGGCATTTAGCAGACGGACGGCCTTATTCCAAAGAGACTTACAACAAATACATTTGACTAGTGAATCATCCATCCACCAGTCAGTCATAGCAGGAACATAAAAGTAATCTATGCTCAGGTCAGGGGCCATTGGCAGTCGTCGTGCTAGAAGAAGGACGTTTCAAACGCACCAGTTCGATGTGCTGCAGCTTGTCGGCGAGGTGCTCCACGCCGGCGCGCACCGTGTTGAGGGTGCGGGTGAGCCAGTCCAGACGCTCCTTAGCAGCGTCGCGCCTCTGCTGCTCTGCCTGCAGGTGGCGCTCACACTCCTCCAGCATCTGCTGACCACTGTTACAGACAACACAGACATACAGAAAAAACATCAGAATGTGAAGGGTATTACAGACATTGGCTGTACGCCATGCAACACTATTGTTGTATCGAGAGAGAGAGATACATTTATTCCAAACCATCAATCACATTTGAGGGATTTCCCTAACAGCACCTACAGTAAGATATAAAGGTATCATGATCCAAAAATGTAGTTAGCACATTTGTATCTGCAATTTAAGCAATAAGTAGCTTAATTGTTCTATAATAGCTGACTCTTAACCATTGACCCCCGACCCCTGACCCCTGACCTGGAGAGCTTGGCCTCCCCAGAATACTTCATGTCCTGGAAGTGTTCCTGCTGGCCGTCCCTCTCCTCCTTCAGCTGCAGCAGAGTGCTCTCGTTCTCAGCCTTCAGCTCCTCCAGGTGCTTCTGGGTGTCACTCTGGGAGATGAACCTTTCCACCACCTCCTGCACGCACACACACACACACACACACACACACACACACACACACACATACACATACTGTATATATTAGACAGATGATTAAATGAACACCACATAACAAACAGGCAAGTATACACACTACACGTACACACCACACATAAACACCACACATGCACACACACACACACACACACATTCTACTCTCTGTACCCGTGTGTCGGTGACTCCGGTGGCCTCTTTGATGCGGCGGAAGGCCTCCTCGTAGGTTGAGACAGTCCTCTCCTCCTCCCCCACCCTGGTGGCGCTACGCTGGGCTTCGCTGCTCAGCTCGTCTGGCTGCATGGCTGCCCGCTGGGCCTGAACGAGAGACACAATCCAGCTTTAGACACTTGCAGCCTGTCGGTATGTGAATATTTAACACACGCAATCTGGTGTGTATGATAATAATAGTCATCGATGGTCTCTAGTGTTCTGCAGATATTGTAGTGTCAAATAACAGTTAACTGCACAAAATAACAGAGCTAAACCTGGCTAAACCTAATCACATATATCATGTCCTCTCCCACCTCCCCCTCGGGTCAACAGCTACAGTTAGGTTTAGACTTTGATCTTTGCCCACCCTTCTCTCCACATTCTCAGCCTGGGCCTTGCGCTCCTCCGCCTGTTTCTTGTAGCGGACTAGGATGCGCTCTCTCTCCTTACGCTCCTTATACACCTGCTCCTCCTTATGCTGCAGCTCTGCCTGGAGGGAGACAAAGAGAGAGAGAGAGAGAGAGAGAGAGAGAGAGGGGGGGGGGGGGAGAGAGACAGGAAGAGACAAGAAGAGATTAGGTGCAGGGCTATGAATGCATGGGGATTCAGCGATGATGACGATTATGATGGTGATGATGATTATGATGATGATGAAGATGATGATGATGATACCACCAGTCACCTTGGCAGCGTCTTTGGAGAGGTGCGCGTCGCTGTTCACGACCTGCAGGTCCCGGAGCTCCTGTCTCTGCCTCAGGATCTCAGCCTCCTGGCCGTCCAGCTGAGACTGGAAGGTCAGGCTCTCCTCCTGACCACAGGGATGGTGAATACAATAATAGAATAATGTGTGTGTGTGCCGAGCAGAAGGGAGGGGAGGTTAACCCAGGACAGGAACATGGGGCTGGGTACAGGGACAGGGACAGGGGACAACCAGCAGGGAAACCAGGGCGCCGGTTCAGATCGCGACGGGTACACCTACCATCCATAGTGGCTTGTCATAACTAAATATTATTTAGTACATCCATTGTCAAAGTTAATAGTAGGCGTGTGTACAAAACAGAAGAGGAATGTTAGGCCGTCTGCAATGAGGGCATGTGCATGCGAGGGCAGCACCTTGGCACGATACTATTTATAGACCTTGAATATGACGTGCGGTACCAGTCAAAAGTTTGGACGCGGAAGTGTGTCCCAATCTTTTGACTGGTACTGTAAGCTTTATGGAGTGGCACATTGCCCCTTGGGGGTTTCTTGTCCTCACTTGCACAATGTATATCCGTATCAATTCCTGTTGATGTTTCAAAAGCTGTTTAACTGACCTGCAGGTGGGCCTTCAGTTTGACATAGCCCCTCATGATGTGCTCAGCCTCCTGACACTTCAGCTGGGCTTTCTCCAGACGGTTCTCCAGCTCCCGCAAGTTCTAGAAAACCACAAACAAACCAAGGTGCACACAGGCACGCACGCACATGTACGCACGTACACATGCACACCCACCCACACACACACACACACACACACACACACACACACACTGATGGTTGGTTGTTCCTGAGGTGGGTATACAGTGCTATGTGGTAACAAGTCTGATTCTGATTGTGTATGTGGGTGCCTCTGATCAGGGGGGGGTTTAGGCAGTGAGAATGATTGAGCTTAACCTTTTGGGGGTCGTGCTCCTCAGTGGCCTCCCCTTCACTCTGTGGACAAGGGTAACACATCAGTGACCATCCCATTGTAACGGTCCCATCGCATTACCCAAGAGTGCTGAAAGTGTCACCCAAGAGAGAGTATGTGTCTGTGTGTGTGTGTGTGTGTGTGTGTGTGTGTGTGTGTGTGTGTGTGTGTGTGCCTCTGATCAGGGGGGGGTTTAGGCAGTGAGAATGATTGAGCTTAACCTTTTGGGCGTGCTCCTCAGAGGCCTCCCCTTCACTCTGTGGACAAGGGTAACACATCAGTGACCATCCCATTGTAACGGTCCCATCACATTACCCAAGAGTGCTGAAAGTGTCACCCAAGAGAGAGTATGTGTCTGTGTGTGTGTGTGTGTGTGTGTCTCTCTCTCTCTCTCTCTCTCTCTCTCTCTAGTGTTCTGTCCTGGTACCTTGGCCTCCTCCTCTCGTCTCAGTGCGCCCGGCTGTGGGCCTCTGTTGTCAGGCTTCATGCTCTGGGTCTGGGTCTGGTACTGGGTCTGGAGGTCCTCCAGGCGGCTTTGGTAGGTCTGGGTGGTGTGCTTCAGGGCGTTCAGCCTCTTCATCTTGTCACACACCTTCTGGTCCAACACCTTGAGCGCAACCTGACCACCAAGAAGATGGGGAAGGAAACAAGCCATAAGATAGAGAGATAGAGAGAGAGAGAGAGAGATAGAGAGAGAGAGAGAGAGAGAGAGAGATAGATAGATAGATAGATAGATAGATAGCGAGAGAGAGAGAGAGAGAGAGAGAGATAGATAGATAGGAAATTCAGGGGTTAAAGCAGCTCAGACCACAAAACAACAACAACAACAACAACAAAATAAAGTGTATCAACAGTTATTGTTCTAATACACCATGAACTCGTGTTTGACATGTTCCCACCTTCCCTGACATGTTCCGGAAGGCAGCCTTCTCATTGCCTCGGCTTTGAAAGGCATCCTTTATCACCTTCTCGTCTCCCTGGAAGAGAGAAACCAAGACCAGTCAACACTGATTTAGCCACAGAACCTACAAGAGGGTCGTACAAGGGTTTAAGACTAAGATGGAGATATGTAATAGTGTTACATACAGCGAGAGCATCTGCCAAGTTCTGGTGCAGACGCTTGTTCTCCTCCCTCATCTGGAGGATGCATTCCCTGTTTTTCCTGACGCTGGACTGAGAACTCTCATAGTAGGCAGTTCTGTCTCCCTCTGTTGGCCAAGTCAACATTTTATTATTTCAGCAACCACTTGGATACATGCTTGGATCCTTCAGACAGTTGACCCAATATATCTCTGTTTAGCACTTTGAAAAATAGATATATTATTACTTATATCTATATATTTAGCTTATAGATAACTGTTTAGTAGGCAAAGACAACTCTTTCTTCAACTGAGGTCAACCCTGTAACGGACTGACGTTGACGTGCTTCTAACAAGCAGGAGATACTGGTGGCCTTCTACCGCTGCGCAGTGGAGAGCATCCTCACCTACTGCATCTGCAACTGGTTCTCCAGCTGCACAGCCGCAGAGAGAAATGTGCTACAGAGAGTTGTGAGAACAGCCCAGAAGATCACCGGCGCCCCCCTCCCCTCTCTGGAAGAGCTGTACAACACACGCTGCCTCAGGAAGGCCTCCAAGATCTCCAGAGACCCATCCCACCCTGCAGTGTTTCCTCTACATGCATTTATTGGTGGCGGGCCGCCACGAATGAATTTCCTCCGCCACGAATTGATTCAGTCCACAAACAAACAAAAAAAAAGTTCTCAAAAAAACTGATAAAGTTTTCAAAAATAAGCCAGGATTTTCCTTTAGCGACGTTGATGGAATACCCCCCAGGTCAGGTGGGCAGGTTACGACGAGACAACAAGAGACCGGTATTGTAGAGCTTACAGAGCGAGTTAAAATAAAGACACTTACATTGAAATACAGAAGGACTCACGTGTATGTTTAATAGAATAACACGACATGGTGTCAGAAGTCCTGTAAGTGAGTGTTAAGAGTTAGATCGGCCGACAAGTGTCATTTGAGCTCGTGACGGTGAGAAGGGAGAAGAAAAGATGGATGCTAATGCTAACGCGGGAGCAGCTGCAGTCCAGAGAACGGCGCCAGTTTCAAGTGCTACGTTAGCAGACATTAGCAAGTCAAAAAACGATTATTATGTGCCGTCACTTTAGCAACGACACAGTATTGTCAAGGGGAAAAGAAGGGGAGACGATTTTTTTATTGACAACGGAATTACATGCTGGAAAAACATGCAGCTAAAATTCAGGGAACATTTGGACAATAAGAGACACACGGGAGAAGTACGGGAAAACAGGGCTCATGTGGGTCTCATCAAAGGTAAGAGTTTGTTTTCTTTAACTCAGCTGATACTCAGCTGTTTACCGAATGCTCCATCTGACTGTGATTTTACTTCTGTAATGTGGTGGGTTGACATAATTCACGCCTGGAACTATAGGTTGAGAGTATTGTTCCGTCCGCAGTTGAGTGCGTAGTACCCAAGTTGTTTAGACTGTTCTATTTACTGCTTGAGTGTGTTGTTGACAATCGTTCATGTCCTTCATTAAACGTTTAGCTTTGTCATTTGATACGCCGCCTACGACTACCATCTCTCTGCACTACAGTAAACAGTTAATCAGTAACGTTAGCCGCTTTTGTGCTCATGTAGGCCTACTTCGTATTATATTATAGCTGATGATCTTTGTGTGTGTGTATGTGACTGTCAGTCACAAGTTTATATTCTGTATATTCATCAAAAAAAAATTGGCCATCCTCTAGTTTTGGCTGTGATTAGATCGTTGTTTTGAGCGCGCGTGCGCGTTTCATGCGCGTGCACGCGGAAAAAAATCGCGGTCAGGGCTATCCGCCACCAATGTAAAAATTCCTGGAGGAAACACTGCCCTGGGTACGAACACTTTGCCCGGCTGCCCTCGAAAAGGCGGTACAGGACCATGGCCGCAAGGACAAACAGACTGAAGCTCAGCTTCTACCCCAGGGCCATCCAGGCCCTGAACACAGCAAAGACCTAGGTTCTAGGCCCTGGACAGTCTGGACGGATTGATGGCAGCTGCTGGATTGAAAAATCAGGTGTAGTGCTGAGGCACAAATGTGTACATTTCAAGCCTGCAAACTGCGACACTTTAAATGAATGTGCAATAACACTATGTGCAATATGACAACCCTAGGGTACATAAGGTTGCAGAGAAATAGGACATTTTAGAATAGGTATAGCATAGCATAGAGTACAGCACAGTGTTTTATCTGTACAGTATAGTATAGTGGCTAGTGTACATAGCCTTTATTTATGTAAACCAGCTCCTTTCCCTTCTTGTTTTTTTAGTTGTTGTTTTTTTTCTTTCCTAGCACCAGGGGAGCCACCCCTCCCAAATTTCGTTGTTTGGTACCTGTACTATAGCAATGACAATAAAGACCATTCATTCATTCATTCTACGCAGATCAACTGAGGTCAACCCTGTAACGGACTGACGTTGACGTGCTTCTATGCAGATCAACTGAGGTCAACCCTGTAACGGACTGACGTTGACGACGTGCTTCTATGCAGATCAACTGAGGTCAACCCTGTAACGGACTGACGTTGACATGCTTCTATGCAGATCAACTGAGGTAAACCCTGTAACGGACTGACGTTGACGTGCTTCTATGCAGATCAACTGAGGTCAACCCTGTAACGGACTGACGTTGACGTGCTTCTATGCAGATCAACTGAGGTCAACCCTGTAACGGACTGACGTTGACGTGCTTCTATGCAGATCAACTGAGGTCAACCCTGTAACGGACTGACGTTGACGTGCTTCTATGCAGATCAACTGAGGTAAACCCTGTAACGGACTGACGTTGACGTGCTTCTATGCAGATCAACCAACAACTTACCAAGCAGTTGGATTTTCCTCTGTAGTTCTGTTATTTGGTCATGAAGAGGCGGTTTTATGGCCTCTTCGCTGAAGGGCATTTTCACACCGCGCACTTTTCATAAAGCTAAATAATATATTAGCTACTAACTGACTGACTTTTGCGTGGCTTTGCTAGAGCGGATTTGTCGTGAAAACACAGACCACCTAACTAAACTGTTGCCTGGCAACCGGTACACTTCCCGTCAGATCGAGGCTCGAGGACTGTGTACAAAGCTCGAGGTTGCCAAGTTGAGGAGCATAACAACACAATATGCTGACTATGGCACATCAAATAGGGAGTCATTAAAAGACATTATGCAAGCCTCCCGAATAGAGTGATATTCAATAATTGTAGGCTACAATAGCCTTCATGCTGAGTAAATTAAAAGCTGCTTGTATAGTTGTGAGAAACTTCCGCGTTCTACCGCCAACACCGTCCGGTGTGACACATGACTGACTGACTGACTGGTTCCTGCAGTGATCTTGTCTGGTCCGCGTTAGACATGTCGTGTTTCTTCAAGGTGACGCAGATCATTGTTTCCATCGGCAGAACTACGCGTCGCTTTATGAAGTCTCATATCTCATATCATGTATAGATGCTTTATGAAGTCTCATATCTCATATCATGTATAGATGCAGCGAAGCTTTTTAAATGTGAACTACTACTCTACCAAAAAATAGTTTATGAACAGGTTGATAGGTACCTTACCGAAAAAAATCTGATGTATGAATTTCAATCAGGATTCAGAACATCCCATTCCACTGACACATGCCTTCTCTATTTGAACGACCACATCAACCATGAGGTGGACTCGGGCAAGTACTGCGGCATGGTCATGCTGGACCTCCAGAAGGCCTTCGACACAGTAGATCACCACATATTGTTAGATAAACTGAAAGCAATTGGGTTCGATAGAACATCGGTGAGCTGGATGCAATCCTACTTAGAGGGGAGGGAACAGGTGGTTAGTGTGAACGGAACACTGTCCCCCCCGCTCCCAGTGACCTGCGGCGTTCCACAAGGAAGCATATTGGGACCTTTACTGTTCCTAATATATGTGAATGACATGTCATCAGCATGTGATTGCAATTTGTTCCTGTTCGCGGATGACTCGGCTCTGCTGGTCTCTGACAGGGACATATTGCAGGTGGAAAAAGCGCTAAGCACTGAACTGAGTAGAATCTGCATCTGGCTAGCTGACAATAAACTATACACCTAGGTAAAACTGAAACCATCCTATACGGATCCCCATCTAAACTCAGAAAGGCTGTAAATAACAATATAAAAGTGGGTAACATTACTATCACAAGAAAAGAGGATATTACATACCTGGGCTCCATCTTAGAGGCAAATCTTTCCGGAGATAAAATGGCAGCAAAAGTAATCAAAAAAGTTAACCATAGAACTAGATTCTTGTACAGGATATCCTCACTTGTCAGTAAAAACACACTGAGGACCCTATCAGGAGCTCTCATTCAATGTCACTTCGACTATGCCGTAACATCATGGTACTATAGAACCACAAAGGCCCTAAAAACAAGACTCCAGACAGCCCAAAATAAACTGGTTAGGCTTCTGCTAGGCCTCAACCCTAGGACACATCTAACCGCTGCTCATTTTTTGAGCCTTGATTGGCTACGAGTAGTTGACAGAGTGCAGCAGCTTGCACTGGGCCTGGTCTTCAAGATATGCTACACCACAAAGACACCCAAGTACCTGTCAACATACTTCCAAAAAGTGAACAACGTCCACACATACAATACCAGAGGAAGCTCCACGAACCACGTTCAACCGCGTTGCACCACAAACAAGGGGTTAAACTCGTTTGCAAACTATGCAGTAAAAATGTGGAACGCCCTTCCTATAATCTTAAAGGAGTGCAAAACACTGCCCACCTTCAAAACCACTCTCAAAAAACATTTACAGGAGGCTGCAATCCGTAACTGGACCCTCTAAATCAAAAATCAAATTAAAAGACTACACCCCCACCTGGACTACCCTCTATATATTCTTGTTGTTTTGTTGTTATGTCTCCCACACACCCCCCCCCCCCCACCCGAAATACCCTCTGCACATACTAGTTGTTTTGTCCCACCCCCCTACCTGGTCTACACTCTGAGCAAACGCAATGTTATTATGTCGCCCCCCCCCCCTCCCCCCCGCCTAAATCTACTGGTGTTTTTGTACCCCCCCCCCACCATGACCACACACTGTACATACTTGTTGTTTTGTCCCCCCGCCCGAACTACCCATTGTACATATTATATGTCTGTCCCCCTGCCCGAACTACCCACTGTACATACTTTGTGTTTTGTCCACCGCCCCCACCTGTGGTGTATGTCCCCACCTGTCCTACCCGCTGTACATACCTTATGTTTTGTTGTATTGTTCTTCCCATGTTGGATGTATGTTTATCTTGTAGATAGTACTAGTTATTTGTCTGTATTATCTTGTAGATAGTACTAGTTTTTTGTCTGTCTTACATGTAACGATGAATTGAGAATCAAGGACCCCAATTGAAATAAGCCAGTGGCTTTCTTGGGTTTTTATCCTGTTAGTTGACCTTGTATGTAATATGTACTTTCATGTATCTACTTCTGCAAATCTTCTAATAAAGTTTTCAATCAATCAATCAATCAATCAAAACCGTACCGGAAGTGACCTTGATAGATGAGAGTCAGAGAAGCGCTTAGGGAGCAGCTGAAGTATTCTATATATCTATGTTCCCATGACTTCATTGTTTTATTCATCGTCTGGTTCTATTTAGTTTGTGACTAGTCGTGACGTTAGAATTATAAGGTTCTATCTCAATTTTTGTCAAAATTGAGTTTTTTTTTTTTTTACATAATCTGATCCATTAGGTGTTTATTAATGCCTGTATGGTGTTATTTTTAAAATGTTGACATTTTTGAGTTAGTCATTCGTAAAATACAAAAGTTCCATCTCACAAAACATAATGAAATGTAAAAACTTTGACGCTCAATATCTCTGAACTACCCTAAACAGAGATCGAACCTTCTCATTCTAAACGGAGATAGAACCTTCTCATTCTAAACGGAGATAGAACCTTCTCATTCTAAACGGAGATAGAACCTTCTCATTAGATAGAACTTTATCATTCTAAACGGAGATAGAACCTTATCATTCTAAACGGAGATAGAACCTTATCATTCTAAACGGAGATAGAACCTTATCATTCTAAACGGAGATAGAACTTTATCATTCTAAACGGAGATAGAACCTTATCATTCTAAACGGAGATAGAACCGTATTCTAAACGGAGATAGAACCTTATCATTCTAAACGGAGATAGAACCTTATCATTCTAAACCGAGATAGAACCATATCATTCTAAACGGAGATAGAACCTTATCATTCTAAACGGAGATAGAACCGTATCATTCTAAACGGAGATAGAACCTTATCATTCTAAACGGAGATACCGTATCATTCTAAACGGAGATAGAACCTTATCATTCTAAACGGAGATAGAACCTTATCATTCTAAACGGAGATAGAACCTTATCATTCTAAACGGAGATAGAACCTTATCATTCTAAACGGAGATAGAACTTTATCATTCTAAACGGAGATAGAACCTTATCATTCTAAACGGAGATAGAACCGTATTCTAAACGGAGATAGAACCTTATCATTCTAAACGGAGATAGAACCTTATCATTCTAAACCGAGATAGAACCATATCATTCTAAACGGAGATAGAACCTTATCATTCTAAACGGAGATAGAACCGTATCATTCTAAACGGAGATAGAACCTTATCATTCTAAACGGAGATACCGTATCATTCTAAACGGAGATAGAACCTTATCATTCTAAACGGAGATAGAACCTTATCATTCTAAACGGAGATAGAACCTTATCATTCTAACGTCACCTAGTGTTAATAGTGTTGTGTTAGGATGGGTGTAGTTATCCGGAACCTCCAGAAGGTGGTGCCGCTGCGCCGCGCCAGGCTGCGCAGGGACGTGGAGACGCTCAGACACATCCTGGGGATCCAGAAGTTTGATCTGGGTGTCATCTGCGTGGACAACCGCAAGATTCAACGAATCTTATCGAAAAAATAACATGCCCACGGATGTCCTCTCTTTTCCTTTCTATGAGGTGGGTAGCAGGGGTTCGACATATGAATGAATGAATGAAAGAATGAAAGAATGAATGAATGAAAGAATGAATGAATGAATGAATGAATGAAAGAATGAACGAATGAACGAATGAATGAATGAATGAATGAATGAATGAATGAAAGAATGAAAGAACGAACGAACTGGCCCGCCCACCCCAAGGCAACTGTAGGGGAAATACTGAGAGCATTCTGAACGACTGGTTATGCGATAACAAACACAGAGCTGCCAAGTCTCACGCAATCGCCGTGAGACTCACGCATTTCAACGAGTTCTCACGCTCTCACGCCACATCTCTATTTCTCACGGAGAGAAATAACAATTGTTTTATGGGACTTCCTTGAAAGAAAGCTACCGGACATGAGTTTCGTGGCATCTTTCTGCACGCACGTTAACTTGAGTCTGCAATCGAAGCGGCAGGCGAGCGCTGATGGAAGAACCTGTGTTCACGCGAGCTGCAAGAACGTAGCAAGCAGTGTTGCCAGTGTTACACCCACCATATAGGTCCCTAGCATAAGAATGACCGTTGAGAATGTACTTTAAATAGAAAATAGTTTTATTACATTAGTTCACAATCCAGGCCCACATTGACCTCTCTCCAAAGAACCTCAGTTATTGTTACCAGGGCAGGTGTTATATTCACTGCACACCATAGGCTACACACTGTAGAAAAGGGTTGTTCACTGCAATCATCTATAAATATAGCACACTCAAACCTGCCCTGATGGTCGAACTGGGATTAACCCGGTGAAGTATGGAGGACCAAGTCCGCCAAAATTAACAATAAATATATAGACACATAAATTAATGTATGAACAAATACACACAGTATACCGCAATACATTTCTATATGTATTTATTCTTTTCCACATTTATTCTTTCTTTTCCACATTCATTCTTTCTTTTCCACATTGTTTTCCACATTCATTCTTTCTTTTCCACATTGTTTTCCACATTCATTCTTTCTTTTCCACATTCTTTTCCACATTCTTTTCCACATTCATTCTTTCTTTTCCACATTCAAGCTTTCATTCTTTCCCCGATTATCAGTAATGTATACTAATATAGGGGCGTGTCTTGCATGTTGTCCTCGCCCCACGCATTTTCATTGGTTGATGCCCCACGCATTTTCATTGGTTGATACCGCGCGTGACGTGGTAAAAGCGACAAAGTTGACATGTTTTCATTGTTAACATACTGTGTTCAAAACGGTGAAGAACACGTTCAAAACAAAATGATTTGGTGCATTTTTGCAGTAATCATATTCCTATCATATATGACAGAAAGCTCACAATAAACCGTTTTTTTGCACAGTGTTTGAGTGACTGTTATTTTGCACTCTATTGACACTCTTCAGTTCCAGAACCTCAGCAAAGTCTGATAACGGATGAGCGGTGGTATTTTCACTATTTGCAGTAATCATATTGATATGTCTAGAAAATATTAGCAGAATATATACAATGAAATGAAATAGACTAGATGCATTGCCAGGGAAGACATTAGATGTGACCATTTCTTAATGTTCTTGCTCTGTACAGAAAGTATGCAGCAACTTCAAAAAGTACATTTGAGGTACACACACTGTCACATTCTGTGCTTCATGTGTTGTGTGGACAGGCATACCCATGCACACACAATTGTAGCCAGTGTTATTTCAGAATTATTTGATTTGATAGATTTTTCAGACATAATACTGTATTTCGACAGTGACAGTGAAAATAGTGTACATTCCGTCCGTGTTTTGTGATTCAGCATTTGCAGACATTTTTAAGAGATGTATTTCATAGCTATTGGCGAAAACAATCTTAGTTTGGTTCTTTCATTTCTATTCTTGTTCATCACCTGTATTTTCTTTACAGCTTTGATTATACAGTTTTTCTCAATTGCTAAAACACATTTCACAAAACTTCCCTCCATTTTCCCAAAACTCTAAACACAACACACTTTTCTAAAGCTACATAAGCAAAACCACACCTTCTCTCTTCAAAACTCAAACTTTCACACCAAAACATCTGCTCAAAGCCTGCAAAAATGTAAACACTATATGCATCATTACAGACTACAACAAAACAACTGAAAACACAATGTTCAGTGTGTGAGAATGTTCTTTTTTTTCACAACTGCCAAAGCACATTTTTAGAAACCTTACAGTATCTGTTCTCAGAATATATCACTGTAGAGTATTGGGCATTCATAGATGTGTGTGTGTGTGTGTTTCATATGAACAATATGTAAATCTACAGAAAATACAGTATGTATGTTACAGTACATGTGGGAATACGGTACATGTGGGAAAACTAGGGTTAGGTGCTAGGGTGACTTGGTACATGCTGGCATGTCTAACCCTAACCTTAACCCTAACCCTAACCCCACCCCTAATCCTAACCCTAACCTTAACCCTAGCACCCTAGCACCTAACCCTAACCCTAGTTTTCCCACATGTACTGTATTCCCACATGTACCGTAACATGTACACTACTGTACTGTATCACAACTCAATGCAAACACTACAGAGGATCAATTACACACAACAATACTCACTGAAAACAATGTTCAGGGTGTGATGTTTTTTTTATTTATTTATGGAACTATACCACCCACACACACACACACACACACACACACACACACACACACACACACACACACACACACAATCATTTGCAACAAGTGTCTTACATTTTGAGTCGTTATGTTTAATGAATGAAGCTAGGTGTGTTCATTGTGTTCAAATTTGGCTGACTGTGGCAAGCATTTTGCATCACATGAGCTTTAATTTGAGAATTTGAGCAGAGTTTTTTGCAACTTGTGTTTTAGCAAGACAAAATGTGTTTAGACTTATGAGAAAAGGAGGATTGTGTTTTGTGAATTGTGTCTTCATGTGAAATGTGTTTATGGTTTTGGCAAATGGGAGCTAGTTTTATTAAATGTGTTTAGAGAACTGGTCATTTGGTTTAGATAATTGGCTTTTGTGTTTTAGCAATTGGGAAAAACTGTAATTAGATCAATGTGAAAGTCAATTGAGAATATAAGTTCAAAATAAATGTAATAAGGATGCTTAGTAACTAGCTAGATAAACATTACCACTAACTCTAAACTATCTTGCTAGCTAAATTTACCTGAGGTAACTTACCTCTAAATATGGATCTGACTGGGGCTAAGTTAATTTATTTGAGGGGGTAAACACACACTTTATTTGTTTTTTTGCTTTGAACAAATTACTTACCAACAAGGCATCTGCCTATGGTCCTAGCGGTCACCAGCAACTAGACTCACTCACTGAACATGTAACTACAGAGATGTGTGAAACCTGGACATAAACAAAACCTTCCAAAAGGGTTTAGGCAAGGCAAGTTTATTTGTATAGCACATTTCATACGACAAGGGCAATTCAAAGTGCATTATATGCACACATTATATAAAGACAATAGCCTACAGTAAGAGGAGTAAGTAAGATTTGTATGTATTGTATGTGTTATTATCCATATTCTAAAGGCTTGCTTAGATTAGTTTTAGATTCGTTTTTACTGATTAGATTTCTATTCTGGAAAAGTCTGTATATTTTACAGATTACAATACAAATTATATATAATGTATAACCCTAACCCTAACCCTAAACCCATGGATGGGTACATTTATTGTTTTCAGAATTTTAAAGTTTAAATATACAAATTATACATTATCTACTTAAAATAGGCATTTTCCCAGACTTTTCTAGGGATGTATAGGAATAAAAAAATCACATCTAGAATTTGCCCACCCAGATGGTAATGAAATGTTCAGGTAATCTTGGCTGAGTGCTTTACCACGTCACGCGCAGTATCAACCAATGAAAATGCGTAGAGTGCGTCTAAGATACGCCCCTATATTTGCATACACATCTGACAATGACAAAGACAAACTATTCTATGTGAATAGCTAGGTGAAAACAACATTGTCTTTCGCTTTATCAGTAATGTATGCATTATCAGTAATGTATGCATTATCAGTAATGTCTGCTTTATCAGTAATGTATGCATTATCAGTAATGTATGCATTATCAGTAATGTATGCAGCATGTTGTCCACGCCCCTGCGCATTTTCATTGGTTGATACTGCGCGAGACGTGATGAAGCCCTCAGCCGAGAGCAGACACTCCATTCCACTCATAGCATGTTTTTAAAATAAACAAAAGGGTTAGGGCATATGAATCATAGTGGAGGTATGATATATCGCATATATATGGCATATATATATTCTTTGGTGGAAAGGCATTTTTTAAAGCCATTTTTAGTCACCACAAGTCTGTTCAAACCCAGGCAGCGAGACCAGCAGGAAAACACAACTAGATCTTCTATCATTCTAACTGGATTGTACTTCGTTTCCAGTCATAGTCAGCTAGATTGCTTACTTAGCTACTTAGTAATTGTTTTCAGAATTTTTCAGTTTAAATATACAAATTATACATTATCTACTTAAAATAGGCATTTTCCCAGACTTTTCTAGGGATGTATAGGAATAAAAAAATCTCATCTAGAATTTGCCCACCCAGATGGTAATGAAATGTTCAGGTACTCTTTTGAAACACACTTCTCCCTTCATCCAGGACACCTTGTGCATATTCTACCCACAAATAGAGTGCTTTATCCCGCATATTTAATAAAGTTACATCATTGACAAAGTTCCAGGCTGGGTCTTATCGATGTTTTGTTGTGCTGGGCTGTCACTACCATTTTCACCCACAAGAGTGCAGCGTCTAGCCATTTATGGAGGCCTACATCGAATGAGAGCAGCCGTTCCAATTCACTTTTTACCCCAATATAGAGTGCCATATGCCCCCAATAAAGTTAGAATTCATTGAAAAAACACTTCTCCCTTCAAGCAGGACACCTTGTGCATTTTCTACCCACAAATAGAGTGCTTTATCCCGCCCCGCATATTTAATAAAGTTACATCATTGACAAAGTTCCAGGCTGGGTCTTATCGATGTTTTGTTGTGCTGGGCTGTCACTACCATTTTCACCCACAAGAGTGCAGCGTCTAGCCATTTATGGAGGCCTACATCGAATGAGAGCAGCAGTTCCAATTCACTTTTTACCCCAATATAGAGTGCCATATGCCCCCAATAAAGTTAGAATTCATTGAAAAAACACTTCTCCCTTCAAGCAGGACACCTTGTGCATTTTCTACCCACAAATAGAGTGCTTTATCCCGCATATTTAATAAAGTTACATCAACAACAATGTTCCAGGCTGGGTGTTATGGATGCTTTGGGTCATGGTACTGTTGCTCACGGCCATACTAGCCTGAATACGCCCGATCTCGTCCGACCTCGGAAGCTAAGCAGGGTTGGGCCGTGTTAGTACCTGGATCTTGGCTGAGTGCTTTACCACGTCACGCGCAGTATCAACCAATGAAAATGCGTAGAGTGCGTCCAAGATACGCCCCTATATTTGCATACACATCTGACAATGACAAAGACAAACTATTCTATGTGAATAGCTAGGTGAAAACAACATTGTCTTTCGCTTTATCAGTAATGTATGCTTTATCAGTAATGTATGCAGCATGTTGTCCACGCCCCTGCGCATTTTCATTGGTTGATACTGCGCGAGACGTGATGAAGCCCTCAGCTCTCGCCTCAGATTTTAAATCCTCAATTTTGGCCGCCATTGGCTAAAATCTGTAATTTGGCTCTACAAGTGTTAATATGTCATTTTATGAAGTTTTTATATGTTTTCAGGCGAGAAAGTAACCATATATATTCACAAAATGTGTCCAGTTTATCAAAATAACCCGTTTATATATCTGATCTGACGTTTTTTCCCCCACTTCTGTGGGAAACTTCGCTAGCAACACGAGTAGAGCTTTGCATCTGCATCGCACGTTGAAGTACGTCAAGTCCATCCCACCAGGTTGCGCCGGAACGGTGGGTCACGGTCCGCGGTGTGCACGGAGCGTTATTGAGTCAACTGGTATTGTGGTTATCACCAAGTTCTCCCATACAGTGCTGATGGACTAGTATAGACCATTGCCGACATGTGTGAAAGGGGACAACATGGGAATAGCTTGGGATGTCATAGACATAGTTTGGGATTCCATGGAAATTATAGGGAGAAAGACGCTGTGAGAGAACGGGGCTATAGACTCTCTTACCCGTCTGTGGTAATAACAGTGTCGCTGCTTTCATACGTCACGCGTGGTATCAACCAATGAAAATGCGTAGGGGCGTGGACAACATGCAAGATACGGCCCCATATATTTGCATACTGTGGGGAACATGGCGCGTTCTGGCCTGCAGAGGGAGCTAGACTGCCGTTGGAGGGGGAATAATGGGCTGATTACGGACAGGTGTCAGTGATCAGACTCGTTGTCCCACTGGTCTATTTAACCTGTGTGTGTTTGTTCCCTCGGGGGATGAGTAGGGCAGGAAGTACCTGCCGCGTGAAGACACACGGAGACAGAGAGAGAGAGCCGCGGCGAGGACGCACGAGATCCCGAAAGGGGGTGAGGTGCGGGGAGCCGGGCGGACGGAGCGGGTCCCGAAAGGGAGGAGCAGCGCGGGGCGAGAGCGAGGGCTCTGCCGGGAGCGGGCGGACGGAGCGGGTCCCGAAAGGGAGGAGCAGCGCGGGGCGAGAGCGAGGGCTCTGCCGGGAGCGGGCGGACGGAGCGGGTCCCGAAAGGGAGGAGCAGCGGGGGAGAGCGAGGGCTCTGCCGGGAGCGAACGAGTCCCGAGAGGGGGCGGGTCGCGGAGCGGGTCCCGAAAGGGAGAACAGCGGGAGCGGGTCCCGAAAGGGAGGACAGCGGGGGGAAAAGACTCGCTCAGCACGTCAGTGACGGTGCTGAGCTGTGCAACTGTTAAATAAAAGCCTATTCTACAACTGTTCCTCTGTGTCGACCTCCCTCTGTGCCTAGAGACTGCTACACATACATTACTGATAAAGTGGAAAAGAAAGAATGAATGTGGAAAAGAAAGAATGAATGTGGAAAAGAAAGAATGAAAGAATGAATGTGGAAAAGAAA
This sequence comes from Nansenia antarctica, assembly GCF_963989245.1. Taxonomy (NCBI): domain Eukaryota; kingdom Metazoa; phylum Chordata; class Actinopteri; order Argentiniformes; family Microstomatidae; genus Nansenia; species Nansenia antarctica. The sequence continues at coordinate 25,476,309 of NC_137675.1, read as the reverse complement.
GAATGAATGTGGAAAAGAAAGAATGAAAGAATGAATGTGGAAAAGAAAGAATGAATGTGGAAAAGAAAGAATGAATGTGGAAAAGAAAGAATGAATGTGGAAAACAATGTGGAAAAAAAAGAATAAATGTGGAAAACAATGTGGAAAAGAAAGAATAAATGTGGAAAACAATGTGGAAAAGAAAGAATGAATGTGGAAAATAAAGAATAAATGTGGAAAACAATGTGGAAAAGAAAGAATAAATGTGGAAAACAATGTGGAAAAGAAAGAATGAATGTGGAAAACAATGTGGAAAAGAAAGAATGAATGTGGAAAAGAAAGAATAAATGTGGAAAAGAATAAATACATATAGAAATGTATTGCGGTATACTGTGTGTATTTGTATGTGTATTTGTTCATACATTCATTTATGTGTCTATATATTTATTGTTAATTTTGGCGGACTTGGTCCTCCATAGTGAAGTGGCAATGGTGGAGGAAAAGCGGATTTAACAAATAAACAAACAAACAAACATACCGACGAGGCGAGCAGACTAACACCACATCACAAGCAGACAAACGAGACCGGCAGATCTGCATAGGCTCCTCTCCCGACCCGGAGGAGAAAGGAGTCGGGGGCAGCATGGGGGCAGCATTTCTCACCTTTCACTTTTTTTGACATGATACATTAAAATGCTCATAACTTTTTAAAATAAAGGGCTATCTCAGTCATTCAACCAGTTATGAATAGCTGAGAACTTCTAATTTATGGAAATATAAAAAAATGAAAATGTCAAAATGCCACCATGTGAAGGGTTTTCCCAGGCCACCACACATATGTTAGTAGCCTGTGTTACAGGGACACCTAGGGGTGACCTGATAATGTTGCATGTAAGACCCGGATGTTGTATGTGGGCGTGCGTGGGAGGAACCGCAGTTTAATAAAAGTCATACTGAAACAGTTTTGGGTCGCTCCACCACCAAAAAATCTCACTCCAAACTTTTGTTGACACTTGGCAGCCCTGCAGATTCACCCAAGATGGCCACCAGCCTAACAACACAACCAGACTCACCTAAGATGGCCGCCAGCCTCAGAACACAACCAGACTCACCTAAGATGGCCGCCAGCCTTACAACACAACCAGTCTCACCCAAGATGGCCGCCAGCCTAGCAACACAAACAGACTCACCTAAGATGGCCGCCAGCCTTACAACACAGCCAGACTCACCTAAGATGGCCGCTAGCCTAACAACACAACCAGACTCACCTAAGATGGCCGCCAGCCTTACAAACGAGAAGGGTCCAGCTGCAGACATCAAATCCATCACCCGGAAACGTGATGTGCCATTTGGTTGGAGCGCGTCATCGTAAGCGCGTCGGTAAGTAACCACGAGAAACCGTGAGATTTTGAAGGACATTTTATAGAACATTTAACGAACAATAATTTGAACACGCAATTGATAAGAAGAAGAAGAAGAAGAAGAAGAATTACAAATACAATGGCAAATGCAGCTCAGGTGAGAATTTCGAAATATTATTAATGAACATGTTATAGTTTTCAGATGTGTATTTATTATTTAGGTTGTTGCATGTGTTACGCGGCTGTTTCGCACATAGTTTTGTTCATCTGGCTTGGCTAATTGGGTAATCCTATGTGGTTTAGCGTTATCAGAGATATTAGAGAGATATTAGATTAGATTCAACGTTATTGTCATTGCTGAGTACAAGTACCAACAACAAAATGCAGTTATGCATAACCAGACGTGCAAATAGTGACAAAACAAAGATAATGATGTACAGCCGGCAGGGCTAAAAAACGCCACGTTGTCTTCAACCACTTAATGTAATTTAAAAGTTCACAATAGCTACATTCTCAGATGTCTACCGATTACTTATCCCCCTATTTTTATTGCTTGTCTTCTTGTTTTTGAGAGCTGACTTTTTGCAGGCGCCGAGCTGTGGTCCCGAGCAGAGGGATGACTGGCCACCAACGGAGCTGTCCGTGTCTGACCACTGGGGGTTGGACACAACACTGAACACTACACTACACTGGACACTGGACACAACACTGAACACTACACTACACTGGACACTGGACACAACACTGAACACTACACTGGACACTGGACACAACACTGAACACTACACTACACTGGACACTGGACACAACACTGAACACTACACTACACTGGACACTGGACACAACACTGAACACTAGACTACACTGGACACAACACTGAACACTACTGGACACTGGACACAACACTGAACACTACACTGGACACTGGACACAACACTGAACACTACACTACACTGGACACTGGACACAACACTGAACACTACACTGGACACTGGACACAACACTGAACACTACACTACACACTGGACACAACACTGAACACTACACTGGACACAACACTGAACACTACACTACACTGGACACAACACTGAACACTACACTGGACACTGGACACAACACTGAACACTACACTACACTGGACACAACACTGAACACTACTGGACACAACACTGAACACTACACTAGACACTGGACACAACACTGAACACTACACTACACTGGACACAACACTGAACACTACACTGGACACTGGACACAACACTGAACACTACACTACACTGGACACTGAACATCTGTCATTACGTGAAGCGCATTGAGTCGCATCTTGTAAGAAATGCGCTATACAAATAAAACTTGAATTGATTTGATCCCTTGTACACTTTTTTGGGCATTTGTGTTGCAACACACCTGTACATTGTGCACTCTACCCTAGGCCCTTATTTTACTCTAGACAGAAGGGTCGTAACACTTGTTATTAATTCCATTTGGTATACCTCATAAACTTTCTTGCATTTCTGGTGTTTGCATTTTACATATTCTAAATATATGCTATCTACATGTCGCACTGGATGGGGTTAGTGCTGTTGACTCATCAGAAAGTAAAGACTAATTCACAGAGTGTATGAAGATTCCAGTAAAGGTTTTGTGAAAGAGCCCTAGTGCTGTTGACTCATCAGAAATAGAATGTTTTATTTAGCTCATCAGTGGGCACTCAGCACCATGGACACCTCCAGCCCAGCACCTTGCACCACGGTTCCTGCCCTGCTCCATGGATTACAACGATGATCGCCTGACCCTTGCCTGACTCCACCAAGTCCTTTGCCTGACCCCTCAAACCTGTTTGACCTAATAAAGTCCCACACCTGGGGTCATTGACATTCTTTTATTTATATACAGTTAGGTCTGGAAGTATTTGGACAGTGACACAATTTCCATAATTTGGGCTCTGTATGCCACCACAAAGGATTTGAAATGAAACAATCAAGATGTAATTGAAGTGCAGACTTTCAGCTTTAATTCAAGGGGTTGTACAAAAATATTGTATGAAACATTTAGTAATTGCAACCATTTTTATACACAGTCCCCTATTTTCAGGAGCTCAAAAGTAATTGGACAAATTAACAATCATACAGTAAGTAAAATGTTCATTTTTAATACTTTGTCGAGAATCCTTTGCAGGCAATGACTGCCTGAAGTCTGGAACACATGGACATCACCAAATGCTGGGTTTCCTCCTTTGTGATGCTTTGTCAGGCCTTTACTGCAGCAGTCTTCAGTTGTTGTTTGTTTGTCTTTCTGCCTTTAGTTTTGTCTTCAGCAAGTGAAATGCATGCTTGATTGGGTTGAGATCAGGTGATTGACTCTGGCCATTGCAGAATATTCCACTTCTTTGCCTTAAAAAAGTCCTGGGTTGCTTACACACTATATTTTGGGTCATTGTCCATCTGTATTGTGAAGCACCATCCAATCAACTTTGCTGAATTTGTCTGAATCTGAGCAGACAGAATATCCCTAAACACTTCAGAATTCATCTGTCTGCTTCTGTCTTCACATCATCAATAAACACTAGTGACCCAGTGCCATTGGAAGCCATGCATGTCCATGTCATCACACTCACCAGTGCATTCTTTTTTTCTCAGAATATACCAAACAGTTAATTTGGCCAGTATTAATGTTCCCACTATCTCTCTGATGGATTTTTGTTTTGTTTTTACAGCCTAAGGATGGCCTGTTTCAGTTGCATTGAGAGCTCTGTTGACTGCATGTTGTGCGTATACAGCAACAGCCTCCAAATGCAAATGCCACACTTGGAATCAACTCAGACCTTTTACCTGCTTAATTGATAAAGAAATAATGAAGGAATAAATAGCCCACACTGGCCCATGAAACAGCTTTTGAGTCAATTGTCTAATTACTTTTGGTTATTATATATAAGAGCTATAATTCATAAACCCTTCCTTCAATTTGGATGTGAATACCCTTAACCTAAAGCTGAGAGTCTGCACTTTAAGCCCAGTAAATTCTGTTGGAAATCTCATATAAGATACGTTAGATCCAAAGTATCAAGGAGTATTGCAGTATTGTGCAGGGCAAAACATATTCTGGAACAGAGGATGTTGTATACTCTATATTGTTGTCTTGTCTTACACTATTTGAGTTACTGTGTGGAGATATGGGGAAATGAATATAAAAGCACTTTAAACCCATTGATTACACTACACAAAAAAGCTATGAGGATTGTACATAAGGTCGGATATCGTGATCACACTAATAACTTGTTCCTAATGTCAAAAATATGAAGAAAATATGAAGGAAAGCAGAAATATTGCTCTATTGCTCTATTTAAAAAAAGGTTTAAATTATTATTAATGAAAAAGTATTAGAACGGATGATACTGAAATATATGTATTCATTAATTGGATTATATAATGTAAGCATAATTGTTAAGTATAAACAGGGGTAGGACAGGCTTCTTCCTACTCCTGAACAATTGATAGGACTGTACTCTACATATTAGTTATTTGTTATTTGTTATTTTTATTTTTAAATCATGTTCGAAATAAAGATTTATTCATTCATTCATATGCATTATATGACTGTAACTTGTGTATGACTGTAACTAAGATGTTTTGGTAAACAGCTAAAATAACACAAATTCTGTCTGTGACCAAATATATATAGGCCTAACTGTAGAATCCATTGCTGGAAATGTGTTCATTTGGTTTCGTTTCCACCGTAGTAAGGCGATGACGTAGTCTATGCAAATATGCAGGCGCGGTATGATGACATATGGTCCATCACGTTTCCGGGTGATGGATTTGATGTCTGCAGCTGGATATACTTGGAGAGTGTTGTTAGGCTGGCGGCCATCTTAGGTGAGTCTGGTTGTGTTGTAAGGCTGGCGGCCATCTTAGGTGAGTCTGGTTGTGTTGTAAGGCTGGCGGCCATCTTAGGTGAGTCTGGTTGTGTTGTAAGGCTGGCGGCCATCTTAAGTGAGTCTGGTTGTATTAGAAGGCTGGCGGCCATCTTAGGTGAGTCTGGTTGTGTTGTAAGGCTGGCGGCCATCTTAGGTGAGTCTGGTTGTGTTGTTAGGCTGGTGGCCATCTTGGGTGAATCTGCAGGGCTGCCAAGTTTCACCAAAAGTTTTGAGTGAGATTTTTTGGTGGTGGAGCGACCCAAAACTGTTTCAGTATAATTTTATTAAACTGCGGTTCCTCCCGCGCACGCCCACATACAACATCCGGGTCTTACATGCAACATTATCAGGTCACCCCTAGGTGTCCCTGTAACACAGGCTACTAACATATGTGTGGTGGCCTGGGAAAACCCTTCACATGGTGGCATTTTGACATTTTCATTTTTTAATATTTCCATAAATTAGAAGTTCTCAGCTATTCATAACGACTGAGATAGCCCTTTATTTTAAAAAGTTATGAGCATTTTAAAATGTATCATGTCAAAAAAAGTGAAAGGTGAGAAATGCTGCCCCCATCTCCTTTCTCCTCCGGGTCGGGGGAGGAGCCTATGCAGATCGGCCGGTCTCGTTTGTCTGCTTGTGATGCGGTGTTAGTCTGCTCGCCTCGTCGGTATGCGAGGGACAGATCCATTTGTGTGTCTTCTAGTTAAGATTGTATTACTTTATGCTTATTGTGAGCATCAGTAAACTGGCAATAACACAGGTGGAAGTATCGTCTCTCCTTTCGCTCATGTGTGCGTGCGTTGCTTAACTGAGAATGAGACACGTTCAACGTGACGTTGTTTCGCTAGCAAACTACCCACCACAAAAACATAAAAATAAGTACTTTCTCTTTTGTTTTCTTAAAATGTTTATTCACCATAATGTAGTATGGAGTTCAAAGTACTAGAATACCACATAATATCAAAATCGCCGAAATAGGACATTTCCATCTATTTTTGCTCTTTGCCACAAACGAACGCCAGCGACATCCGACGGGTGTACATGTATGTTGTATGTATTTGTACCACAGCCACTTGAGCCCAATGTTAGACCCCAACTCTGCAACAAGCAAGGTGAAAGGATACTGAATGATGCCAGCCAACAGCCAGTAGTCGTGACGATGGTGCCAGATCTCAAAGGTCTTCTTCGTGACGGTGGCAGCCCTCTCCTCGTTCTGCCACAGAGAGTGGAGCTCTGGAGAGAGAGAGAGAGGGTGGTATGGGTTAATCAAGCAACAATTGTTCGACTTCACAAACAAAATCATTAATTCATCTTCTGCCCCTCAGCACTACGTCTCCCAAAGACACCCGCTTTCCCCTCTACTGTGTCCCTAAAAACTTGCCCCCCTTGTTTTCTCTGTTTCTCCAATGTAATATATAAAATAAAATAAAGTTTTAGAAGAAGGTGATAGGAGAAGGTTTTTCCTTCTATCAATGGCCCCGGGCCTGAGCTGGATTACTCTTCCTGCTACGACTGGTGGATTGATGATTCACATGCTTAGTATTCAAATGTATTGATTGTAAGTCGCTTTGGAATAAGGCGTCTGCTAAATGCCAAAAATGTAAATCTAAATGTAAATTCTATAAATCCTGTGTGTGTGTGTGTGTGTGTGTGTGTGTGTGTGTGTGTATGTGAATGTGTGTGCGTGTGTGCGTGCGTACCTGTGAATCCTCCATCTACAATGTTGAACATGAACCTCTGTTTGGTAGCTTTCTTCTTCTCTTCGCTCACGTTCACTACGGCTGTAGCGGCTGCTGCTGCGTCTCTGGTGGCGTTCTCTCCGTTCTGCAGCTTACCAGACTCCTCCGTCTTCACCCCATCCGTCTCCTCTTTTTGTTCTGAAAAAAAGGGGAAAGACTGGATAAGTATCTTGTTTTTTCTTTTAAGTAATTTTTTTTTGAGTGGGGAGTCCCACTCATATTTTCATTTTTATTGTGACAGAGACAGTAGAGATTTGACAGGAAGGATGGGTGAGAGAGAGAAGGGATGACATGCAGGATATGTCCGCGGCCGGAATCGAACCGGGGACCCTGCGGTTACATGGTCAACGCTTCGTCCGCTACGCCACCTAAGCGCCCCTCACACTAGATAAGTATCTTGGGGGAGGGAGGGAGGGAGAGAAAGAGAGAGAGTGTCTGTGTGCGTGTGTGTGAGTGTGTGTGTTACCTTTCTTCTCATCTGCAGGGGCACTGATCTTCTCCTCTTTGCTCTCCTCTGCTGGAGAAAAAAGGTAGAACAAACAGGTCAAGTCACAAGCCCAAGGCGACAGGTAAAAAAGCACCTCCTCATATCTCCACCAGGGGATCTCAGGGCTCACCTTTAGGTTTCGACTCCTCTGACCCTGCCGAGCTCTCTGACCCTTCACCCTTGACCTCTGTGGAGTCTTCTTTCTTCTTGTCCTCCGCAGTGGACTCTGAGGACTTCTCGTTCTCTTCCTTCTCCTTTTCTTTCTCTTCTGCTGGCTCCTCCTTTTCTTTCTCTGCTAAACCACTCTCCTTGTCCTTCTCCTCCTTGGTCGTGGTGGCGTCTCTCTCGCTCTCCTTTTCGGGGACCGTTGGTTTTTCTGTCTCGTCTGGGATCTCAATGATCTGGCCAGGGGAGGTCGGAGGTCGGGTTCAGATGAGGAGTTCAGACATGTGCAAACAACATCAATATATTTGCTGAGTACTATTGTACTCTTCATTGGAGAGAGAGAGAGAGAGAGAGAGAGAGAGAGAGAGAGAGAGAGAGAGAGGACAGCACTCACCTCAGGATCCTCTGTTGACTTGTTGGGTCCTTTGCCCTCCTTTTCTCCCTCTCCTTCCTTCTTTACCTCCGTCTCCTTGGCAATGTCTTCAGACTTGGTGAGGTCCTCTGTGAGAACAGTGCAGATAGAAGAGAGGAGGAGGATGAGTTCGAGAAAAAAATAAAATTCTGTGTTTGGACTGGTGCGCGTGCGTACGTGACTGTGTGTGTGTGTGTGTGTGTGTGTGTGTTTGTTTAACTGTGTGTGACTGTAACTGGCTGCTGTTGGCACGCACGTGTGTGTGTGTGTGTGTGTGTGTGTGTACCTGGGGCAGGGGTGTTGGGCTGCGTGTCTGCGGGGGTGCCAGTAGAGGGCGTCTTGGGGTCGTCGCTCGCTCTCTTTAGCGGAGGTTGTGTTAGACCCAAGGCAGGTAACTGACCATGAGCCTGTGGTCGTTAAAGACCAAACAATCATCCAGGTGCCCTCTTACAAGTACTTAGGTATTCAATTAGACAACCATCTCTGCTGGAATACACACTTAGACAGCTTATGTAACAAACTACAGCAGAGGCTTTATCACCTGAGGCGACTCAGACTTTATGGGGTGAGAAAGCAGATCATGAGAATTTTCTATCAGTCCATTGTTGAAAGTGTAATCAGATATGGAATAATTGTGTGGTTTGGCAACTTAACTGTTCAACAAAAAAACAGACTAGTCAGCATTCACAAAACAGCTATGAAAATTGTAGGTGAAAGAGACTATGTGATCCTAAATAAACTATATGAAAAAGCTGTCCTGGACAAGGCTAACAAGATAATCGCAGACCCCCAACATCCGCTCTCCACAGAATACGAAGTTCTCCCCCTAGGTAGAAGGCTTCGCATGCCAAGATGTAACTATAAGCTCTTAAAACTATCATTTGTCCCATTCTCCATTAAACTAATCAATTCTCTCAAGCAGAAACGATGATTAGGACATGATCACCAGCACCTGCACTTTATCTTAGACACCACTTGAAGGGCCATGTGCAATATTCGAAAACACCACTTGAAGGGTTATGTGCAATATATATTTATACCAAATGATGCCATGTCCAGGTGGAAACTGCTGCCAATGTCACTCAATGTTTGTTGCTGTCCTGTTGTTTACTTTGTCTACTGTATGTTGTATGTATCGTCACTGTTGCACTTGAAGCATGAAAGTACCATGCCCAAGACAAATTTCCCCTCGGGGACAATAAAGTACAATCAATCAATCAATCAATCAATCTCTTATTCTCCTCCAGCTCCATCATCCAGGGCATCGACCACTGGCCGTTCACGTGCTCAAACTCCTGCACCTGTCAATCAAGCAATCAAATCAAGTCAACACGAGGGATGTCAAGAGCGTCAACCTTACCACACAGATAGATATTGGGACATTCCCATGATGTTCCAGTCAGCCAATCCAGAGCAGGACAACCACATTGCCTTCTTACCTTCTCCCTGATCAGTGACATCACGCCAATGCGGGTGAGCACGTGTTGCCGTGACAACCCCTCTCTCAGAACGCCGTCGGCGAAGGTCTCCGCGCCGTTGGCCCCCGGCTCACAGAGGTGATGAATGAAGAGAGAGACGTACGCCCTGGGAGAGAGAGGAGGGGGAGGGGGGGCGTTCACCACAGAGCTCATCACAGATAGAAAACATATGTGAATCCTTCTATGTCTATGCTTTAACTTCCACAAATACATGTATACGAATGCACACGCAAAGCCAGAGTAGACACACATAGTAGTGTGACACAGACACACGCGTACATAAACACACACGCACACACACAGACACATGCGTACACACAGACACAGACACACACACACACACACACACTTACTTGAACTCTTTCTCTGACTTCCCCCGCAAGTCTCTGACCAGCCACTGGGTGGTGAAGGCATCCTGGGGTGGCATCCCATAACACATCACTGCATTCAGGAAGGCCTTCCTCTGGTGTGCGTTGAAGCCCAACACCTGAGAGAGAGAGAGAAAGAGGGGAGATGGGAGAGAGAGCAGGGAGAGAGAGAGAGGGGGGAGATGGAGGGAGAGGGGTAAGATATTGCAGCGAGATTACAACAAGTACTGTAAAAAGGGTGGGGTATGAGTGGTAGAGAGGGACAGGACTGCCTAATGAAGAAAGAGAAAGCAAATGGCAAAACAAGTAGATATAAAGAAAGACTTTACACTTTCTTACCCTCAAGCATAGTAAGCTTTGTAGCCTTGCCTCGCTGCAAACCATCTCTGCAAAACACCAGAAGTGATCCATTCCGTAGAACTCTTGCACTACTCACATCACCTATCGCTCTCTTTATAGATGTGGTTAGACGAATCGGATTCCATTCACCAAACGAAGCACCTTCATCAAGCAGTTTCAAAATTACTTTACTCTCTTCCTTTCGATCAATTATCTCTTCAACAATTACATCATCATCGGATTCAGTACGTGAACTGTATTCATCATGCTGTTTCTTCTTTTTACGTTTAGCTTTCCTACTCATCGGACTCTCAAATTCCCCGCCATCTACAACCATTCCTGCCTCCTCCTCACTTCCTGGTTTGTTCCTTTACTTATTGAGCCTGCACTGTTTTATTTATATATGAATGTTTTGCTAACTAAGCTGTTTGACAACAACATTTCCCCATTGGGGACAATAAAAGGTATTCATTCATTCTACCACCTGTCATCTCACGCCCATTCACAGTCCGGTCCCACCCTCTTCCTCTGCCATGATCCGCCATTCCTTCTCTCCGAGCTCCGCTAATGGCGACTGTCAGCGTCCTCTGGTTATATCAAGATGAGTATATTCAAATAAAAGCGCAACCACAAAAACAAGACCTGACCTCACCGCAGCACAAATCAAAAAAATCCGCCCTATTGACACAAAAATAGGTCCTATGTACATTTCCTTAATTAGGCTATATAATGAGGTTATATCTTTTAACTTAAATTGTTATTTAATCAAATTATGAATTAACTGATGGCAGCTACAGTAATGTATACGTTACATTACATACATTCCAGTCAGGTCTTTAGATGGACACAACAACTAGTATGATTTTGCAGTTATCATCTCTACCAAATAGCATTGATATGAGTCATTTGTAAAAACAATGTAGAACTTCAAAAGTACATCAGAGGTGCTTGTTATTCAAACGACAACAAAGAGGGCCCTAAGTTGAAGGTTCGATTCCAACTGGAATCAAATAAATAAATAAGTGGCTTTGGACAAAAGTGTCTGCTAAATGGCATGTTATATTATAATAATGATAATGATGATGATGATGATGATGATGATTATTATTATTATTAGTAGTAGTAGTAGTAGTAGTAGTAGTAGTAGTAGTAGTAGTATAATAAGAACCATTGGGTACCATGTAAATCATCTTTACATGAGCCTGTCGATCTGAGACAACAGAACTCACTCTGTCAGTCTCCCCAGGAGAAACACAGGGGACACAAAACGTTGGAGCTGATAGTCAACTGCCACATGTGGCGCACCCTGATGACACGTACACAACTCTGAACAGGAAGACCACGTCTCCTGATTATGACACGTTGGAGGTAAGTCTTTCCCATATTTAAGACACATGTTTGTGAAGGAAATTATAAAAATCATAAATGGAAAAAAGACACTCAAGATCATCATGTGCTGCTGAAGGCGCAGATAATATTTACCTATAATATTTTATTTAGTGTGTGTGTGTGTGTGTGTGTGTGTGTGTGTGTGTGTGTGTGTGTCTCTCTCTCTCTCTCCTAGAATGTGAGGTACTCTCCCAGTGATACCTGCCCTCAGGGAGACTCCGTCTACGAAAACATCCAATTTTCCAGTAAAAGAGATTAGAAAATGTTGGGCTTCAGCTAACCCAAAGCTGGAAGTCAGGGTAATGCAGTTCCAGAGAGGCGGATTCTGAATCCAGTGATGTCGCTAAATCACACCTGGCTGAATCACAGCATGTATATTTAGCATAGCATTCAGGATAGAGTTGTCTTAACCTGCAAATAACCAAATTATCTCTAAAGGATTAGTTGCCGTAGTTTCTGATCCAGCTTTTCCTTGGAACAGAACATTCAGAGTAGATTCTGGTTCTGAGTGAGGTTAACCTGCGTTCTGGAATACCCCCAAGAGGATAGAATCACCACAATAGAGTCTGATACTGTATATATCAAAATCAGTATTTATTATCTCTCCTCGTCATGTTCATCCTCATTATTTACATTTAGATTAACAGATGCTTTTATCCAAAGCGACTTACAATTAGAAATTACAGAGACAGTCTCCCTGGAGTAATTTAAGGGCTTTTAAGTGCCTTACTCAAGGACACACTAGTGGTGGTGTTCCCAGATGGGATTTGAACTCATGACTTCCTGATCACCAGTCCAACTCACTATCTAATGCCCACCACTACCCCTCACCATCATCATCATCATCATCATCATCATCAATATCTTAATCCAAAGTTGCAACAATGTGCTAGTGTACAGACCAAATACATTTTAAACAAGTAGAATGATAGTGGCATCTCTGTTCTTGTGTATCAGTCAGAAATACATAACTGATCCAAGCCCAGTCTGGTCTGGTGATGTCTGATGTTCTATGGGTCTGGTCACACTGGTCCATTGATCCCTAGAAGACAAACAGAACAAACGGGATGTCACCTGTGAGGTGTGTGTGTGTGTGTGTGTGTGTGTGTGTATGTGTGCGCAACACAGATACAAATTATACTCACAAGAGATTGGTCCAATGGTAAGTGACTCTTGAGGGACAGAGGTGGAGATGGAACGGGATAGTCTTCTAGGACAGCTCTGAGGAGAGACCAGAGGGTGTCAGAGACCAGAGACCAGAGACCAAAGAGTGTCAGAGACCAGAGGGTGTCAGAGACCAGAGGGAGAGGCCAGATTTGGAGAGCAGAGTGAGTCAGAGAGACCAGAGAGAGTCAGAGAAACCAGAGAGAGTCAGAGAGACCAGAAAGAGTCAGAGAGACCAGAGAGAGTCAGAGAGACCAGAGAGAGTCAGAGAGACCAGAGAGAGTCAGAGAGACCAGAGAGAGTCAGAGAGAATCAGAGAGACCAGAGAGAGTCAGAGAGACCAGAGAGAGTCAGAGAGAGTCAGAGAGACCAGAGAGAGTCAGAGAGATCAGAGAGAGTCAGAGAGAATCAGAGAGACCAGAGAGAGTCAGAGAGACCAGAGAGAGTCAGAGAGAGTCAGAGAGTCAGAGAGACCAGAGTGAGTCAGAGAGACCAGAGAGAGTCAGAGAGACCAGAGAGAGTCAGAGAGACCAGAGAGACCAGAGAGAGTCAGAGAGACCAGAGAGAGTCAGAGAGACCAGAGAGAGTCAGAGAGACCAGAGAGACCAGAGTGAGTCAGAGAGACCAGAGAGAGTCAGAGAGACCAGAGAGAGTCAGAGAGACTGAGGAGGTGGAGTGCAGGACTCACTGGAGAGCAGGAGGAGCTCCTCTGGTCACACAGGCTCAGGCTGCAGTGCAGGAAGACGTCCTGGTAGTTCCCCTGGAACAGGAACAGCAGAGCAGAGAAATGTGCCTGGAGGGATGAACCACTCTCATCCACCCTCACCTGACTACCGTCACTAGGACACCTAGGAGGGGATGCATGGAGAAAAAAGGTGAGACATTCAAATATACCTGGATCTATTTCTGTCTGAAAAACTGTCATTTTCATTCCAAGTCAAAATTCCTTTCTCATAACATTATTCTGGATTTTTAAAAATTGTATTAACACTTTAATGGTGTGTTTCCACTGTTTCCAGACTGTAACCCAGGCCTATTTGACTTGGGGAGGGGTTTGGGGTTACACGTGTGATACAGTTTGGAAAGAATTACCACTAGGGTGGAAACATGGGTTGGCCAGATAGTATAGTAGATAGAGCACCCTCTAGCTAACAAGTTGGGGCAAACAGAAAACATCTTCTAGCAAGATTTAAAACATGAAAACAGATGATTTATTTAAGATGATTTCTTAAAGTGGAGCAATGGAGATACTGTATGATGATTTAAGCAAACCAATATCCTTTGTCTCCTAAGACACTTGTATTGTAATTATTGTATTGGGATTGATTGATTGATTGATTGAAAACTTTATTAGAAGGTTTGCAGAAGTAGGTACATGAAAGTACATATTACATACAAGGTCAACTAAAAGGATAAAAACCCAAGAAAGCCACTGGCTTATTTCAATTGGGGTCCTTGATTTTCAATTCATCGTTACATGTAAGACAGACATAAGAAAAAAAACTAGTACTATCTACAAGATAATACAGACAAATAACTATTACTATCTACAAGATAAACGTACATCCATCATGGGAAGAACAATACAACAAAACATGGTATGTACAGCGGGTAGGACAGGTGGGGACATACACCACAGGTGGGGGCGGGGGACAAAACACAAAGTATGTACAGTGGGTAGTTCGGGTCTTTTAATCTGATTTTTGTTTTAGAGGGTCCAGTTACGGATTGCAGCCTCCTGTAAATGTTTTTTGAGAGTGGTTTTGAAGGTGGGCAGTGTTTTGCACTCCTTTAAGATTATAGGAAGGGCGTTCCACATTTTTACTGCATAGTTTGCAAACGAGTTTAACCCCTTGTTTGTGGTGCAACGCGGTTGAACGTGGTTCGTGGAGCTTCCTCTGGTGTTGTATGTGTGGACGTTGTTCACTTTTTGGAAGTATGTTGACAGGTACTTGGGTGTCTTTGTGGTGTAGCGTATCTTGAAGACCAGGCCCAGTGCAAGCTGCTGCACTCTGTCAACTACACGTAGCCAATCAAGGCTCAAAAAATGAGCAGCGGTTAGATGTGTCCTAGGGTTGAGGCCTAGCAGAAGCCTAACCAGTTTATTTTGGGCTGTCTGGAGTCTTGTTTTATGGGCCTTTGTGGTTCTATAGTACCATGATGTTACGGCATAGTCGAAGTGACATTGAATGAGAGCTCCTGATAGGGTCCTCAGTGTGTTTTTACTGACAAGTGAGGATATCCTGTACAAGAATCTAGTTCTATGGTTCACTTTTTTGATTACTTTTGCTGCCATTTTATCTCCGGAAAGATTTGCCTCTAAGATGGAGCCCAGGTATGTAATATCCTCTTTTCTTGTGATATTAATGTTACCCACTTTTATTTTAAAATGTTCAGCCTTTCTGAGTTTAGATGGGGATCCGTATAGGATGGTTTCAGTTTTACCTAGGTGTATTGATAGTTTATTGTCAGCTAGCCAGATGCAGATTCTACTCAGTTCAGTGCTTAGCGCTTTTTCCACCTGCAATATGTCCCTGCCAGAGACCAGCAGAGCCGAGTCATCCGCGAACAGGAACAAATTGCAATTACATGCTGATGACATGTCATTCACATATATTAGGAACAGTAAAGGTCCCAATATGCTTCCTTGTGGAACGCCGCAGGTCACTGGGAGGGGGGGGGACAGTGTTCCGTTCACACTAACCACCTGTTCCCTCCCCTCTAAGTAGGATTGCATCCAGCTCACCGATGTTCTATCGAACCCAATTGCTTTCAGTTTATCTAACAATATGTGGTGATCTACTGTGTCGAAGGCCTTCTGGAGGTCCAGCATGACCATGCCGCAGTACTTGCCCGAGTCCACCTCATGGTTGATGTGGTCGTTCAAATAGAGAAGGCATGTGTCAGTGGAATGGGATGTTCTGAATCCTGATTGAAATTCATACATCAGATTTTTTTCGGTAAGGTACCTATCAACCTGTTCATAAACTATTTTTTCCATAAGTTTCGAGATGGAATTAAGAATAGAAACAGGTCGGTAGTTGCCTGGGTCTAATTTGCTTCCTTTTTTATACAGTGGGGTTACCCTTGCTATTTTAAAGTCAAGGGGGACGAGTCCCTGTTTGATGGAGAGGTTTATTATGTGGGTGATGATTGGGGTAATGGAGGCAGCTGAGTCTTTTAGAAATCTGGCTGGAATATTGTCATGGCCCGTGGCCTTTTCTGAGTGTAGAGCGCCCAGCTTTTTAAACACCTCATCGTTTGACACCATGGAGAGTTTAAAATCATCATTGCGTACACCCAGTTTATTGTAGAACGCACGGATGTGCTCTACACCATAACGCCCTGAGTGGGGTGGTAGATTGTTAACTAATTTAGTGGCTATGGTTGTAAAGAAAGTGTTTAAGCACTTAGCCACATCCAGCTTGTCTGTAAGGAGAGAATCACCAGATTTTATGCTGATGTTTGTAGCCCTGGTTTTGAGTTTTTGACTGCAACCTAGTTGGCTATTAAGTAGCTTCCAAAGGTCACGTGGTTTGTTTAAGTTTTCTTCGATTTTGTTATCGAGGTATTCTTTCTTAGCAGATTTGGTCATGGTAATTACCTGATTGCATAGTTTGTTGCATTGTTTTTTAATTTTCTCAAAGTGGGTTTTGTGATCTTCGTTTAAGTGTTTCACTAATTTTGATTTGCATTTTTGAACTTCAGAGCATTTTAGGTCTCTGACTTTCATAGCATTTAGAATGTCCGAATTCATCCATGGTTCCGATCGGGCTTTAACCCTGGTGGTTCTCATGGGGGCTATACTGTCAATAATATTTAGGAATTTGGTTTTGAAACCTAGCCATGCCTCTTCAACCTGTGTGCATTTTAGTTCATCTAACCAGTCTTGATTCTCCAGTTTATGGTTTAAGGCCTCACTAGAATAGGATTTAAGGGATCTAGTGGTTACAGTTTTATGACCGCCAGCCTTGGGTTTATGTTTTTTACGAGTGCAAAAGATCATGTAATGATCACTTAGCCCACATACAATAACCCCACTCTTGGAGATTTTGGACTCATCCGATGTTAGAATGAGATCTATGGTGGTTTGAGTAGAAATACACACCCTAGTGGGTTTGGTAATTTGTTGACGGAGACCGTGTAATTCAGAAAACCTAGTGAAGGATTTGAAAACGGATGCTTCATTTCTGAGCATGTCCGTGTTCAAATCCCCAATAAGAATCTTTTCCACACAGTCAACGTCATCCAAGCACCCCTCAAGAATATCATAGAAATCATTCTGATCGGGAGGTCTGTAGATAGTACCAACCAGCACCGGTTTTGCTTTGTTAAAGATAATTTCAACCCAAACAGATTCTAATTTGTCACGATTCAGGTCATCCCGGGTGTTAAAGATAATATCGTTGTGAATGTACATGCAGACACCACCCCCATACCTGTTCCTGTCGTTTCTGATGACTGTGTAGTTAACTATTTCAATCTCTGGGTCTTTGATGGATTCATCAAACTTGGTCTCAGAGAAGCTCAAAATGTGAACCTTGCTGTCATGGAACATTTCTCTGATTTGGTCCAGTTTAGGCACAAGACTGTTCACATTAAGGTGAACAATATGCAGGCCCTTACTGCTGTGTCCAAATAGAGAGTTCATGTCCTTGACTTGGAAATAGTCACAATTCAGGTCATCGACAAGTTGAGGATTGGGGGATGGGGGGGGTCGCCCATTGTTCAACGGTTTCGTTAGAGAGTCTCCGGGTGGAGAAGGGGGGGGGGGGTCGTCGTCGGGTGGGGGAGGGAGGGGGGAGGGGGGGGGTCGTCACCGGGTGGGGGAGGCCTCTGTGTTCACTAGATAGCTGGTGGAAGTTAGGTGGGGGGGTAATGTTATTAGCATAGCTACCCATTGTTTTGTTAGCCTCGTCTGAATCCAGGAAGTCCGCTGCTGATGCCGGTGTAACCGGTTTGTCGACAATGGCGTCAATGTCTTCGCTAGTAACATTTGCCTGGGGACGGCATAGTTGTTCTCTGGCTAAACGTGTAGCTTGCCTGGTTGAGACTGGTCCTGGATTCAGCTGAATGTCTCCCGAGAGAAGTAGATAGAGACAGGTCCTTCGGTCCATTCTACCTGCCGGGGGTTTGTTCCTCCGCGTCCGGTCCGCAGTCAGCGTCGTGTGGATAGTTGCCTCTCCGAAGCCCAAACATTTCTTTGCGGCGTGGAGATAAAAGTCGCTATGGGTCTCACCTTTTCCAACAAAGTTTGTCTCCTTC
The DNA here is from genome assembly GCF_963989245.1 of Nansenia antarctica. Taxonomy (NCBI): domain Eukaryota; kingdom Metazoa; phylum Chordata; class Actinopteri; order Argentiniformes; family Microstomatidae; genus Nansenia; species Nansenia antarctica. The sequence goes on along the minus strand of NC_137675.1, from coordinate 25,458,244 downwards.
TCCATAAGATGCAAGTTCTGTGGTGATTTGATGTACAAATCCGTAATCCACAGAAGGAACAGAAGAAAATGTGGGATAATCCTCGCCGTTGCATTGCCGTCGAAGCAGCGGCAGGAGCGCTGATAGATGCGACTACTCATGATGACTGCTGACCAAGAATGAGGGATGTATATGTTGTGTTATCATTTGCTGTAAAACCAATTCCCCCTATTGTGAATAATAAAGAAAATTGTTCTGCTAATATTATAATGCTACATTATAATAGCCTATAGCGATGAGTGACACTCAAGTGTCGGAAAATAGTCTTGTTAACTACAGCATTTGCTTCATACAGTAAAAAACATTTGTAGATTTATTTCAGAGACAAAATGTAGATGTTTTCCTTTTAAAGTGACTCTTAACAAAGGTGGTTTATTAGAAACCCTTTCTACTTGATCTCATTACCTATAAACCTTTCTGTGGATTCCATTCTGTAACATTACCCACGCCACTGACCTGTTCTGAATCAAGAAGTGCCGCATGAGGTCATCAGAGTTGGGGGAGTGAGTGGCGTAGCAGTCCTCCAGAACCACCACAAACTGCTCAAACGTATCCTCTGCAGACACGCCCACATGCAGGGTGCTGCCCACTGGCAGGGTGACTGGGCCCGCTAGGTAAGGATGTGTGTAGTCTGCGTTGCGGTACAGAGACATGGAGGTTCTAACCCTGGCGCCAATACCAATGACCTCTCCCTTCCTGCCAGGGGTCAAGCAAAGAAAACACTCTAGTCATATCCACTCATACATGTAATTATGGTCTTTAAACTCCAATAGTCTTATGCATTTCTATCACAATGCATAATAAAAAAGGCACTGATTTAATGATTAAGCGACAGTGAGTTAACTCACGGTAGCGAAGGTCGGATGGCCACGTTCAGGCTGGTCTTGGCATCGAGTGGAAACATACAGGAGAAAGGGAAGCTAACTGGCTCAGAGAAGGAGACATTTCTTGAAGGGAAGGGGTAAACAAATAAACTGTTGGAGTAAATCATGTGGGTACCGTTTATCTGGGGGGATGAAAAAGAGAAAAAAAAAGAAAGAAAGATGATTATACATTTAAGATCATGTAAATAAGTTATCAAAGCAACCTTTGAAGGCAGTTTGTTTTAATTCACTAACTGACAAATAAATCTGGAACACTCACCACCTAGAGTGCCAAGTGTTTTATTTGGTATTTACCAAGCAACAATACTTTGATTGCCTACAAAATGAAGCATCAAAATATATGATTTTTTTTGCACAAAATGAGTTACACCGGTAGGCCTACACCCCCCCAAAAAACTACAAAACACCAGATAGGGGTGTTTTCTATTCGCACCTCCCTTGTGTTTCTTCAGCTGCCCTCCCTGCGATCCACCTGGTACCACACGGTGCCGTTACGTTCTTCATGGGTGGAGCAGCGGGGGTCGGCCAGGTGACCAGAGGAGGGGTTCAGACCTCCGGCCTCCAGGTGAGCCCTGTTGAGACCCACCTGTAGGAGGCTCCGCCCACACACCAACTCTGGGTCTGGGAAGAATGACGTCCCTAAAAGAGAAAAAAAGATTGTAGGAGAGAGAGAGAGAGAGAGAGAGAGAGAGAGAGAGAGAGAGAGAGAGAGAGTAAGAAAGAATAAAGGGTTAGGTGAAAATGTAGATGTTTTGATATTTCAATCACAAAATCTCTGTTTTGAGTGTTTATATTAACATTGGTAAAGCATGACCCCACCCCCATCACATATCTTCAAATACTGCTCCTGATGTCTACACCTCCCATTTCCAACTCTAACCCTGGGAGAACTAGTGCCTGAGAGATGAACACTACAGAAGCCTACTTACCTGGGGCCTCATTCATAGAACGTGCTTAGATCAAATGTTGATCTTACCCGTGTCGTACGTAGAAAACCACGTCAACGTAGTGATTTATACAATTTCAACGTGAGTCAATTTGATCGTGGAAACGATCGTAGCTCGACGTCGAGTATTCAACTTGCTTACTCACATTACCTACTGGTTATGCGGAGTTATTACAGGCATGTGAGCCGCACTGGAAAAACGTTGCCTACTGTAATTCATGCAAGTGGCTCGTAATAAAATTAACGATGTTGTTACCTGCCGAGAAAATGAGTTTAATTCAAGATTGAAAGGGAACTAATGTTTATGATTGTATTTCAGTCTTTCTTTATATCCCTCCGGAGCTGTCTATCTCTCTTCAACATGCCTATATATACGCGCTCCAGAACGGACCTTGCCCGGCCACACGCTAAATGATACTGGATTTCGAGTTGAGTCGGGATGAGGGGGAATGGCACCCCCCCAGAAATAAAAACAGTCCAACTCATCCCCCTTCTAAAACTGCCTTTCCATCCCTTATGTCATTTTATCAATGAACGTGGTATTACTGCCCTCTCCCGCTTCCAGACGTACGCCTACCCTATAATATAGTATTAACGCCCTGTGATAGCGGCTCAAATAGCGGCTGAATGAAGCCAAGTGCTATAATATAATATAATACAGACAGTACATAATATATAATAATAAGCAAGTAACATAACAAGCAAGTAACGTAACAAGCACTCTGTTTGGCCAAGAACTTGGCACACGCCTAATGACAACTAGTCCCCTGTGGCTCAATTGGTAGAGCATGGTGCTATCAACGCTTAGGTTGTGGGAGCGATTACCGCTGGGACTGTGTACTGAAAAGTTTACGCACTCACTGCAACGTGAGTTGCTTTGGATGAATGCATCAACTGAATATATTATTATTATTATATATGAATGAAAACCCAATGTTTCCTTATAATAATAATAACTTTTATTTGTATAGCACTTTTCCTGCAAGCGTTGCAGCTCAAAGTGCTCCAATCATTATAATCATTTAATAATTTAGTCATTTAAAGGCAATATTAAAAATAAATATGGGTTTTTAGTCTTGACTTGAACATATTTGCTGAGTTTGCATACCTAATGTAAACTGGCAGTGCATTCCACAATTTGGGTGCATAAAATGACAATGCAGCCTCACCAAACCTCTTTACTTCTTTTGTACATGTGGTAGGCTACACAGAGAAAACCAGCCTCAGAAGACCTGAGAGCTCTATTGGGCTGATATGCTAGCAAAAGGTCTTTCAGATATATTCTGCTGCTGTGCCAGTGAGAGCTTTATAAACAAGCTGGTTCACACTGTGTGACCTATGTTCCAGGGTCACTGAGTCAGGACGGTTCGAGTGTGACGTACCGGCCCCTGAAATACTGCTCCTTAGAGGGATCTTCGGTGACCATGTACTGCACTTACACGGTACCTGAAGGCCACACGGTCACGAAAGCCCTCTGGTTCAAAGGTCAAAACCCTGGCGTTGCGCCTGTGGATCTGATGTTGGACCCGGAGTATAGAGGTCGCGTAGAGTACCTCGGGGACAGTGACCGCTTCTGCACGTTGAGAATCTCAGACCTAAAAGACAGCGACTCAGACATGTATAGCTTCCTGTTTGCGACTGACATCGCTCCAGTGAACCGGATAGGGAATCCAGGAGTTGCATTAACTGTGACAGGTAAGGGGAGAGGTCTTTAATCTTTTGGCAGTATGGAAATATGTAGAATTACATTTTGCTTCATCGTACGCTTCTGTTTCTTTAAGAATCATTTGGTAGAGAAGTATTTGAAGTATTATAGTAGTATAGAGAAGTATTTGAGTCCTATTGATTGTTTTTATCTAGTGTGATAGGACATGTATGCAACATACATGATCTCTTGGTCTATTCTAAATCTTTGCAAAAAGCTAGAGTTTCCTGTGACATTTCTGACAGACAGTTGAAGGCTTACCATGGTTACCTCACATTCATTAGTAAGATACTTGAGAAGGAAGTTTCACTACAAATAAACTCCTTTCTCAAAGAAAACAATGTCATGGAGGAATTTCAATCAGGTTTTAGAACATATCACAGCACTGAAACTGCTCTTACTAAAATAGTGAGTGATCTCAGACTAAACTCTGATGCTAATAAGGTCTCAATTCTCGTCCTATTAGATCTAAGGGCAGCGTTCGATACGATCGACCATGATATCCTAATCAATCGTCTTGAAGAGTTAGTTGGTCTTTCTGGCAGCGTGTTAAATTGGTTCAGAACATACATTACAGGGAGAAAGTTCTATGTCAAGCTTGGAGATCATGTGTCTGAGAAATATGACAGCGACTTCGGAGTCGCACAAGGGAGCTGCCTTGGTCCACTACTATTCTCACTATACATGTTACCACTCGGGGACATCATTAGAGAGCACAACGTATGTTTCCACAGCTATGCCGATGACACGCAACTGTACATTTCTGCTGAACCAAATGATACTTCAGCTATAGACTCCATTACGAACTGCCTTCTAGCAATAAATAAATGGATGAGCAATAACTTCCTGAAGCTAAACGAGGACAAAACTGAAGTCCTACTGATCGGCCCTAAAGCAAAGAGGGATATGCTGCTTAATAATCTGGGGAAACTGACATCATGGATTAAACCTGAGGTTACAAGTCTAGGTGTTATTTTCGACTCAGACCTAAGCTTCAAGTCCCATATTAACAAGGTGACGAAAACATCATTCTTTCACCTTAGAAACATTGCTAAAGTAAGACCACTTATAAACCAAAAAGATGCTGAAAAACTGATTCATGCCTTTGTCTCAAGCCGGCTCGATTACTGTAATGCACTTTTTACTGGCCTTCCTAAAAAAACTACTGCAGCTCATTCAAAACTCTGCAGCTCGACTTCTAACTAGAACCAAGAGGAGAGAACGCATTACTCCGGTCCTAACTACTCTGCACTGGCTGCCAGTAACATGTAGGGTTGATTTTAAGGTCCTCCTCCTTATATACAAAGCCCTTAATGGGCGAGGCCCAAAGTACATTGCTAATTCCCTTGCCAATTATGTGCCCTCAAGAACACTAAGATCATCTATCGCAGGTTTATTAGAGGTTCCCAGCAATAGTCAGAAGAAGATCGGGAGCGCAGCCTTTGCCAACTATGCCCCAAAGCTTTGGAACACATTACCTTTAGAGATCAGGGAAGCCAGCTCACTAAATATTTTTAAAAGAAAGCTAAAAACCTGCCTACTGCTCATTTGCCAGCTACTGCACTTTAAATGTTTTATCAACTAGCCCTTTTTAAAATTTATTTTCTTTACCTTTTCTTTTTACTGTTTTCCCCTGCTCGTATATTCACGTACACAGACTGACTAGTTGAAAGAGGTGTGCAAAAGAAAGAAACTGTAATGTTGATGCTGAGTAGTTGGATTTTTGGTGCAAGGTCCAGCAGAGACTGAGAACGTACACAGAGACTGAGAACGTACACAGAGACTGAGAACGTATACAGAGACTGAGAGCGTACACAGAGACTGAGAACGTATACAGAGACTGAGAGCGTACACAGAGACTGAGAACGTACACAGAGACTGAGACAGACCTTTTCCAAAAAACTGTTTGTGGTGCTGGTGGAAAGCCAGTGGGAAGTACAGAAAGACTGTGTAAGGTAGAGAGAGGAAAGGGATATGGAAAGTTAGATCTTTACCTTTTCTTTTTAGTGTTTCCCCCTGCTTTTATATTCATTCTATGCATGTATATGTTTTTATATATGTTTGTATATTCACTTTATGTTCTTATTCCTGTTGTAAAGCACTTTGAACTGCATTTCTTGTATGAAAGGTGCTATATAAATAAAGCTTTACTTACTTACTTACTTACCATGGCAATGGTTCCACCACTGATTTTGCAACACTATATACAAGCACCAAGGACAGAGGTCTTGAATCTTTCATCGATAGCACTATGGATGAAACATTATTTTGCATTAATTAACTATGAAGAGGATAGTTAAATCTATCTAACCCTAACCATTTTTATGCGAGTGCATTACAGGATACATAGATAGGTAGATTTTAGGTCTAATTAAATGCATGCAACCTTAAACTTAAACCCAAATGAAAACGGTCTGCTTTCTGACCAGGCCTTCACGTCAAGTTGACCCCTGACCCGGTTGAGGAGGACGGATGGGCGGTGCTGAATTGTGGTTCCTGTTTCCTGAGCGAGAACCCCACCTACACCTGGTACAGGAACAGACGACCTCTGACCCAGACCGACAAGACCAGTCTTGACGCCAACCTGCTTCAACTGGATCCCGTGGGCGGTGAGGATGAAGGCAGCTACACCTGTGCTGTGAGCGGCAGAAGGGATTCCCCAGGCTCAGCAGCCACTCTCAAAGTGGGATGTAAGTACCGTAGAGACCTGCAGGTGAAGTGCAGTTGCTGGCCTCTGGTCTATAGTACTATTGATGCATGGGGAAGCAAATGGAGTGGTACTGTACAGGTAGCTACTGTATCTGACAGCATGTCCAAATCAACTCAACTAGGGGCGGCTGTGGCTCAGGGGGTAGAGTCGGCGTCTAACGATCGCAAGGTTGGCAGATCGGCGGTTCGAGCCCCGACTGGCCACATGTCGAAGTGTCCTTGGGCAAGACACTGAACCCCAAATTGCTCCTAATGAGCGGGCCGTCGTCTTGCATGATAGCTTGCCGCCATTGGTGTGTGAATGGGTGAATGAGAGGCCGTTGTAAAGCGCTTTGGAATGAGGCGCTATATAAGTCAGTCCATGTCAAAGTTAGTAACGGAATTCATAAATCTCCATTTAGTCTAAACTGTCCTTCTGACTACCCAAAGAACACCTCAGTGTCAGTCAGTCCCCATTGGGGAGATAGTGTAGGGGGGTTCAGTCACTTTGACCTGCAGCAGTGATGGCGACCCGACGGTGGATGTTTACAGCTGGTACAAGAAGAGCGTAACCGTGGTAATCTCAGCTAAAGCATCAGGACAGGATTCTTAATAGGACTGGTTGTTAAAATCCCTAAATATTCAGCACAACAATTGAGTGGAGTTGGAGATGTCCTCTTGGGTGGAGTGGAATTTGGCAATGATCACGTGGTGCCACCAGTACGACACATCTTCAGTTGTGGTCCCCGACCTCATTGGGTGTTTCGGCCAGTTATCACAAGACACCCTCTGCCGAGGTTGGCCCACCACAGGCTGATCAGGCCTGGGTGTGTGTCGCACGGTGGCACCACGTGGTCATTTGGGAGCCCATGTTGGGTCCCTACGTTTCAGCCACAGCCAGTGACTGCTCCGTTCTGCTGCAGTGGACAGTTCTCTGATTGCCTTCCGTTGGGCCTGTCCTCTGATCCCTACTGCCCTCAGGAGCCTTGTGGTGGAGCTGGCTACAAAGCCTCTGCAGCCCACCTCCACTGGCCACACCTTCACGTTCCAGCCCCGCCCCTCTGCTTCGACTGCTAAGTTGGCATACCGCAGCCTCTTCCGTTCGAATGCCTCATCGATGGCCTCCTCCCATGGGACCGTCAGTTCTACGATGAAGACACGCCGGCAGGACTTGGACCAGAGGACTAGGTCTGGGCGCAGGTTGGTCGCTGCAATTTCGGGTGGGAAGGTGAGCCTCTGGCTGAGGTCTACCCGCATTTCCCAATCCCGGGCTGCGTTCAGTGGGCCTGAGTCTGGAGGTGATGGCTTGGTCCGCTGTTTCTCCCCTTCCCGGATGAAGGTTGTTTTCCGTGGAAAGGTAGTCTGGGCATTTAGAGGCATGGCGTTGGTGGTTACCCTCTTGTGCTCAAGTTCGGCAGCCAAGCACTTTAGCACTTGGTTGTGGCGCCAGGTGTATCTTCCTTGAGTTAGACTGGTCTTGCAACCCACCAAGATGTGTTTGAGGGTTGCTGGGGCTGCACACTGGAGACAGGCTGGGTCCTCTCCATACCAGAGATGTAGGTTGGTAGGAGAGGGCAGGACATCATATGTGGCTCTGATGATGAAACTTAGCCTATTAGACTCCATGCTCCACAGCTCGTTCCACGTGATTTTCCTCCTCTCCACGCTCTCCCACTTCATCCAGCGGCCTTGCTGGGCTTGGGAGACTGCCTTGGCGCACCTGGCTGCTTCCTCCTGGTGGCGCACCTCCTCAACCACCATCTTCCGCCGTTCGGTTGGAGTAGCCTTTTGCCATGTGGGTGTTGTTGTTTCCAAGCCAAGGCCCCCTCTGCCATGTTGGACATGCCCCACTATATCCCGGTGTCTGAGGGCGGTCTTTGCCACCGCAACTGCTGCAGATGGCTTCCATTTCCTCCCCGCTGCTAGGATTGGAGCAGCACCTCTGACGAATGGATCCCGGGATTCTGTTAGAGTCATTTCCAGCCTTGATTTGGCACATTTGTACTCCTCCACCAGGCTTGAGATTGGTAGGGAGAGGGCTCCGTTGCCATACAGGCCTATGCTGCTAAGGCCTCTCGGCAGTCCAAGCCACTTCCTCACTTGTGCATTCACCAGTCTCTCCAGCCGGTTGGCATGGGATAGTGTGACCTCGTAGATGGAAATTGGCCACATGAGACGGGGCAGCAGTCCAAACTGAAAGCACCACAGCTTCAGCTTCCCAGGGAGAGCAGTGTTGTTGATCTGCTTGAGGCCACTGATTGTATCCTGCTTGAGTTGTTCCACCTGCTTCGAGTCTTTGAGTTCTGCGCTATACCAGCGGCCAAGGCTTTTGATGGGCTTCTCCAGAACTGTTGGTATTGGCTCGTTGTTGACGTGGAACCTCTCATTGGCAAGCTTGCCTTTGACAATGGAGATACTGCGGGACTTACTGGGTTTAATCTCCATTCGTGCCCATTTGATGTTTCCCTGGAGTTTATCCAGCAGGCGTTTGGTGCATGCGTTTGTTGTTGTTATTGTCGTCATGTCATCCATGTACGCCCTGATTGGTGGAAGACGCAGCCCGCTCTTCAACCGTTCCCCTCCAACAACCCATCGGGATGCTCGAATAATGAGCTCCATTGCCATGGTAAACGCCAGTGGAGAGATGGTGCAGCCCGCCATTATGCCTATCTCGAGGTGCTGCCAAGCAGTTGTACTGGCTTGTGCTGTAACACAGCACTGGAGGTCCTGGAAGTAGGCTTTGACCAGCCTTGTGATGCCCTCTGGGACTTGGAAGAAGTTGAACGCTGTCCACAAAATCTCATGAGGCACTGACCCGAAGGCATTGGCAAGATCTAAGAAAACCACATGCAGGTCTTTCTTCTCCTTCTTGGCCGTTTGTATCTGGTGCCAGATGACATTTGTGTGTTCCAGGCATCCTGAGAATCCACTTATCCCTGCCTTCTGCACTGAGGTGTCGACAAAGTTGTTCTTCTGCAAGAATACTGAGAGCCTCTGGGCCACAACACTGAAGAAAATCTTTCCTTCCACATTCAGTAGACTGATCTGGCGGAACTGGTCGATGGTTGAGGAATTCTTCTCTTTGGGAATCAGGATCCCTCCTGCCCTTCGCCATGCCTTTGGTATGATTCCCTTTTCCCATGCCACTTTCATTAGCTTCCAGAGGTACTTCAAGACGCCTGGACTGTTCTTATATAGCCTGTATGGAACGCCGTTGGGCCCAGGGGCTGAGGCTGTTCTTGCCCATTTTACTGTGCTCTCAACTTCGCTCCATGTAGGGGGCCTTGTTTCCATCTGGTGCTCAGGTGGTTGGATTGGTGGCATGTCATCCGGAATGCTGGCTGGCACATGCCTCTGGTTGTCAGAGTAGGTCTTCCTCAGGTGCTCCTCTAGTTCCCTTATGGGTACTTTGAGGGTCCCCGTTTTCTCCTTGACAAAGAGGTCTTTGACGAACTTGTAGGGTCTCTGTAGAAGGCAGTCCTCGTTCGCTCTTTCTTCTTGTGTTGCTTTCTCAAGCATTCTGCTCTTCGCAGTGTTGACGCTGCTTGATGTCGGCCTGTAGTGCCTCAAGTCCTTTCCTTTCCACTTCTGTGGCCTTCTTCCACTGTTTTCTCAGGCACCTTCTTTCTTTCACAAGTCTTTCAATCTCTTGTTGTCTCCTGGACTTGAGATGGGCTGATGGTTCCTTCTGTGTCCCATGGTTCTTACTTTTCACCCCAAATCTCTCTGCTCCATAGCTGTAAATGATATCTCCAATCTTGTCCAGTTTTCTTTCCACGCCCCCTTTCAGACCTTCTAGAAGATGGACAAGGTCTGTGTCTGTGTTTTCCCACTCCTTTTTCTGGCAGGCTTTAGGCCACAAGATTTGAGGCTTTCGTCCATTCATCTTCCTCTCTACTGCTGTCTGTGGCTGGATAGGCTCTGGACTCATGTCCATTGATGGATCTGTGCTTGGTTGAGCTTCGTCTGGGGTTCTGATACCCTGTGGACTGTGGTGAATATCCTGCCACTGGGCTTCACTCGACTGATTTGCCCTACCTCTGAGGAAGTAGCGGTCAATGCGAGGCACCTCGCTAAGCTCTCTTAGGCACTTTTTCCTGCCCTGGTGGATCTTGAGACCCTTCTCTGATGTTATCTTTTTCCAGCCACAGATGCAGCTTTGTAGCTTGTGTCCTGCCAGTGTTGTTACTCCGTCAACTACCGTGCTGATCATTTGCTTCGTTGTCATTTCCGTTCCAGGGTCTGTTACCGTGTGATCCGCCGATGAGTCATCTTCCGCCCCCGCTCTCGCAGACTCTAGGGGTGTTTTTCCTTTTGCATTTTTCGTAGCCATGGTTGGGTGGAACCAAGTCACTGTGTAGTGAAAGGCTCCTGCCAACACGGGTAGCTAACCCATGCCAGCCCCGTTGGGGTCTGTTCCCTCCTGTCAGCTGTCTCTTCAGGCCGTCACCAGGTCTTTCCCAGGTTGTCAGCTGCCCTTTCGCAGCGGTCACTGGTTTTGACACCAGACATCAGGATTCTTAATAGGACTGGTTGTTAAAATCCCTAAATATTCAGCACAACAATTGAGTGGAGTTGGAGATGTCCTCTTGGGTGGAGTGGAATTTGGCAATGATCACAGAGTTACAGCATCACTGACATCAGCTCTGATGACAGAGGGGAGTACCTTTTTAAAAATTATTACTACTCGATCTTTTCCGTTTGTAAAGCGTCTTTGAGTGTCTAGAAAAGCGCTATATAAGTCTAATGTATTATTATTATAATTACTACTGCGAGGCACACAATGCACCTGTGCTGAGAAATCAAAAGTTGTTCCAATTAATGTAAATATATGTTTTGCATAAGTATTTTTTGTATTCACTAAATTATCCTCTGTAATATGACATAGGCCTATTACGTTGACATAGGCCCAAACCTAACCCTAAATCTCTACAGTGCCAGTATACCAATACAAGACAACCATGTCAATCTAAGGAGACAATATTGACGAGAAAAATGCTAGTATTATCTGCTACTGTAAGTTAGAGGTCTTTTCTGGTGCGGATATGTGGACCTGTTTCAAAATGGACCCATTGATTTCCTACCCGAACCCAAACTGACCGTTTTTTTATTTTTATTTTATTTTTTTAAAGAGACACGAACCGGAACAGATCAGTGAACAGTGAAGCCTGACCAATTAGACCCGCGTGAGGCTTATAAAGGCTTATCTAACGAGCAGAGTGTTAAGGCCAATGCACACGGCGTGCGATTTTGTCGCACGACAACATTCGATTCTCAATTCTTTGAATTATTTCAATTGGTGTGAATGGAGAATCGAATGTTGTCCTGCGATAATATCGCATCGCACGCCGTGTGCATTGTCTCGAATTCGGCGGTGCGACAAAATCGGGGCCGTGTGCATTGGCCTTTATAGACCTTTACAGACCTGACAGACTGTTGATGTTGATGTGATGCCACACTCTCAGTGGTCAGAGATGTTTATCGGGTCCAGTCCAATCCGCTCGGGGATATCAGCTGTAGTATCATACCCGTGGCAATCAAGCAATACCCGATCCGGGTAGAGACCGTTGAAGACCTCGACTGTACCGGTACATAATATCAACCACTGTGCATCTCATTCTCTCCACCAGATGGCCCCCAACACACTTCAGTGTCAGTCAAACCCTCTGGTGAAATAGAGGGCAGTTCAGTGACTCTCACCTGCAGTAGTGACGCCAGCCCACCAGCGGACAAATACACCTGGTACAAGAAAAACGACAATCCGGAACAGCTCTCTCCAATTGGATCAGGGCAGAGTTACATCATCACTAGTGTTACATCTAAGGACAGCGGACAGTACTTGTGCAGAGTTGAGAATAGATATGGACGACTTGAATCAGAGCCGATACCTGTCAGTGTACAAGGTAATACAGTATACATCAGCACATGTAGTCAGGGGTGCAAACTGGTGATGGCCCAAAAAGGTGACACTTTTTGAGCACTAGCGGTGGTAGATGGATAGCGCTAGCACTGATGGTGGTCTCACCGGCGGTCCTAACCTTAACACCCACATAATTATGTTGAAAACAGGTTGTTTACTGTGACTGTGTCCTCCACACTGTCTAGAATTGTACCTAGCTGCATGAAGCTAAACGTTATTTCAACAGCAGCGGAGTTTAGCAGACAGGAAGATTAGTTAGAAGAATAGTCATCATGTGACTTGGATGAGACGTAGACCCCCCCCCCACCAAATATATTTTTTGCAAATCTACACGATTCACGTGGATGACCTATTTTGAAGTAAAAACGGCTAATTTAGCAGAAATGTGACAAGTTTGCCCCCCTGCATATATGAGGTCACCACCACAATGACTGTAAGGGCACTAATAAGTATTACATTATTTTTCTCTCCACCTCCTTCAAACCAACCTCATTTGCCTCCCGAGTCTTTTCACTCTCTCATTCAACAACAAACGAAAAATAAACAAGGACACAATCTTCACAAACTGTTACCCTTTTTATTGTAGTCCTCAAATAAACTGTAACGATAAAAACAACAAGGTGGTAACCATAATAATATTTAAAATTGTAAAAGAACAAAAACATTAGACTGTAAGAAATTAAATTAGATTGCCATCTTCGATGCCGTCCCATGTGTCAAAACTTGTGTGGAGCTATTGCCTGTCCTTATTTGGGCGAAAAGAGAGAGGGCAGAGGGCCTCTGGGAACAAATTTGTGTTTGCAATTGTCCAGAAACCAATCAGGAATTTAGGAGGTACAGGATGGGGCATGGCCAAATGGGGGAGAGCCAATCACAGGCTAGTGTTAGGTCACCTGAATGCACAGATGCAGAGGGGGACAGGGGGACAGAGAAACCAATCAGGCTTGGCATTATTCTACTTAAGCATCAACACTTCATAGTTAATAACAGTCTCTCTGGTGAAGTATAGAGCAGCCTGCAGTAGAGATGCACATCAGTAAGCCCTGCTGCGTGCACGTACACACACACACGTACACACACACACACACACACACACACACACACGTAAGAACATAGAAATTGAAAGGGAAGAACAGACATGGTTCTAAATTCCACATAGTTTTTAAACATGGACCCACCAACATCAACATGAAACATAGTCTAACAAATAAAACCCATTGGATTCTTGAGTCATAACATTGTTAACTAAAGCAACAACCAGTCAAACACTCCAAACCTCAGCCACACATACGACGAGTCCTCATCTCCATACTCTAGGATCTAGAACTCTGCTATGAATAACAAATGTCCGCTCTACCCAATGTAGTAGTTCTATGGGGACAGGTACATTTGTGCCTGCTATAGAGACGCAGGCAGGGCAGGTATACAGTGAAACGACCTGCTGTTCAGGTGAGAGAAAAATACAGACACAGACAGTGCTTGAGTTGAGATAGGTAGGTGTGAGTTCCCCAGGAGGGAAAGAACGAAAGACTGTGTTCCAGGCATAGAGTTAGAATAGATAAGAATGGGGTATTACCATTCATTTCTAAATTCCATGGTTCCAGGTGTCTTCAAGTGCCCTTCGAAGCTGCTCCTCAATCAGTAACGCCTGCTCCAATAACTACACAGAGAGAGAGGGGAGAGAGAGACGAGGTATGAGAGAGGTAAGGAGAGGGGGGGGGTTTAAGGACCGGTACAGAGAGAGTCGGAGGGATTGACATGAAGGGTCGAAGAGATAAACGATTGAACGGATCCTCCGAGAGAAGTGAGGGATGTAGACAGTCAATAACAGAAAAAACAGAGAGAGTGGGAGGGGCCAAAGAAGTGGGAGGTTAAGAGAGGTGAGAGATGTGAGATAGAGATGACAGAGTGAGAGACGACAGAGTGAGAGACGGCAGAGAACCAGACAGGAACTGAATGGAACTAGGCAGGTGGATTTGTGATGTCATGTACTTTCTCAAGGTGGAAAAGATGAGATACACATTGCAGGGATCAACTGGGAGGTTTAGTGCAGTGTGGCAGCCTTTCATTTCTTACGTGGAACGTCTAACAATGCCTCTTACTTCTTAAAAATGGCTTTGTATTATATATGAGAAGTACTCTGTGAACTGTTATTTATTATTATTTTTGTTTCTGTTTTTGTTTTGTTGTTTTAGTTGTTTTGTCTGTGTGCTTATGTCTGTTGCGTACTGTAATGTCTCTGAAAACTAAATAAAAAACACAGAGTAAAAAAAAAAGAAACTGAATGGAAATTTACACACAAAAAAAAAAGTTCAGCCGGCCTACCTTGAACCTGCGGGCCAGGAACTTGTTCTTGATCTCCAGGAAGTTCCCTCGGCTCATCTCCCCTTTGAAGGGCTCGTTGAGGATGGCGTACTTGACGTCGTTCTGCACGTCCTGCCAGCGCGCGTACCCGTGTCTTGAGAGGCGCCGGGGTCAAAGGGCATAACTAACCAAAAGTCAGCAAATGGTGACCAACCTCAAACACAATCTCTGACCGCTCACTTGCGTGTGTTCAAGTCAGTATTCGTTAAACTCTCTACCATTGTTTTAAACCGCATTTCTATCTAAAGGCCATTCTCTTCCTATATGTGAAGGTTGTACTGTAAGTGCGCACACCAGAGGATAGTAGCATAGCATCATTGTTTTGGATTACAGTGCTGTGTACATGTACGTTGTATGTATTTGTACCACAGCCACTTGAGCCCAATGTTAGACCCCAACTCTGCAACAAGCAAGGTGAAAGGATACTGAATGATGCCAGCCAACAGCCAGTAGTCGTGACGATGGTGCCAGATCTCAAAGGTCTTCTTCGTGACGGTGGCAGCCCTCTCCTCGTTCTGCCACAGAGAGTGGAGCTCTGGAGAGAGAGAGAGAGAGAGAGAGGGTGGTATGGGTTAATCAAGCAACAATTGTTCGACTTCACAAACAAAATCATTAATTCATCTTCTGCCCCGCAGCACTACGTCTCCTAAAGACACCCGCTTTCCCCTCTACTGTGTCCCTAAAAACTTGCCCCCCTTGTTTTCTCTGTTTCTCCAATGTAATATAAAAAATAAAAAAAAGTTTTAGAAGAAGGTGATAGGAGAAGGTTTTTCCTTCCATCAATGACCCCGGGCCTGAGCTGGATTACTCTTCCTGCTACGACTGGTGGATTGATGATTCACATGCTTAGTATTCAAATGTATTAATTGTAAGTCGCTTTGGAATAAGGCGTCTGCTAAATGCCAAAAATTTAAATCTAAATGTAAATTCTATAAATCCTGTGTGTGTGTGTGTGTGTGTGTGTGTGTGTGTATGTGAATGTGTGTGTGCGTACCTGTGAATCCTCCATCTACAATGTTGAACATGAACCTCTGTTTGGTAGCTTTCTTCTTCTCTTCGCTCACGTTCACTACGGCTGTAGCGGCTGCTGCTGCGTCTCTGGTGGCGTTCTCTCCGTTCTGCAGCTTACCAGACTCCTCCGTCTTCAGATGAGGAGTTCAGACATGTGCAAACAACATCAATATATTTGCTGAGTACTATTGTACTCTTCATTGGAGAGAGAGAGAGAGAGAGAGAGAGAGAGAGAGAGAGAGAGAGAGAGAGAGAGAGAGAGAGAGAGAGAGAGAGAGAGAGAGAGGACAGCACTCACCTCAGGATCCTCTGTTGACTTGTTGGGTCCTTTGCCCTCCTTTTCTCCCTCTCCTTCCTTCTTTACCTCCGTCTCCTTGGCAATGTCTTCAGACTTGGTGAGGTCCTCTGTGAGAACAGTGCAGATAGAAGAGAGGAGGAAGATGAGTTCGAGAAAAAAAAAAAATTCTGTGTTTGGACTGGTGCGCGTGCGTACGTGACTGTGTGTGTGTGTGTGTGTGTGTGTGTGTGTGTTTGTTTAACTGTGTGTGACTGTAACTGGCTGCTGTTGGCACGCACACGTGTGTGTGTGTGTGTGTGTGTGTGTGTGTGTGTGTGTACCTGGGGCAGGGGTGTTGGGCTGCGTGTCTGCGGGGGTGCCAGTAGAGGGCGTCTTGGGGTCATCGCTCGCTCTCTTATTCTCCTCCAGCTCCATCATCCAGGGCATCGACCACTGGCCGTTCACGTGCTCAAACTCCTGCACCTGTCAATCAAGCAATCAAATCAAGTCAACGCGAGGGATGTCAAGAGCGTCAACCTTACCACACAGATAGATATTGGGACATTCCCATGATGTTCCAGTCAGCCAATCCAGAGCAGGACAACCACATTGCCTTCTTACCTTCTCCCTGATCAGTGACATCACGCCAATGCGGGTGAGCACGTGTTGCCGTGACAACCCCTCTCTCAGAACGCCGTCGGCGAAGATCTCCGCGCCGATGGTCCCCGGCTCACAGAGGTGATGAATGAAGAGAGAGACGTACGCCCTGGGAGAGAGAGGAGGGGGAGGGGGCGTTCACCACAGAGCTCATCACAGATAGAAAACATATGTGAATCCTTCTATGGCTATGCTTTAACTTCCACAAATACATGTATACGAATGCACACGCAAAGCCAGAGTAGACACACATAGTAGTGTGACACAGACACACGCGTACATAAACACACACGCACACACACACACAGACACATGCGTACACACACACACAGACACATGCGTACACACAGACACACACACACACACACACACACACACACACACTTACTTGAACTCTTTCTCTGACTTCCCCCGCAAGTCTCTGACCAGCCACTGGGTGGTGAAGGCATCCTGGAGTGGCGTCCCATAACACATCACTGCATTCAGGAAGGCCTTCCTCTGGTGTGCGTTAAAGCCCAACACCTGAGAGAGAGAGAGAGAGAGAAAGAGGGGAGATGGGAGAGAGAGCAGGGAGAGAGAGAGGGGGGAGATGGAGGGAGAGGGGTAAGATATTGCAGCGAGATTACAACAAGTACTGTAAAAAGGGTGGGGTATGAATGAATGAATGAATGGACTTTATTGTCATTGCTACAGTACAGGTACCAAACAACGAAATTTAGGAGGGGTGGCTCCCCTGGTGTTAGGAAAGGGAAAAAAAAAACTTTAAAAAAAAAAATCACAAGAAGGGAAAGAGCTGGTTTACATAAATAAAGGCTATGTACACTATCCACTGTACTATACTGTACAGATAGACGACTAGGGTTGTCATATTGCACAATAGTATTGTTTCACGTTATTTAAAGTGTCAGTATGAGTGGTAGAGAGGGACATGACTGCCTAATGAAGAAAGAGAAAGCAAATGGCAAAACAAGTAGATATAAAGAAAGACTTTACACGTTCTTACCCTCAAGCATAGTAAGTTTTGTAGCCTTGCCTCGCTGCAAACCATCTCTGCAAAACACCAGAAGTGATCCATTCCGTAGAACTCTTGCACTACTCACATCACCTATCGCTCTCTTTATAGATGTGGTTAGACGAATCGGATTCCATTCACCAAACAAAGCACCTTCATCAAGCAGTTTCAAAATTACTTTACTCTCTTCCTTTCGATCAATTATCTCTTCAACAATTACATCATCATCGGATTCAGTACGTGAACTGTATTCATCATGCAGATTCTTTTTTTTACGTTTAGCTTTCCTACTCATCGGACTCTCAAATTCCCCGCCATCTACAACCATTCCTGCCTCCTCCTCACTTCCTGGTTTGTTCCTTTACTTATTGAGCCTGCACTGTTTTATTTATTTATTTATTGAATGTTTTGCTAACTAAGCTGTTTGACAACAACATTTCCCCATTGGGGACAATAAAAGGTATTCATTCATTCTACCACCTGTCATCTCACGCCCATTCACAGTCCGGTCCCACCCTCTGCCATGATCCGCCATTCCTTCTCTCCGAGCTCCGCTAATGGCGACTGTCAGCGTCCTCTGGTTATATCAAGATGTCTCGTGAGTATATTCAAATAAAAGCGCAACCACAAAAACAAGATCTGACCTCACCGCAGCACAAATAAAAAAAAATCCGCCCTATTGACACAAAAATAGGTCCTATGTACATTTCCTTAATTAGGCTATATAATGAGGTTATATCTTTTAACTTAAATTGTTATTTAATCAAATTATGAATTAACTGATGGCAGCTACAGTAATGTATACTTTACATTACATACATTCCAGTCAGGTCTTTAGATGGACACAACAACTAGTATGATTTTGCAGTTATCATCTCTACCAAATAGCATTGACATGAGTCATTTGTAAAAACAATGTAGAACTTCAAAAGTACATCAGAGGTGCTTGTTATTCAAACGACAACAAAGAGGGCCCTAAGTTGAAGGTTCGATTCCAACTGGAATCAAATAAATAAATAAGTGGCTTTGGACAAAAGTGTCTGCTAAATGGCATGTTATAATAATGATAATGATGATGATGATGATGATGATTAGTAGTAGTAGTAGTAGTAGTAGTCATGGGCGTCAGCAGCTTTTTGAATGTGGGGGACACACTTATTTTTCGGGGGGTCTGGGGGTCCTCCCCCCGAAATTTTTAAAATAGTAGATTCAATTTCCTGCATTCTGGTGCGTTTTACACCCAAAAGAATCTCCCGCTTTCTTTGTTTTTCCTTGGAGCTGGCATGGTCTGCAATTACTGACTACTATTATGTTTTGGTTTAACTCACAGAGGCCTGACACTGACACGTGGCACTTTTTAGGTACTTTATTAAATATGAAGATTCAAAAAGAATCAAAGAGTGAATTAGAAAAGAATGAGGTAACTTTGAGTCAACAAATTGAATAAAAAGTTATGAGGAAACATAACATATGTACCTATGCTACTCAGAGCCTATTACAATCAAACTTAGCCCTCTTCAGTGCATTGCAGAACATACAACTATAACAAACAAACAAAAATCAAAGAGTGAATTAGAGCTGTCTCCACTGCCCCTGCCTGCTGCCCCTGCCTGCTGCCCCTGCCTCTGACTCACTCTCACTCTCAACCACCTATATCAGGAGAAATGGGGATGCATTGAGCACTTGTTCATATTGTTTTTCTCTAATAGAACATTTGACATAGAAATACAATCATCAATACAAAAAATACAATCACAAGCATTTTAGAAATAGAAAAATAAATGGAACAGGTGTTTTCTTCTTATTTTTTAACCCTAGCTCAAGCAATCAGATGCAAAATTGATTCTTTGGGTGGGTGCAATGGCCAAATTAAATAGTGCAAATGCTCAGGGCAATGAACACGGGCAGGAGATGCAATAATGACAGGACAGGTAAGCACTGTGAGGTGTTTGTCGCCATTCTGTGCTTTTGATGACATTTCGCCTGTGTCTGTTCTGCATTTAAACATGTCTAACCGCACTAGTAATGCCTAACAAAACTGCTAGTGCCATATAGCTGATCTAGCTCGTATTTGGTTGCTAGTAGGCTATGCTAATTATATTGCTAATACAGAGAATGTCTCATAAGGTGCTAACATTCTTATCAGAAAAGCTGGCTGTGTTTGACCTTGGGAGAACGCAATGTTGCTGTTTGGCCACTCACGGGAAAACTTGGATGACTTTGACTTACTTTTCTCTTCTTAGAAAAAAAAAATCCTTATATCCATCTTGGTGGATGATCTAAATATCGTCTTGCCTCAGTCTGAATGTTTTGAATCTGCGTGCGTGTCTGATGCTGCGTGCCGTTAAAAACAGAAGTAAAACGCGGAGTGGATTTCTGGATATGAGCAATCCCCTACTCATAAAGTGGAACGGATTTGATTGTGAAGCAATGAAAATAACGCTGACCAGTCATGCAACATATTTTTGATGGCAAATGTGGGGGGGTCCAAACGACCTTGTTTCAAAGGTGGGGGGGACACGTCCCCCCCCAAATATATGGTGGTGACGCCCATGGTAGTAGTAGTAGTAGTAGTAGTAGTAGTAGTAGTAGTAGTAGTAGTAGTAGTAGTAGTAGTAGTAGTAGTATAATAAGAACCTGTCGATCTGAGACAACAGAACTCACTCTGTCAGTCTCCCCAGGAGAAACACAGGGGACACAAAACGTTGGAGCTGATAGTCAACTGCCACATGTGGCGCACCCTGATGACACGTACACAACTCTGAACAGGAAGACCACATCTCCTGATTATGACACGTTGGAGGTAAGTCTTTCCCATATTTAAGACACATGTTTGTGAAGTAAATTATAAAAATCATAAATGGAAAAAAGACACTCAAGATCATCATGTGCTGCTGAAGGCGCAGATAATATTTACCTATAATATTTTATTTTGTGTGTGTGTGTGTGTGTGTCTCTCTCTCTCTCTCCTAGAATGTGAGGTACTCTCCCAGTGATACCTGCCCTCAGGGAGACTCCGTCTACGAAAACATCCAATTTTCCAGTAAAAGAGATTAGAAAATGTTGGGCTTCAGCTAACCCAAAGCTGGAAGTCAGGGTAATGCAGTTCCAGAGAGGCGGATTCTGAATCCAGTGATGTCGCTAAATCACACCTGGCTGAATCACACCTGGCTGAATCACAGCATGTATATTTAGCATAGCATGTATATTTAGCATAGCATTCAGGATAGAGTTGTCTTAACCTGCAAATAACCAAATTATCTCTAAAGGATTAGTTGCCGTAGTTTCTGATCCAGCTTTTCCTTGGAACAGAACATTCAGAGTAGATTCTGGTTGATTGATTGATTGAAAACCTTTATTGTCCCCAATGGGGAAATTTTGTTGTCAAACAGCTCAGTTAGGGCAGGAAACATTCAGTACAGAAAACAGAAAAACATTCAATAAAATACATAAAACAGTGCAGGCTCAATAAGTAAAAAGTTCCAAAAGTTCCATCTCCAGGTCTCCCCCACCCTGCAGGGCCTGGTTGTAGAGTCGGAGTGCAGCTGGAATAAAGGACTGTCCAAATCTTTTTGTACTTTGACGGGGGAGAACAAATCTGTGGCTGAACTTGCTCCTCATCCCTGCCAGCTCGCAGTACATCGGGTGGGAGGGATTGGCCAGCATGGCCGCCAGTTTTTTCCCCATCCTCTGTTCTGCCACCACCTCTAGGCTGTCCAGCCCGGTCCCCACCACAGAGCTGGCCTTCTTCACCAGTTTGTTTAGCTTCGCAGCATCCCTGGCACAGATGTTTCCACCCCAGCAGGCCACGGCGAAGAACAGAACGCTGGCAACCACCGACTGATAAAACATTTGCAGCAGCTTGTTGCAGACACCGAAAGACCTCAGCCTTCTCAGGAAAAACAGTCTGCTCTGCCCTTTCCTGAGAAGAGCCTCGGTGTTGTCAGTCCAGTCCAGTTTGTTATTAATTTGTACTCCCAGGTACCTGTAGGAGTCCACCCTCTCGACTTCCACCCCCTTGATGGTGATGGGGGCTGGGGTCCTTCTCTTCCTCCTAAAATCCACCACCAACTCCTTTGTTTTGCTGGTGTTAAGCAAAAGGTAGTTGGTGTCGCACCACTGCACGAAGCTCTCCACCAGGGCCCTGTACTCCTCATCCCTGTCGTCTGTGATGTAACCGACGATAGAGGAGTCATCCGAAAACTTCTGCAGGTGGCACTGGTCGGAGCTAAACTGGAAGTCGGAGGTATAGAGGGTGAAGAGAAAGGGTGACAGAACAGTTCCCTGGGGGGCACCGGTGTTGCACACCACCACCTCAGACTGACAGCCCTGCAGTTCTGACTGAGGTTAACCTGCGTTCTGGAATACCCCCAAGAAGATAGAATCACCACAACAGAGTCTGATACTGTATATATCAAAATCAGTATTTATTATCTCTCCTCATGTTCATCCTCATTATTTAGATTTAGATTTTAACAGATGCTTTTATCCAAAGCGACTTACAATTAGAAATTACAGAGACAGTCTCCCTGGAGTAATTTAAGGGCTTTTAAGTGCCTTACTCAAGGACACACTAGTGGTGGTGTTCCCAGATGGGATTTGAACTCATGACTTCCTGATCACCAGTCCAACTCACTATCTAATGCCCACCACTACCCCTCACCATCATCATCATCATCATCATCAATATCTTAATCCAAAGTTGCAACAATGTGCTAGTGTACAGACCAAATACATTTTAAACAAGTAGAATGACATAGTGGCATCTCTGTTCTTGTGTATCAGTCAGAAATACATAACTGATCCAAGCCCAGTCTGGTCTGGTGATGTCTGATGTTATATGGGTCTGGTCACACTGGTCCATTGATCCCTAGAAGACAAACAGAACAAACGGGATGTCACCTGTGAGGTGTGTGTGTGTGTGTGTGTGTGTGTGTGTGTGTGTGTGTGTGTGTGTGTGCGCGCGCGCGCAACACGGATACAAATTATACTCACAAGAGATTGGTCCAATGGTAAGTGACTCTTGAGGGACAGAGGTGGAGATGGAACGGGATAGTCTTCTAGGACAGCTCTGAGGAGAGACCAGAGGGTGTCAGAGACCAGAGACCAGAGACCAGAGACCAGAGAGTGTCAGAGACCAGAGGGTGTCAGAGACCAGAGGGAGAGGCCAGATTTGGAGAGCAGAGTGAGTCAGAGAGACCAGAGAGACCAGAGAGACCAGAGAGAGTCAGAGAAACCAGAGAGAGTCAGAGAGACCAGAGTGAGTCAGAGAGACCAGAGAGAGTCAGAGAGACCAGAGAGAGTCAGAGAGACCAGAGAGAGTCAGAGAGACTGAGGAGGTGGAGTGCAGGACTCACTGGAGAGCAGGAGGAGCTCCTCTGGTCACACAGGCTCAGGCTGCAGTGCAGGAAGACGTCCTGGTAGTTCCCCTGGAACAGGAACAGCAGAGCAGAGAAATGTGCCTGGAGGGATGAACCACTCTCATCCACCCTCACCTGGCTACCGTCACTAGGACACCTAGGAGGGGATGCATGGAGAAAAAAGTGAGAGATTCAAATATACCTGGATCTCATTCTGTCTGAAAAACTGTCATTTTCATTCCAAGTCCAAATTCCTTTCTCATAAAATTATTCTGGATTTTTAAAAATTGTATTAACACTTTAATGGTGTGTTTCCACTGTTTCCAGACTGTAACCCAGGCCTATTTGACTTGGGGAGGGGTTTGGGGTTACGTGTGATACCGTTTGGAAAGAATTACCACTAGGGTGGAAACATGGGTTGGCCAGATAGTATAGTAGATAGAGCACCCTCTAGCTAACAAGTTGGGGCAAACAGAAAACATCTTCTAGCAAGATTTAAAACATGAAAACAGATGATTTATTTAAGATGATTTCTTAAAGTGGAGCAATGGAGATACTGTATGATGATTTAAGCAAACCAATATCCTTTGTCTCCTAAGACACTTGTATTGTAAATATTGTATTGGGATGTATATGTTGTGTTATCATTTGCTGTAAAACCAATTCCCCCTATTGTGAATAATAAAGAAAATTGTTCTGCTAATATTATAATGCTACATTATAATAGCCTATAGCGATGAGTGACACTCAAGTGTCTAGCAAGCTAGCTGGTTATATTGATTAAAGGAAAATAGTCTTGTTAACTACAGCATTTGCTTCATACAGTAAAAAACATTTGTAGATTTATTTCAGAGACAAAATGTAGATGTTTTCCTTTTAAAGTGACTCTTAACAAAGGTGGTTTATTAGAAACCCTTTCTACTTGATCTCATTACCTATAAACCTTTCTGTGGATTCCATTCTGTAACATTACCCACGCCACTGACCTGTTCTGAATCAAGAAGTGCCGCATGAGGTCATCAGAGTTGGGGGAGTGAGTGGCGTAGCAGTCCTCCAGAACCACCACAAACTGCTCAAACGTATCCTCTGCAGACACGCCCACATGCAGGGTGCTGCCCACTGGCAGGGTGACTGGGCCCGCTAGGTAAGGATAATAATAATAATAATTAATAAATTTATATAGCGCTTTTCCAAGGCTCAAAGACGCTGACAATATAGGATACACATATATGGGAGACACAAAAACAACAAGTAACAACAACGAGTAACATGGAACACAGAGTCAGCGAACGGGGAGGGGGGGGGGTGGTATAGAGTCCGGTGTTGGTGTTGCTGGGAGCCTCGATGGATGTGGCGGCGGCAGAGTGTAGGTGAGACGAGAGAAGGGCAGGGGGAGGTGGGGGCAGCTGGGATGGCCGGGAGTCCAGGGCAAAACGACAGGCGGTGCCGCCGTTGCCGTTGTCGTCAGTATTGCCAGCCTGGGACCGAACCCGCGCGGCCGGCCAGCCTAGCCGTGCCATGCCAGCGACCAAATCGCGCAGCAGTGAGTGAAGGCTGGGAAGGACCGACACTCACCTGCGGAGATGGCAACCCCCGAACCGGGGAGGGAGCGGTGGCTACCTCCCGGGACGAGGGTAGTAGCACAGCACGGCCGGGCCAGCGATGTCTGAGAGCGGCGCGCAGCGGGTCGGTCGGCAACACAGAGCCGGGGGACAGGAACGGTGAGGCGGTGAGTACTGCAGTCCGGTAGTGAAGGCGGTGAGTACTGCAGTCCGGTAGTGAAGGCGGTGAGTATTGCAGTCCGGTAGTGAAGGCGGTGAGAGGCAGGAGATGGCGGGGTGGAAAGCAGCGGAGGTCGGCGGGACAGGATACAAAAAGGATAAGACAGGATACAAAAAGACAGGATACAAAAGGAGACAGGACAGGATACAAAAAGACAGGATACAAAAAGACAGGAGACAGGACCGGGAACAGAAGCGGCAGTCCCAATGCGGACGCCAGCGTGCTCTGAACCCGGAAAGACAACTACGGGAAACGCAACAGGACAAACAGGACGTGTGTAGTCTGCGTTGCGGTACAGAGACATGGAGGTTCTAACCCTGGCGCCAATACCAATGACCTCTCCCTTCCTGCCAGGGGTCAAGCAAAGAAAACACTCTAGTCATATCCACTCATACATGTAATTATGGTCTTTAAACTCCAATAGTCTTATGCATTTCTATCACAATGCATAATAAAAAAGGCACTGATTTAATGATTAAGCGACAGTGAGTTAACTCACGGTAGCGAAGGTCGGATGGCCACGTTCAGGCTGGTCTTGGCATCGAGTGGAAACATACAGGAGAAAGGGAAGCTAACTGGCTCAGAGAAGGAGACATTTCTTGAAGGGAAGGGGTAAACAAATAAACTGTTGGAGTAAATCATGTGGGTACCGTTTATCTGGGGGGATGAAAAAGAGAAAAAAAAAGAAAGAAAGATGATTATACATTTAAGATCATGTAAATAAGTTATCAAAGCAACCTTTGAAGGCAGTTTGTTTTAATTCACTAACTGACAAATAAATCTGGAACACTCACCACCTAGAGTGCCAAGTGTTTTATTTGGTATTTACCTAGCAACAATACTTTGATTGCCTACAAAATGAAGCATCAAAATATATGATTTTTTTGGCACAAAATGAGTTACACCGGTAGGCCTACACCCCCCCAAAAAACTACAAAACACCAGATAGGGGTGTTTTCTATTCGCACCTCCCTTGTGTTTCCACAGCTGCCCTCCCTGCGATCCACCTGGTACCACACGGTGCCGTTACGTTCTTCATGGGTGGAGCAGCGGGGGTCGGCCAGGTGACCAGAGGAGGGGTTCAGACCTCCGGCCTCCAGGTGAGCCCTGTTGAGACCCACCTGTAGGAGGCTCCGCCCACACACCAACTCTGGGTCTGGGAAGAATGACGTCCCTAAAAGAGAAAAAAAGATTGTAGGAGAGAGAGAGAGAGAGAGAGAGAGAGAGAGAGAGAGAGAGAGAGAGAGAGAGAGAGAGAGAGAGAGAGAGAGAGAGAGAGAGAGAGGGTAAGAAAGAATAAAGGGTTAGGTGAAAATGTAGATGTTTTGATATTTCAATCACAAAATCTCTGTTTTGAGTGTTTATATTAACATTGGTAAAGCATGACCCCACCCCCATCACATATCTTCAAATACTGCTCCTGATGTGCACCTCCCATTTCCAACTCTAACCCTGGGAGAACTAGTGCCTGAGAGATGAACACTACAGAAGCCAACTTACCTGGGGCCTCATTCATAGAACGTGCTTAGATCAAATTTTGATCTTACCCGTGTCGTACGTAGAAAACCACGTCAACGTAGTGATTTATACAATTTCAACGTGAGTCAATTTGATCGTGGAAACGATCGTAGCTCGACGTCGAGTATTCAACTTGCTTACTCACATTACCTACTGGTTATGCGGAGTTATTACAGGCATGTGAGCCGCACTGGAAAAACGTTGCCTACTGTAATTCATGCAAGTGGCTCGTAATAAAATTAACGATGTTGTTACCAGCCGAGAAAATGAGTTTAATTCAAGATTGAAAGGGAACTAATGTTTATGATTGTATTTCAGTCTTTCTTTATATCCCTCCGGAGCTGTCTATCTCTCTTCAACATGCCTATATATACGCGCTCCAGAACGGACCTTGCCCGGCCACACGCTAAATGATACTGGATTTCGAGTTGAGTCGGGATGAGGGGGAATGGCACCCCCCCTGAAATAAAAACAGTCCAAATCATCCCCCTTCTAAAACTGCCTTTCCATCCCTTATGTCATTTTATCAATGAACGTGGTATTACTGCCCTCTCCCGCTTCCAGACGTACGCCTACCCTATAATATAGTATTAACGCCCTGTGATAGCGGCTCAAATAGCGGCTGAATGAAGCCAAGTGCTATAATATAATATAATACAGACAGTACATAATATATAATAATAAGCAAGTAACATAACAAGCAAGTAACGTAACAAGCACTCTGTTTGGCCAAGAACTTGGCACACGCCTAATGACAACTAGTCCCCTGTGGCTCAATTGGTAGAGCATGGTGCTATCAACGCTTAGGTTGTGGGAGCGATTACCGCTGGGACTGTGTGTACTGAAAAGTTTACGCACTCACTGCAACGTGAGTTGCTTTGGATGAATGCATCAACTGAATATATTATTATTATTATATATGAATGAAAACCCAATGTTTCCTTATAATAATAATAATAACTGTTATTTGTATAGCACTTTTCCTGCAAGCGTTGCAGCTCAAAGTGCTCCAATCATTATAATCATTTAATAATTTAGTCATTTAGAGGCAATATTAAAAATAAATATGGGTTTTTAGTCTTGACTTGAACATATTTGCTGAGTTTGCATACCTAATGTAAACTGGCAGTGCATTCCACAATTTGGGTGCATAAAATGACAATGCAGCCTCACCAAACCTCTTTACTTCTTTTGTACATGTGGTAGGCTACACAGAGAAAACCAGCCTCAGAAGACCTGAGAGCTCTATTGGGCTGATATGCTAGCAAAAGGTCTTTCAGATATATTCTGCTGCTGTGCCAGTGAGAGCTTTATAAACAAGCTGGTTCACACTGTGTGACCTACGTTCCAGGGTCACTGAGTCAGGACGGTTCGAGTGTGACGTACCGGCCCCTGAAATACTGCTCCTTAGAGGGATCTTCGGTGACCATGTACTGCACTTACACGGTACCTGAAGGCCACACGGTCACGAAAGCCCTCTGGTTCAAAGGTCAAAACCCTGGCGTTGCGCCTGTGGATCTGATGTTGGACCCGGAGTATAGAGGTCGCGTAGAGTACCTCGGGGACAGTGACCGCTTCTGCACGTTGAGAATCTCAGACCTAAAAGACAGCGACTCAGACATGTATAGCTTCCTGTTTGCGACTGACATCGCTCCAGTGAACCGGATAGGGAATCCAGGAGTTGCATTAACTGTGACAGGTAAGGGGAGAGGTCTTCAATCTTTTGGCAGTATGGAAATATGTAGAATTACATTTTGCTTCATCGTACGCTTCTGTTTCTTTAAGAATCATTTGGTAGAGAAGTATTTGTAAGTATTATAGAAGTATAGAGAAGTATTTGAGTCCTATTGATTGTTTTTATCTAGTGTGATAGGACATGTATGCAACATACATGATCTCTTGGTCTATTCTAAATCTTTGCAAAAAGCTAGAGTTTCCTGTGACATTTCTGACAGACAGTTGAAGGCTTACCATGGTTACCTCACATTCATTAGTAAGATACTTGAGAAGGAAGTTTCACTACAAATAAACTCCTTTCTCAAAGAAAACAATGTCATGGAGGAATTTCAATCAGGTTTTAGAACATATCACAGCACTGAAACTGCTCTTACTAAAATAGTGAGTGATCTCAGACTAAACTCTGATGCTAATAAGGTCTCAATTCTCGTCCTATTAGATCTAAGTGCAGCGTTCGATACGATCGACCATGATATCCTAATCAATCGTCTTGAAGAGTTAGTTGGTCTTTCTGGCAGCGTGTTAAATTGGTTCAGAACATACATTACAGGGAGAAAGTTCTATGTCAAGCTTGGAGATCATGGGCCCTATTATGCATTTCCTAACTTGCCGTCTTAAGTCTTAATTAAGACGCACCGCCAGGTTAAGACCTACCG
The DNA here is from genome assembly GCF_963989245.1 of Nansenia antarctica. Classification (NCBI taxonomy): domain Eukaryota; kingdom Metazoa; phylum Chordata; class Actinopteri; order Argentiniformes; family Microstomatidae; genus Nansenia; species Nansenia antarctica. Next base: position 25,429,688 of record NC_137675.1, on the reverse strand, counting down.
CCACCCTTATTATGCGCTTCATACGCGCTACTGCTATTATGCAGGTGTCGATAGGCGCCCACACATAAGACGTAAGACTCCCGTGCATATATTGCTCATTGTGGGAGTGTTCATATGTTAATGAAGTGCACTAGGCGCCCCTGCTATTATGCGATCTGACTTTGCTCCTCGCGCTAAGAAGTGGTTTGAAAAGTTCTTAAGTTTAGACTTCATGCACGTTTTGAAACACGAGCGCGCCTCCGCAGTTTGCGCATGCATGTGGGCACACATGAACACGCACGTGGCTCCACGGCAAGACGTCAATTACGGTCACAGTATAAATGCTTTATTTCAGAAGGGAGAGGCAGAGAAGCGCGCTGACCTCCTTCTTAGGACTTCCATAATAGCATAGCGCTAATGACTCAACGCAGCCGGTTCTTAAAGGGAATGGCACCTGGCACGCTGATTGGGTTGATTGAGAAGACGCCCAAAACACACCCATGACTAATTTCTTTGCTTAGCGCCGGGTTTTAGGCGCCCACTACCGCACGCATAATAGCAAAGTGGCCTTGACCACGCCTCCACGTCTTAAGTTTAGATCTACCGCCTCGTCTTATTGATGAAGTGCATAATAGGGCCCCATGTGTCTGAGAAATATGACAGCGACTTCGGAGTCGCACAAGGGAGCTGCCTTGGTCCACTACTATTCTCACTATACATGTTACCACTCGGGGACATCATTAGAGAGCACAACGTATGTTTCCACAGCTATGCCGATGACACGCAACTGTACATTTCTGCTGAACCAAATGATACTTCAGCTATAGACTCCATTACGAACTGCCTTCTAGCAATAAATAAATGGATGAGCAATAACTTCCTGAAGCTAAACGAGGACAAAACTGAAGTCCTACTGATCGGCCCTAAAGCAAAGAGGGATATGCTGCTTAATAATCTGGGGAAACTGACATCATGGATTAAACCTGAGGTTACAAGTCTAGGTGTTATTTTCGACTCAGACCTAAGCTTCAAGTCCCATATTAACAAGGTGACGAAAAAATAATTCTTTCACCTTAGAAACATTGCTAAAGTAAGACCACTTATAAACCAAAAAGATGCTGAAAAACTGATTCATGCCTTTGTCTCAAGCCGGCTCGATTACTGTAATGCACTTTTTACTGGCCTTCCTAAAAAAACTACTGCAGCTCATTCAAAACTCTGCAGCTCGACTTCTAACTAGAACCAAGAGGAGAGAACACATTACTCCGGTCCTAACTACTCTGCACTGGCTGCCAGTAACATGTAGGGTTGATTTTAAGGTCCTCCTCCTTATATACAAAGCCCTTAATGGGCGAGGCCCAAAGTACATTGCTAATTCCCTTGCCAATTATGTGCCCTCAAGAACACTAAGATCATCTATCGCAGGTTTATTAGAGGTTCCCAGCAATAGTCAGAAGAAGATCGGGAGCGCAGCCTTTGCCAACTATGCCCCAAAGCTTTGGAACACATTACCTTTAGAGATCAGGGAAGCCAGCTCACTAAATATTTTTAAAAGAAAGCTAAAAACCTGCCTACTGCTCATTTGCCAGCTACTGCACTTTAAATGTTTTATCAACTAGCCCTTTTTAAAATTTATTTTCTTTACCTTTTCTTTTTACTGTTTTCCCCTGCTCGTATATTCACGTACACAGACTGACTAGTTGAAAGAGGTGTGCAAAAGAAAGAAACTGTAATGTTGATGCTGAGTAGTTGGATTTTTGGTGCAAGGTCCAGCAGAGACTGAGAATGTACACAGAGACTGGGAACGTACACAGAGACTGAGAACGTACACAGAGACTGAGAACGTACACAGAGACTGAGAACGTATACAGAGACTGAGAGCGTACACAGAGACTGAGAACGTATACAGAGACTGAGAGCGTACACAGAGACTGAGAACGTACACAGAGACTGAGACAGACCTTTTCCAAAAAACTGTTTGTGGTGCTGGTGGAAAGCCAGTGGGAAGTACAGAAAGACTGTGTAAGGTAGAGAGAGGAAAGGGATATGGAAAGTTAGATCTTTACCTTTTCTTTTTAGTGTTTCCCCCTGCTTTTATATTCATTCTATGCATGTATATGTTTTTATATATGTTTGTATATTCACTTTATGTTCTTATTCCTGTTGTAAAGCACTTTGAACTGCATTTCTTGTATGAAAGGTGCTATATAAATAAAGCTTTACTTACTTATTTACTTACCATGGCAATGGTTCCACCACTGATTTTGCAACACTATATACAAGCACCAAGGACAGAGGTCTTGAATCTTTCATCGATAGCACTATGGATGAAACATTATTTTGCATTAATTAACTATGAAGAGGATAGTTAAATCTATCTAACCCTAACCATTTTTATGCGAGTGCATTACAGGATACATAGATAGGTAGATTTTAGGTCTAATTAAATGCATGCAACCTTAAACTTAAACCCAAATGAAAACGGTCTGCTTTCTGACCAGGCCTTCACGTCAAGTTGACCCCTGACCCGGTTGAGGAGGACGGATGGGCGGTGCTGAATTGTGGTTCCTGTTTCCTGAGCGAGAACCCCACCTACACCTGGTACAGGAACAGACGACCTCTGACCCAGACCGACAAGACCAGTCTTGACGCCAACCTGCTTCAACTGGATCCCGTGGGCGGTGAGGATGAAGGCAGCTACACCTGTGCTGTGAGCGGCAGAAGGGATTCCCCAGGCTCAGCAGCCACTCTCAAAGTGGGATGTAAGTACCGTAGAGACCTGCAGGTGAAGTGCAGTTGCTGGCCTCTGGTCTATAGTACTATTGATGCATGGGGAAGCAAATGGAGTGGTACTGTACAGGTAGCTACTGTATCTGACAGCATGTCCAAATCAACTCAACTAGGGGCGGCCGTGGCTCAGGGGGTAGAGTCGGCGTCTAACGATCGCAAGGTTGGCAGATCGGCGGTTCGAGCCCCGACTGGCCACATGTCGAAGTGTCCTTGGGCAAGACACTGAACCCCAAATTGCTCCTAATGAGCGGGCCGTCGTCTTGCATGATAGCTTGCCGCCATTGGTGTGTGAATGGGTGAATGAGAGGCCGTTGTAAAGCGCTTTGGAATGAGGCGCTATATAAGTCAGTCCATGTCAAAGTAAGTAACGGAATTCATAAATCTCCATTTAGTCTAAACTGTCCTTCTGACTACCCAAAGAACACCTCAGTGTCAGTCAGTCCCCATTGGGGAGATAGTGTAGGGGGGTTCAGTCACTTCGACCTGCAGCAGTGATGGCGACCCGACGGTGGATGTTTACAGCTGGTACAAGAAGAGCGTAACCGTGGTAATCTCAGCTAAAGCATCAGGACAGGATTCTTAATAGGACTGGTTGTTAAAATCCCTAAATATTCAGAACAACAATTGAGTGGAGTTGGAGATGTCCTCTTGGGTGGAGTGGAATTTGGCAATGATCACGTGGTGCCACCAGTACGACACATCTTCAGTTGTGGTCCCCGACCTCATTGGGTGTTTCGGCCAGTTATCACAAGACACCCTCTGCCGAGGTTGGCCCACCACAGGCTGATCAGGCCTGGGTGTGTGTCGCACGGTGGCACCACGTGGTCATTTGGGAGCCCATGTTGGGTCCCTACGTTTCAGCCACAGCCAGTGACTGCTCCGTTCTGCTGCAGTGGACAGTTCTCTGATTGCCTTCCGTTGGGCCTGTCCTCTGATCCCTACTGCCCTCAGGAGCCTTGTGGTGGAGCTGGCTACAAAGCCTCTGCAGCCCACCTCCACTGGCCACACCTTCACGTTCCAGCCCCGCCCCTCTGCTTCGACTGCTAAGTTGGCATACCGCAGCCTCTTCCGTTCGAATGCCTCATCGATGGCCTCCTCCCATGGGACCGTCAGTTCTACGATGAAGACACGCCGGCAGGACTTGGACCAGAGGACTAGGTCTGGGCGCAGGTTGGTCGCTGCAATTTCGGGTGGGAAGGTGAGCCTCTGGCTGAGGTCTACCCGCATTTCCCAATCCCGGGCTGCGTTCAGTGGGCCTGAGTCTGGAGGTGATGGCTTGGTCCGCTGTTTCTCCCCTTCCCGGATGAAGGTTGTTTTCCGTGGAAAGGTAGTCTGGGCATTTAGAGGCATGGCGTTGGTGGTTACCCTCTTGTGCTCAAGTTCGGCAGCCAAGCACTTTAGCACTTGGTTGTGGCGCCAGGTGTATCTTCCTTGAGTTAGACTGGTCTTGCAACCCACCAAGATGTGTTTGAGGGTTGCTGGGGCTGCACACTGGAGACAGGCTGGGTCCTCTCCATACCAGAGATGTAGGTTGGTAGGAGAGGGCAGGACATCATATGTGGCTCTGATGATGAAACTTAGCCTATTAGACTCCATGCTCCACAGCTCGTTCCACGTGATTTTCCTCCTCTCCACGCTCTCCCACTTCATCCAGCGGCCTTGCTGGGCTTGGGAGACTGCCTTGGCGCACCTGGCTGCTTCCTCCTGGTGGCGCACCTCTTCAACCACCATCTTCCGCTGTTCGGTTGGAGTAGCCTTTTGCCATGTGGGTGTTGTTGTTTCCAAGCCAAGGCCCTCTGCCATGTTGGACATGCCCCACTATATCCCGGTGTCTGAGGGCGGTCTTTGCCACCGCAACTGCTGCAGATGGCTTCCATTTCCTCCCCGTTGCTAGGATTGGAGCAGCACCTCTGACGAATGGATCCCGGGATTCTGTTAGAGTCATTTCCAGCCTTGATTTGGCACATTTGTACTCCTCCACCAGGCTTGAGATTGGTAGGGAGAGGGCTCCGTTGCCATACAGGCCTATGCTGCTAAGGCCTCTCGGCAGTCCAAGCCACTTCCTCACTTGTGCATTCACCAGTCTCTCCAGCCGGTTGGCATGGGATAGTGTGACCTCGTAGATGGAAATTGGCCACATGAGACGGGGCAGCAGTCCAAACTGAAAGCACCACAGCTTCAGCTTCCCAGGGAGAGCAGTGTTGTTGATCTGCTTGAGGCCACTGATTGTATCCTGCTTGAGTTGTTCCACCTGCTTCGAGTCTTTGAGTTCTGCGCTATACCAGCGGCCAAGGCTTTTGATGGGCTTCTCCAGAACTGTTGGTATTGGCTCGTTGTTGACGTGGAACCTCTCATTGGCAAGCTTGCCTTTGACAATGGAGATACTGCGGGACTTACTGGGTTTAATCTCCATTCGTGCCCATTTGATGTTTCACTGGAGTTTATCCAGCAGGCGTTTGGTGCATGCGTTTGTTGTTGTTATTGTCGTCATGTCATCCATGTACGCCCTGATTGGTGGAAGACGCAGCCCGCTCTTCAACCGTTCCCCTCCAACAACCCATCGGGATGCTCGAATAATGAGCTCCATTGCCATGGTAAACGCCAGTGGAGAGATGGTGCAGCCCGCCATTATGCCTATCTCGAGGTGCTGCCAAGCAGTTGTACTGGCTTGTGCTGTAACACAGAACTGGAGGTCCTGGAAGTAGGCTTTGACCAGCCTTGTGATGCCCTCTGGGACTTGGAAGAAGTTGAACGCTGTCCACAAAATCTCATGAGGCACTGACCCGAAGGCATTGGCAAGATCTAAGAAAACCACATGCAGGTCTTTCTTCTCCTTCTTGGCCGTTTGTATCTGGTGCCAGATGACATTTGTGTGTTCCAGGCATCCTGAGAATCCACTTATCCCTGCCTTCTGCACTGAGGTGTCGACAAAGTTGTTCTTCTGCAAGAATACTGAGAGCCTCTGGGCCACAACACTGAAGAAAATCTTTCCTTCCACATTCAGTAGACTGATCTGGCGGAACTGGTCGATGGTTGAGGAATTCTTCTCTTTGGGAATCAGGATCCCTCCTGCCCTTCGCCATGCCTTTGGTATGATTCCCTTTTCCCATGCCACTTTCATTAGCTTCCAGAGGTACTTCAAGACGCCTGGACTGTTCTTATATAGCCTGTATGGAACGCCGTTGGGCCCAGGGGCTGAGGCTGTTCTTGCCCGTTTTACTGTGCTCTCAACTTCGCTCCATGTAGGGGGCCTTGTTTCCATCTGGTGCTCAGGTGGTTGGATTGGTGGCATGTCATCCGGAATGCTGGCTGGCACATGCCTCTGGTTGTCAGAGTAGGTCTTCCTCAGGTGCTCCTCTAGTTCCCTTATGGGTACTTTGAGGGTCCCCGTTTTCTCCTTGACAAAGAGGTCTTTGACGAACTTGTAGGGATCTCTGTAGAAGGCAGTCCTCGTTTGCTCTTTCTTCTTGTGTTGCTTTCTCAAGCATTCTGCTCTTCGCAGTGTTGCAAGACGCTGCTTGATGTCGGCCTGTAGTGCCTCAAGTCCTTTCCTTTCCACTTCTGTGGCCTTCTTCCACTGTTTTCTCAGGCACCTTCTTTCTTTCACAAGTCTTTCAATCTCTTGTTGTCTCCTGGACTTGAGATGGGCTGATGGTTCCTTCTGTGTCCCCTGGTTCTTACTTTTCACCCCAAATCTCTCTGCTCCATAGCTGTAAATGATATCTCCAATCTTGTCCAGTTTTCTTTCCACGCCCCCTTTCAGACCTTCTAGAAGATGGACAAGGTCTGTGTCTGTGTTTTCCCACTCCTTTTTCTGGCAGGCTTTAGGCCACAAGATTTGAGGCTTTCGTCCATTCATCTTCCTCTCTACTGCTGTCTGTGGCTGGATAGGCTCTGGACTAATGTCCATTGATGGATCTGTGCTTGGTTGAGCTTCGTCTGGGGTTCTGATACCCTGTGGACTGTGGTGAATATCCTGCCACTGGGCTTCACTCGACTGATTTGCCCTACCTCTGAGGAAGTAGCGGTCAATGCGAGGCACCTCGCTAAGCTCTCTTAGGCACTTTTTCCTGCCCTGGTGGATCTTGAGACCCTTCTCTGATGTTATCTTTTTCCAGCCACAGATGCAGCTTTGTAGCTTGTGTCCTGCCAGTGTTGTTACTCCGTCAACTACCGTGCTGATCATTTGCTTCGTTGTCATTTCCGTTCCAGGGTCTGTTACCGTGTGATCCGCCGATGAGTCATCTTCCGCCCCCGCTCTCGCAGACTCTAGGGGTGTTTTTCCTTTTGCAATTTTCGTAGCCATGGTTGGGTGGAACCAAGTCACTGTGTAGTGAAAGGCTCCTGCCAACACGGGTAGCTAACCCATGCCAGCCCCGTTGGGGTCTGTTCCCTCCTGTCAGCTGTCTCTTCAGGCCGTCACCAGGTCTTTCCCAGGTTGTCAGCTGCCCTTTCGCAGCGGTCACTGGTTTTGACACCAGACATCAGGATTCTTAATAGGACTGGTTGTTAAAATCCCTAAATATTCAGCACAACAATTGAGTGGAGTTGGAGATGTCCTCTTGGGTGGAGTGGAATTTGGCAATGATCACAGAGTTACAGCATCACTGACATCAGCTCTGATGACAGAGGGGAGTACCTTTTTAAAAATTATTACTACTCGATCTTTTCCGTTTGTAAAGCGTCTTTGAGTGTCTAGAAAAGCGCTATATAAGTCTAATGTATTATTATTATTATTATTACTACTGCGAGGCACACAATGCACCTGTGCTGAGAAATCAAAAGTTGTTCCAATTAATGTAAATATATGTTTTGCATAAGTATTTTTTGTATTCACTAAATTATCCTCTGTAATATGACATAGGCCTATTACGTCGACATAGGCCCAAACCTAACCCTAAATCTCTACAGTGCCAGTATACCAAGACAAGACAACCCTGTCAATCTAAGGAGACAATATTGACGAGAAAAATGCTAGTATTATCTGCTACTGTAAGTTAGAGGTCTTTTCTGGTGCGGATATGTGGACCTGTTTCAAAATGGACCCATTGATTTCCTACCCGAACCCAAACTGACCGTTTTTTTATTTTTATTTTATTTTTTTAAAGAGACACGAACCGGAACAGATCAGTGAACAGTGAAGCCTGACCAATTAGACCCGCGTGAGGCTTATAAAGGCTTATCTAACGAGCAGAGTGTTAAGGCCAATGCACACGGCGTGCGATTTTGTCGCACGACAACATTCGATTCTCAATTCTTTGAATTATTTCAATTGGTGTGAATGGAGAATCGAATGTTGTCCTGCGATAATATCGCATCGCACGCCGTGTGCATTGTCTCGAATTCGGCGGTGCGACAAAATCGGGGCCGTGTGCATTGGCCTTTATAGACCTTTACAGACCTGACAGACTGTTGATGTTGATGTGATGCCACACTCTCAGTGGTCAGAGATGTTTATCGGGTCCAGTCCAATCCGCTCGGGGATATCAGCTGTAGTATCATACCCGTGGCAATCAAGCAATACCCGATCCGGGTAGAGACCGTTGAAGACCTCGACTGTACCGGTACATAATATCAACCACTGTGCATCTCATTCTCTCCACCAGATGGCCCCCAACACACTTCAGTGTCAGTCAAACCCTCTGGTGAAATAGAGGGCAGTTCAGTGACTCTCACCTGCAGTAGTGACGCCAGCCCACCAGCGGACAAATACACCTGGTACAAGAAAAACGACAATCCGGAACAGCTCTCTCCAATTGGATCAGGGCAGAGTTACATCATCACTAGTGTTACATCTAAGGACAGCGGACAGTACTTGTGCAGAGTTGAGAATAGATATGGACGACTTGAATCAGAGCCGATACCTGTCAGTGTACAAGGTAATACAGTATACATCAGCACATGTAGTCAGGGGTGCAAACTGGTGATGGCCCAAAAAGGTGACACTTTTTGAGCACTAGCGGTGGTAGATGGATAGCGCTAGCACTGATGGTGGTCTCACCGGCGGTCCTAACCTTAACACCCACATAATTATGTTGAAAACAGGTTGTTTACTGTGACTGTGTCCTCCACACTGTCTAGAATTGTACCTAGCTGCATGAAGCTAAAAGTTATTTCAACAGCAGCGGAGTTTAGCAGACAGGAAGATTAGTTAGAAGAATAGTCATCATGTGACTTGGATGAGACGTAGACCCCCCCCCCACCAAATATATTTTTTGCAAATCTACACGATTCACGTGGATGACCTATTTTGAAGTAAAAACGGCTAATTTAGCAGAAATGTGACAAGTTTGCCCCCCTGCATATATGAGGTCACCACCACAATGACTGTAAGGGCACTAATAAGTAAAGTATTACATTATTTTTCTCTCCACCTCCTTCAAACCAACCTCATTTGCCTCCCGAGTCTTTTCACTCTCTCATTCAACAACAAACGAAAAATAAACAAGGACACAATCTTCACAAACTGTTACCCTTTTTATTGTAGTCCTCAAATAAACTGTAACGATAAAAACAACAAGGTGGTAACCATAATAATATTTAAAATTGTAAAAGAACAAAAACATTAGACTGTAAGAAATTAAATTAGATTGCCATCTTCGATGCCGTCCCATGTGTCAAAACTTGTGTGGAGCTATTGCATGTCCTTATTTGGGCGAAAAGAGAGGGCAGAGGGCCTCTGGGAACAAATTTGTGTTTGCAATTGTCCAGAAACCAATCAGGAATTTAGGAGGTACAGGATGGGGCATGGCCAAATGGGGGAGAGCCAATCACAGGCTAGTGTTAGGTCACCTGAATGCACAGATGCAGAGGGGGACAGGGGGACAGAGAAACCAATCAGGCTTGGCATTATTCTACTTAAGCATCAACACTTCATAGTTAATAACAGTCTCTCTGGTGAAGTATAGAGCAGCCTGCAGTAGAGATGCACATCAGTAAGCCCTGCTGCGTGCACGTACACACACACACACACACACACACACACACACACACACACACACACACACACACACACACACGTAAGAACATAGAAATTGAAAGGGAAGAACAGACATGGTTCTAAATTCCACATAGTTTTTAAACATGGACCCACCAACATCAACATGAAACATAGTCTAACAAATAAAACCCATTGGATTCTTGAGTCATAACATTGTTAACTAAAGCAACAACCAGTCAAACACTCCAAACCTCAGCCACACATACAACGAGTCCTCATCTCCATACTCTAGGATCTAGAACTCTGCTATGAATAACAAATGTCCGCTCTACCCAATGTAGTAGTTCTATGGGGACAGGTACATTTGTGCCTGCTATAGAGACGCAGGCAGGGCAGGTATACAGTGAAACGACCTGCTGTTCAGGTGAGAGAAAAATACAGACACAGACAGTGCTTGAGTTGAGATAGGTAGGTGTGAGTTCCCCAGGAGGGAAAGAACGAAAGACTGTGTTCCAGGCATAGAGTTAGAATAGATAAGAATGGGGTATTACCATTCATTTCTAAATTCCATGGTTCCAGGTGTCTTCAAGTGCCCTTCGAAACTGCTCCTCAATCAGTAACGCCTGCTCCAATAACTACACAGAGAGAGAGGGGAGAGAGAGACGAGGTATGAGAGAGGTAAGGAGAGGGGGGGGGTTTAAGGACCGGTACAGAGAGAGTCGGAGGGATTGACATGAAGGGTCGAAGAGATAAACGATTGAACGGATCCTCCGAGAGAAGTGAGGGATGTAGACAGTCAATAACAGAAAAAACAGAGAGAGTGGGAGGGGCCAAAGAAGTGGGAGGTTAAGAGAGGTGAGAGATGTGAGATAGAGATGACAGAGTGAGAGACGACAGAGTGAGAGACGGCAGAGAACCAGACAGGAACTGAATGGAACTAGGCAGGTGGATTTGTGATGTCATGTACTTTCTCAAGGTGGAAAAGATGAGATACACATTGCAGGGATCAACTGGGAGGTTTAGGGCAGTGTGGCAGCCTTTCATTTCTTACGTGGAACGTCTAACAATGCCTCTTACTTCTTAAAAATGGCTTTGTATTATATATGAGAAGTACTCTGTGAACTGTTATTTATTATTATTTTTGTTTCTGTTTTTGTTTTGTTGTTTTCGTTGTTTTGTCTGTGTGCTTATGTCTGTTGCGTACTGTAATGTCTCTGAAAACTAAATAAAAAACACAGAGTAAAAAAAAAAGAAACTGAATGGAAATTTACACACAAAAAAAAAAGTTCAGCCGGCCTACCTTGAACCTGCGGGCCAGGAACTTGTTCTTGATCTCCAGGAAGTTCCCTCGGCTCATCTCCCCTTTGAAGGGCTCGTTGAGGATGGCGTACTTGACGTCGTTCTGCACGTCCTGCCAGCGCGCGTACCCGTGTCTTGAGAGGCGCCGGGGTCAAAGGGCATAACTAACCAAAAGTCAGCAAATGGTGACCAACCTCAAACACAATCTCTGACCGCTCACTTGCGTGTGTTCAAGTCAGTATTCGTTAAACTCTCTACCATTGTTTTAAACCGCATTTCTATCTAAAGGCCATTCTCTTCCTATATGTGAAGGTTGTACTGTAAGTGCGCACACCAGAGGATAGTAGCATAGCATCATTGTTTTGGATTACAGTGCTGTGTACATGTACGTTGTATGTATTTGTACCACAGCCACTTGAGCCCAATGTTAGACCCCAACTCTGCAACAAGCAAGGTGAAAGGATACTGAATGATGCCAGCCAACAGCCAGTAGTCGTGACGATGGTGCCAGATCTCAAAGGTCTTCTTCGTGACGGTGGCAGCCCTCTCCTCGTTCTGCCACAGAGAGTGGAGCTCTGGAGAGAGAGAGAGAGAGAGAGAGAGAGAGAGGGTGGTATGGGTTAATCAAGCAACAATTGTTCGACTTCACAAACAAAATCATTGATTCATCTTCTGCCCCGCAGCACTACGTCTCCTAAAGACACCCGCTTTCCCCTCTACTGTGTCCCTAAAAACTTGCCCCCCTTGTTTTCTCTGTTTCTCCAATGTAATATAAAAAATAAAAAAAAGTTTTAGAAGAAGGTGATAGGAGAAGGTTTTTCCTTCTATCAATGGCCCCGGGCCTGAGCTGGATTACTCTTCCTGCTACGACTGGTGGATTGATGATTCACATGCTTAGTATTCAAATGTATTGATTGTAAGTCGCTTTGGAATAAGGCGTCTGCTAAATGCCAAAAATGTAAATCTAAATGTAAATTCTATAAATCCTGTGTGTGTGTGTGTGTGTGTGTGTGTGTGTGTGTGTATGTGAATGTGTGTGCGTGTGTGCGTGCGTACCTGTGAATCCTCCATCTACAATGTTGAACATGAACCTCTGTTTGGTAGCTTTCTTCTTCTCTTCGCTCACGTTCACTACGGCTGTAGCGGCTGCTGCTGCGTCTCTGGTGGCGTTCTCTCCGTTCTGCAGCTTACCAGACTCCTCCGTCTTCAGATGAGGAGTTCAGACATGTGCAAACAACATCAATATATTTGCTGAGTACTATTGTACTCTTCATTGGAGAGAGAGAGAGAGAGAGAGAGAGAGAGAGAGAGAGAGAGAGAGAGAGAGAGAGAGAGAGGACAGCACTCACCTCAGGATCCTCTGTTGACTTGTTGGGTCCTTTGCCCTCCTTTTCTCCCTCTCCTTCCTTCTTTACCTCCGTCTCCTTGGCAATGTCTTCAGACTTGGTGAGGTCCTCTGTGAGAACAGTGCAGATAGAAGAGAGGAGGAGGATGAGTTCGAGAAAAAAATAAAATTCTGTGTTTGGACTGGTGCGCGTGCGTACATGACTGTGTGTGTGTGTGTGTGTGTGTGTGTTTGTTTAACTGTGTGTGACTGTAACTGGCTGCTGTTGGCACGCACGTGTGTGTGTGTGTGTGTGTGTGTGTGTGTGTGTGTGTACCTGGGGCAGGGGTGTTGGGCTGCGTGTCTGCGGGGGTGCCAGTAGAGGGCGTCTTGGGGTCATCGCTCGCTCTCTTATTCTCCTCCAGCTCCATCATCCAGGGCATCGACCACTGGCCGTTCACGTGCTCAAACTCCTGCACCTGTCAATCAAGCAATCAAATCAAGTCAACACGAGGGATGTCAAGAGCGTCAACCTTACCACACAGATAGATATTGGGACATTCCCATGATGTTCCAGTCAGCCAATCCAGAGCAGGACAACCACATTGCCTTCTTACCTTCTCCCTGATCAGTGACATCACGCCAATGCGGGTGAGCACGTGTTGCCGTGACAACCCCTCTCTCAGAACGCCGTCGGCGAAGGTCTCCGCGCCGATGGTCCCCGGCTCACAGAGGTGATGAATGAAGAGAGAGACGTACGCCCTGGGAGAGAGAGGAGGGGGAGGGGGGGGGGGCGTTCACCACAGAGCTCATCACAGATAGAAAACATATGTGAATCCTTCTATGGCTATGCTTTAACTTCCACAAATACATGTATACGAATGCACACGCAAAGCCAGAGTAGACACACATAGTAGTGTGACACAGACACACGCGTACATAAACACACACGCACACACACAGACACATGCGTACACACACACACACAGACACATGCGTACACAGACACACACACACACACACACACACACACTTACTTGAACTCTTTCTCTGACTTCCCCCGCAAGTCTCTGACCAGCCACTGGGTGGTGAAGGCATCCTGGAGTGGCATCCCATAACACATCACTGCATTCAGGAAGGCCTTCCTCTGGTGTGCGTTAAAGCCCAACACCTGAGAGAGAGAGAGAGAGAGAGAGAGAGAGAGAGAGAGAGAGAGAGAAAGAGGGGAGATGGGAGAGAGAGAGAGGGGGGAGATGGAGGGAGAGGGGTAAGATATTGCAGCGAGATTACAACAAGTACTGTAAAAAGGGTGGGGTATGAATGAATGAATGAATGGACTTTATTGTCATTGCTACAGTACAGGTACCAAACAACGAAATTTAGGAGGGGTGGCTCCCCTGGTGTTAGGAAAGGGAAGAAAAAAAAAACTTTAAAAAAAAATTTCACAAGAAGGGAAGGAGCTGGTTTACATAAATAAAGGCTATGTACACTATCCACTGTACTATACTGTACAGATAGACGACTAGGGTTGTCATATTGCACAATAGTATTGTTTCACGTTATTTAAAGTGTCAGTATGAGTGGTAGAGAGGGACAGGACTGCCTAATGAAGAAAGAGAAAGCAAATGGCAAAACAAGTAGATATAAAGAAAGACTTTACACGTTCTTACCCTCAAGCATAGTACGTTTTGTAGCCTTGCCTCGCTGCAAACCATCTCTGCAAAACACCAGAAGTGATCCATTCCGTAGAACTCTTGCACTACTCACATCACCTATCGCTCTCTTTATAGATGTGGTTAGACGAATCGGATTCCATTCACCAAACAAAGCACCTTCATCAAGCAGTTTCAAAATTACTTTACTCTCTTCCTTTCGATCAATTATCTCTTCAACAATTACATCATCATCGGATTCAGTACGTGAACTGTATTCATCATGCTGTTTCTTCTTTTTACGTTTAGCTTTCCTACTCATCGGACTCTCAAATTCCCCGCCATCTACAACCATTCCTGCCTCCTCCTCACTTCCTGGTTTGTTCCTTTGCTTATTGAGCCTGCACTGTTTTATTTATTTATTTATTGAATGTTTTGCTAACTAAGCTGTTTGACAACAACATTTCCCCATTGGGGACAATAAAAGGTATTCATTCATTCTACCACCTGTCATCTCACGCCCATTCACAGTCCGGTCCCACCCTCTGCCATGATCCGCCATTCCTTCTCTCCGAGCTCCGCTAATGGCGACTGTCAGCGTCCTCTGGTTATATCAAGATGTCTCGTGAGTATATTCAAATAAAAGCGCAACCACAAAAACAAGACCTGACCTCACCGCAGCACAAATCAAAAAAATCCGCCCTATTGACACAAAAATAGGTCCTATGTACATTTCCTTAATTAGGCTATATAATGAGGTTATATCTTTTAACTTAAATTGTTATTTAATCAAATTATGAATTAACTGATGGCAGCTACAGTAATGTATACTTTACATTACATACATTCCAGTCAGGTCTTTAGATGGACACAACAACTAGTATGATTTTGCAGTTATCATCTCTACCAAATAGCATTGACATGAGTCATTTGTAAAAACAATGTAGAACTTCAAAAGTACATCAGATGTGCTTGTTATTCAAACGACAACAAAGAGGGCCCTAAGTTGAAGGTTCGATTCCAACTGGAATCAAATAAATAAATAAGTGGCTTTGGACAAAAGTGTCTGCTAAATGGCATGTTATAATAATGATGATGATGATGATTATTAGTAGTAGTAGTAGTAGTAGTAGTAGTAGTAGTAGTAGTAGTAGTAGTAGTAGTAGTAGTAGTAGTAGTAGTAGTAGTAGTAGTAGTAGTAGTAGTAGTAGTAGTAGTAGTAGTAGTAGTAGTAGTAGTAGTAGTAGTAGTAGTAGTAGTAGTAGTAGTAGTAGTAGTAGTAGTAGTAGTAGTAGTAGTAGTAGTAGTAGTAGTAGTAGTAGTAGTAGTAGTAGTAGTAGTAGTAGTAGTAGTAGTAGTAGTAGTAGTAGTAGTAGTAGTAGTAGTAGTAGTAGTAGTAGTAGTAGTAGTAGTAGTAGTAGTAGTAGTAGTAGTAGTAGTAGTAGTAGTAGTAGTAGTAGTAGTAGTAGTAGTAGTAGTAGTAGTAGTAGTAGTAGTAGTAGTAGTAGTAGTAGTAGTAGTAGTAGTAGTAGTAGTAGTAGTAGTAGTAGTAGTAGTAGTAGTAGTAGTAGTAGTAGTAGTAGTAGTAGTAGTAGTAGTAGTAGTAGTAGTAGTAGTAGTAGTAGTAGTAGTAGTAGTAGTAGTAGTAGTAGTAGTAGTAGTAGTAGTAGTAGTAGTAGTAGTAGTAGTAGTAGTAGTATAATAAGAACCTGTCGATCTGAGACAACAGAACTCACTCTGTCAGTCTCCCCAGGAGAAACACAGGGGACACAAACGTTGGAGCTGATAGTCAACTGCCACATGTACACAACTCTGAACAGGAAGACCACGTCTCCTGATTATGACACGTTGGAGGTAAGTCTTTCCCATATTTAAGACACATGTTTGTGAAGGAAATTATAAAAATCATAAATGGAAAAAAGACACTCAAGATCATCATGTGCTGCTGAAGGCGCAGATAATATTTACCTATAATATTTTATTTTGTGTGTGTGTGTGTGTGTGTGTGTCTCTCTCTCTCCTAGAATGTGAGGTACTCTCCCAGTGATACCTGCCCTCAGGGAGACTCCGTCTACGAAAACATCCAATTTTCCAGTAAAAGAGATTAGAAAATGTTGGGCTTCAGCTAACCCAAAGCTGGAAGTCAGGGTAATGCAGTTCCAGAGAGGCGGATTCTGAATCCAGTGATGTCGCTAAATCACACCTGGCTGAATCACACCTGGCTGAATCACAGCATGTATATTTAGCATAGCATGTATATTTAGCATAGCATTCAGGATAGAGTTGTCTTAACCTGCAAATAATCAAATTATCTCTAAAGGATTAGTTGCCGTAGTTTCTGATCCAGCTTTTCCTTGGAACAGAACATTCAGAGTAGATTCTGGTTCTGACTGAGGTTAACCTGCGTTCTGGAATACCCCCAAGAAGATAGAATCACCACAACAGAGTCTGATGCTGTATATATCAAAATCAGTATTTATTATCTCTCCTCGTCATGTTCATCCTCATTATTTAGATTTAGATTTTAACAGATGCTTTTATCCAAAGCGACTTACAATTAGAAATTACAGAGACAGTCTCCCTGGAGTAATTTAAGGGCTTTTAAGTGCCTTACTCAAGGACACACTAGTGGTGGTGTTCCCAGATGGGATTTGAACTCATGACTTCCTGATCACCAGTCCAACTCACTATCTAATGCCCACCACTACCCCTCACCATCATCATCATCATCATCATCAATATCTTAATCCAAAGTTGCAACAATGTGCTAGTGTACAGACCAAATACATTTTAAACAAGTAGAATGACATAGTGGCATCTCTGTTCTTGTGTATCAGTCAGAAATACATAACTGATCCAAGCCCAGTCTGGTCTGGTGATGTCTGATGTTCTATGGGTCTGGTCACACTGGTCCATTGATCCCTAGAAGACAAACAGAACAAACGGGATGTCACCTGTGAGGTGTGTGTGTGTGTGTGTGTGTGTGTGTGTGTGTGTGTGTGTGTGTGTGTCTGTGTGTGTGTGTGTGTGTGTGTGTGTGTGTGTGTGTGTGTGTGTGTGCGCGCGCGCGCGCAACACGGATACAAATTATACTCACAAGAGATTGGTCCAATGGTAAGTGACTCTTGAGGGACAGAGGTGGAGATGGAACGGGATAGTCTTCTAGGACAGCTCTGAGGAGAGACCAGAGGGTGTCAGAGACCAGAGACCAGAGAGTGTCAGAGACCAGAGGGTGTCAGAGACCAGAGGGAGAGGCCAGATTTGGAGAGCAGAGTGAGTCAGAGAGACCAGAGAGACCAGAGAGACCAGAGAGAGTCAGAGAAACCAGAGAGAGTCAGAGAGACCAGAGTGAGTCAGAGAGACCAGAGAGAGTCAGAGAGACCAGAGAGAGTCAGAGAGACCAGAGAGAGTCAGAGAGACCAGAGAGAGTCAGAGAGACTGAGGAGGTGGAGTGCAGGACTCACTGGAGAGCAGGAGGAGCTCCTCTGGTCACACAGGCTCAGGCTGCAGTGCAGGAAGACGTCCTGGTAGTTCCCCTGGAACAGGAACAGCAGAGCAGAGAAATGTGCCTGGAGGGATGAACCACTCTCATCCACCCTCACCTGACTACCGTCACTAGGACACCTAGGAGGGGATGCATGGAGAAAAAAGTGAGAGATTCAAATATACCTGGATCTCATTCTGTCTGAAAAACTGTCATTTTCATTCCAAGTAAAAATGCCTTTCTCATAAAATTATTCTGGATTTTTAAAAATTGTATTAACACTTTAATGGTGTGTTTCCACTGTTTCCAGACTGTAACCCAGGCCTATTTGACTTGGGGAGGGGTTTGGGGTTACACGTGTGATACAGTTTGGAAAGAATTACCACTAGGGTGGAAACATGGGTTGGCCAGATAGTATAGTAGATAGAGCACCCTCTAGCTAACAAGTTGGGGCAAACAGAAAACATCTTCTAGCAAGATTTAAAACATGAAAACAGGTGATTTATTTAAGATGATTTCTTAAAGTGGAGCAATGGAGATACTGTATGATGATTTAAGCAAACCAATATCCTTTGTCAATACAAGACACTTGTATTGTAAATATTGTATTGGGATGTATATGTTGTGTTATCATTTGCTGTAACACCAATTCCCCCTATTGTGAATAATAAAGAAAATTGTTCTGCTAATATTATAATGCTACATTATAATAGCCTATAGCGATGAGTGACACTCAAGTGTCTAGCAAGCTAGCTGGTTATATTGATTAAAGGAAAATAGTCTTGTTAATTACAGCATTTGCTTCATACAGTAAAAAACATTTGTAGATTTATTTCAGAGACAAAATGTAGATGTTTTCCTTTTAAAGTGACTCTTAACAAAGGTGGTTTATTAGAAACCCTTTCTACTTGATCTCATTACCTATAAACCTTTCTGTGGATTCCATTCTGTAACATTACCCACGCCACTGACCTGTTCTGAATCAAGAAGTGCCGCATGAGGTCATCAGAGTTGGGGGAGTGAGTGGCGTAGCAGTCCTCCAGAACCACCACAAACTGCTCAAACGTATCCTCTGCAGACCCTCCACATGCAGGGTGCTGCCCACTGGCAGGGTGACTGGGCCCGCTAGGTAAGGATGTGTGTAGTCTGCGTTGCGGTACAGAGACATGGAGGTTCTAACCCTGGCGCCATTACCAATGACCTCTCCCTTCCTGCCAGGGGTCAAGCAAAGAAAACACTCTAGTCATATCCACTCATACATGTAATTATGGTCTTTAAACTCCAATAGTCTTATGCATTTCTATCACAATGCATAATAAAAAAGGCACTGATTTAATGATTAAGCGACAGTGAGTTAACTCACGGTAGCGAAGGTCGGATGGCCACGTTCAGGCTGGTCTTGGCATCGAGTGGAAACACACAGGAGAAAGGGAAGCTAACTGGCTCAGAGAAGGAGACATGTCTTGAAGGGAAGGGGTAAACAAATAAACTGTTGGAGTAAATCATGTGGGTACCGTTTATCTGGGGGGATGAAAAAGAGAAAAAAAAAGAAAGAAAGATGATTATAAATTTAAGATCATGTAAATAAGTTATCAAAGCAACCTTTGAAGGCAGTTTGTTTTAATTCACTAACTGACAAATAAATCTGGAACACTCACCACCTAGAGTGCCAAGTGTTTTATTTGGTATTTACCTAGCAACAATACTTTGATTGCCTACAAAATGAAGCATCAAAATATATGAATTTTTTTGGCACAAAATGAGTTACACCGGTAGGCCTACACCCCCCCAAAAAACTACAAAACACCAGATAGGGGTGTTTTCTATTCGCACCTCCCGTGTGTTTCCACAGCTGCCCTCCCTGCGATCCACCTGGTACCACACGGTGCCGTTACGTTCTTCATGGGTGGAGCAGCGGGGGTCGGCCAGGTGACCAGAGGAGGGGTTCAGACCTCTGGCCTCCAGGTGAGCCCTGTTGAGACCCACCTGTAGGAGGCTTCGCCCACACACCAACTCTGGGTCTGGGAAGAATGACGTCCCTAAAAGAGAAAAAAAGATTGTAGGAGAGAGAGAGAGAGAGAGAGAGAGAGAGAGAGAGAGAGAGAGAGAGAGAGAGAGAGAGAGAGAGAGAGAGAGAGAGAGAGAGAGAGAGAGAGAGAGAGAGAGAGAGAGAGAGAGAGAGAGAGAGAGAGAGAGAGAGAGAGAGAGAGAGAGAGAGAGAGAGAGAGAGAGAGAGAGAGAGAGAGAGAGAGAGAGAGAGAGAGAGAGAGAGAGAGAGAGAGAGAGAGAGAGAGAGAGAGAGAGAGAGAGAGAGAGAGAGAGAGAGAGAGAGAGAGAGAGAGAGAGAGAGAGAGAGAGAGAGAGAGAGAGAGGGTAAGAAAGAATAAAGGGTTAGGTGAAAATGTAGATGTTTTGATATTTCAATCACAAAATCTCTGTTTTGAGTGTTTATATTAACATTGGTAAAGCATGACCCCACCCCCATCACATATCTTCAAATACTGCTCCTGATGTCTACACCTCCCATTTCCAACTCTAACCCTGGGAGAACTAGTGCCTGAGAGATGAACACTACAGAAGCCTACTTACCTGGGGCCTCATTCATAGAACGTGCTTAGATCAAATGTTGATCTTATCCGTGTCGTACGTAGAAAACCACGTCAACGTAGTGATTTATACAATTTCAACGTGAGTCAATTTGATCGTGGAAACGATCGTAGCTCGACGTCGAGTATTCAACTTGCTTACTCACATTACCTACTGGTTATGCGGAGTTATTACAGGCATGTGAGCAGCACTGGAAAAACGTTGCCTACTCTAATTCATGCAAGTGGCTCGTAATAAAATTAACGATGTTGTTACCAGCCGAGAAAATGAGTTTAATTCAAGATTGAAAGGGAACTAATGTTTATGATTGTATTTCAGTCTTTCTTTATATCCCTCCGTAGCTGTCTATCTCTCTTCAACATGCCTATATATACGCGCTCCAGAACGGACCTTGCCCGGCCACACGCTAAATGATACTGGATTTCGAGTTGAGTTGGGATGAGGGGGAATGGCACCCCCCCTGAAATAAAAACAGTCCAAATCATCCCCCGTCTAAAACTGCCACCCCCCCTTTCCATCCCTTATGTCATTTTATCAATGAACGTGGTATTACTGCCCTCTCCCGCTTCCAGACGTACGCCTACCCTATAATATAGTATTAACGCCCTGTCATAGCGGCTCAAATAGTGGCTGAATGAAGCCAAGTGCTATAATATAATATAATACAGACAGTACATAATATATAATAATAAGCAAGTAACATAACAAGCAAGTAACGTAACAAGCACTCTGTTTGGCCAAGAACTTGGCACACGCCTAATGACAACTAGTCCCCTGTGGCTCAATTGGTAGAGCATGGTGCTATCAACGCTTAGGTTGTGGGAGCGATTACCGCTGGGACTGTGTGTACTGAAAAGTTTACGCACTCACTGCAACGTGAGTTGCTTTGGATGAATGCATCAACTGAATATATTATTATTATTATATATGAATGAAAACACAATGTTTCCTTATAATAATAATAATAACTTTTATTTGTATAGCACTTTTCCTGCAAGCGTTGCAGCTCAAAGTGCTCCAATTATTATAATCATTTAATAATTTAGTCATTTAAAGGCAATATTAAAAATAAATATGGGTTTTTAGTCTTGACTTGAACATATTTGCTGAGTTTGCATACCTAATGTAAACTGGCAGTGCATTCCACAATTTGGGTGCATAAAATGACAATGCAGCCTCACCAAACCTCTTTACTTCTTTTGTACATGTGGTAGGCTACACAGAGAAAACCAGCCTCAGAAGACCTGAGAGCTCTATTGGGCTGATATGCTAGCAAAAGGTCTTTCAGATATATTCTGCTGCTGTGCCAGTGAGAGCTTTATAAACAAGCTGGTTCACACTGTGTGACCTATGTTCCAGGGTCACTGAGTCAGGACGGTTCGAGTGTGACGTACCGGCCCCTGAAATACTGCTCCTTAGAGGGATCTTCGGTGACCATGTACTGCACTTACACGGTACCTGAAGGCCACACGGTCACGAAAGCCCTCTGGTTCAAAGGTCAAAACCCTGGCGTTGCGCCTGTGGATCTGATGTTGGACCCGGAGTATAGAGGTCGCGTAGAGTACCTCGGGGACAGTGACCGCTTCTGCACGTTGAGAATCTCAGACCTAAAAGACAGCGACTCAGACATGTATAGCTTCCTGTTTGTGACTGACATCGCTCCAGTGAACCGGATAGGGAATCCAGGAGTTGCATTAACTGTGACAGGTAAGGGGAGAGGTCTTTAATCTTTTGGCAGTATGGAAATATGTAGAATTACATTTTGCTTCATCGTACGCTTCTGTTTCTTTAAGAATCATTTGGTAGAGAAGTATTTGAAGTATTATAGTAGTATAGAGAAGTATTTGAGTCCTATTGATTGTTTTTATCTAGTGTGATAGGACATGTATGCAACATACATGATCTCTTGGTCTATTCTAAATCTTTGCAAAAAGCTAGAGTTTCCTGTGACATTTCTGACAGACAGTTGAAGGCTTACCATGGTTACCTCACATTCATTAGTAAGATACTTGAGAAGGAAGTTTCACTACAAATAAACTCCTTTCTCAAAGAAAACAATGTCATGGAGGAATTTC
Source organism: Nansenia antarctica (assembly GCF_963989245.1). NCBI lineage: Eukaryota > Metazoa > Chordata > Actinopteri > Argentiniformes > Microstomatidae > Nansenia > Nansenia antarctica. The sequence goes on along the minus strand of NC_137675.1, from coordinate 25,407,538 downwards.
AATCAGGTTTTAGAACATATCACAGCACTGAAACTGCTCTTACTAAAATAGTGAGTGATCTCAGACTAAACTCTGATGCTAATAAGGTCTCAATTCTCGTCCTATTAGATCTAAGTGCAGCGTTCGATACGATCGACCATGATATCCTAATCAATCGTCTTGAAGAGTTAGTTGGTCTTTCTGGCAGCGTGTTAAATTGGTTCAGAACATACATTACAGGGAGAAAGTTCTATGTCAAGCTTGGAGATCATGGGCCCTATTATGCACTTCTTAACTTGCCGTCTTAAGTCTTAATTAAGACGCACCGCCAGGTTAAGACCTACCGCCACCCTTATTATGCGCTTCATACGCGCTACTGCTATTATGCAGGTGTCGATAGGCGCCCACACATAAGACGTAAGACTCCCGTGCATATATTGCTCATTGTGGGAGTGTTCATATGTTAATGAAGTGCACTAGGCGCCCCTGCTATTATGCGATCTGACTTTGCTCCTCGCGCTAAGAAGTGGTTTGAAAAGTTCTTAAGTTTAGACTTCATGCACGTTTTGAAACACGAGCGCGGTGGGCACACATGAACACGCACGTGGCTCCACGGCAAGACGTCAATTACGGAAGGGAGAGGCAGAGAAGCGCGCTGACCTCCTTCTTAGGACTTCCATAATAGCATAGCGCTAATGACTCAACGCAGCCGGTTCTTAAAGGGAATGGCACCTGGCACGCTGATTGGGTTGATTGAGAAGACGCCCAAAACACACCCATGACTAATTTCTTTGCTTAGCGCCGGGTTTTAGGCGCCCACTACCGCACGCATAATAGCAAAGTGGCCTTGACCACGCCTCCACGTCTCAAGTTTAGATCTACCGCCTCGTCTTATTGATGAAGTGCATAATAGGGCCCCATGTGTCTGAGAAATATGACAGCGACTTCGGAGTCGCACAAGGGAGCTGCCTTGGTCCACTACTATTCTCACTATACATGTTACCACTCGGGGACATCATTAGAGAGCACAACGTATGTTTCCACAGCTATGCCGATGACACGCAACTGTACATTTCTGCTGAACCAAATGATACTTCAGCTATAGACTCCATTACGAACTGCCTTCTAGCAATAAATAAATGGATGAGCAATAACTTCCTGAAGCTAAACGAGGACAAAACTGAAGTCCTACTGATCGGCCCTAAAGCAAAGAGGGATATGCTGCTTAATAATCTGGGGAAACTGACATCATGGATTAAACCTGAGGTTACAAGTCTAGGGGCCGGTTTCACAGACAAGGCTTAAGCCTAGTCCTGGACTAAATCACACTTTCAATGTAAAATCTCCATTGAAGATGCTTTTTAGTCCAGGATTAGGCTTAAGCCTTGTCTGTGAAACTGGCCCTAGGTGTTATTTTCGACTCAGACCTAAGCTTCAAGTCCCATATTAACAAGGTGACGAAAACATCATTCTTTCACCTTAGAAACATTGCTAAAGTAAGACCACTTATAAACCAAAAAGATGCTGAAAAACTGATTCATGCCTTTGTCTCAAGCCGGCTCGATTACTGTAATGCACTTTTTACTGGCCTTCCTAAAAAAACTACTGCAAGACTTCAGCTCATTAAAAACTCTGCAGCTCGACTTCTAACTAGAACCAAGAGGAGAGAACACATTACTCCGGTCCTAACTACTCTGCACTGGCTGCCAGTAACATGTAGGGTTGATTTTAAGGTCCTCCTCCTTATATACAAAGCCCTTAATGGGCGAGGTCCAAAGTACATTGCTAATTCCCTTGCCAATTATGTGCCCTCAAGAACACTAAGATCATCTATCGCAGGTTTATTAGAGGTTCCCAGCAATAGTCAGAAGAAGATCGGGAGCGCAGCCTTTGCCAACTATGCCCCAAAGCTTTGGAACACATTACCTTTAGAGATCAGGGAAGCCAGCTCACTAAATATTTTTTAAAAGAAAGCTAAAAACGCAATATAGCCTTCAACTAGCTCATCTGCACCTGCCTACTGCTCATTTGCCAGCTACTGCACTTTAAATGTTTTATCAACTAGCCCTTTTTTAAATTTATTTTTTATTGTATTTTCTTTACCTTTTCTTTTTACTGTTTTCCCCTGCTCGTATATTCACGTACACAGACTGACTAGTTGAAAGAGGTGTGCAAAAGAAAGAAACTGTAATGTTGATGCTGAGTAGTTGGATTTTTGGTGCAAGGTCCAGCAGAGACTGAGAACGTACACAGAGACTGGGAACGTACACAGAGACTGAGAACGTACACAGAGACTGAGAACGTACACAGAGACTGAAAACGTATACAGAGACTGAGAGCGTACACAGAGACTGAGAACGTATACAGAGACTGAGAGCGTACACAGAGACTGAGAACGTACACAGAGACTGAGACAGACCTTTTCCAAAAAACTGTTTGTGGTGCTGGTGGAAAGCCAGTGGGAAGTACAGAAAGACTGTGTAAGGTAGAGAGAGGAAAGGGATATGGAAAGTTAGATCTTTACCTTTTCTTTTTAGTGTTTTCCCCTGCTTTTATATTCATTCTATGCATGTATATGTTTTTATATATGTTTGTATATTCACTTTATGTTCTTATTCCTGTTGTAAAGCACTTTGAACTGCATTTCTTGTATGAAAGGTGCTATATAAATAAAGCTTTACTTACTTACTTACTTACTTACCATGGCAATGGTTCCACCACTGATTTTGCAACACTATATACAAGCACCAAGGACAGAGGTCTTGAATCTTTCATCGATAGCACTATGGATGAAACATTATTTTGCATTAATTAACTATGAAGAGGATAGTTAAATCTATCTAACCCTAACCATTTTTATGCGAGTGCATTACAGGATACATAGATAGGTAGATTTTAGGTCTAATTAAATGCATGCAACCTTAAACTTAAACCCAAATGAAAACGGTCTGCTTTCTGACCAGGCCTTCGCGTCAAGTTGACCCCTGACCCGGTTGAGGAGGACGGATGGGCGGTGCTGAATTGTGGTTCCTGTTTCCTGAGCGAGAACCCCACCTACACCTGGTACAGGAACAGACGACCTCTGACCCAGACCGACAAGACCAGTCTTGACGCCAACCTGCTTCAACTGGATCCCGTGGGCGGTGAGGATGAAGGCAGCTACACCTGTGCTGTGAGCGGCAGAAGGGATTCCCCAGGCTCAGCAGCCACTCTCAAAGTGGGATGTAAGTACCGTAGAGACCTGCAGGTGAAGTGCAGTTGCTGGCCTCTGGTCTATAGTACTATTGATGCATGGGGAAGCAAATGGAGTGGTACTGTACAGGTAGCTACTGTATCTGACAGCATGTCCAAATCAACTCAACTAGGGGCGGCTGTGGCTCAGGGGGTAGAGTCGGCGTCTAACGATCGCAAGGTTGGCAGATCGGCGGTTCGAGCCCCGACTGGCCACATGTCGAAGTGTTCTTGGGCAAGACACTGAACCCCAAATTACTCCTAATGAGCGGGCCGTCGTCTTGCATGATAGCTTGCCGCCATTGGTGTGTGAATGGGTGAATGAGAGGCTGTTGTAAAGCGCTTTGGAATGAGGCGCTATATAAGTCAGTCCATGTCAAAGTAAGTAACGGAATTCATAAATCTCCATTTAGTCTAAACTGTCCTTCTGACTACCCAAAGAACACCTCAGTGTCAGTCAGTCCCCATTGGGGAGATAGTGTAGGGGGGTTCAGTCACTTTGACCTGCAGCAGTGATGGCGACCCGACGGTGGATGTTTACAGCTGGTACAAGAAGAGCGTAACCGTGGTAATCTCAGCTAAAGCATCAGGACAGAGTTACAGCATCACTGACATCAGCTCTGATGACAGAGGGGAGTACCTTTTTAAAAATTATTACTACTCGATCTTTTCCGTTTGTAGGTGTAACAGAGTTGGGAATGTATGTTTAGTTGTGGTGAATGTAGATGAGTTTCGCCGTGCTTGAGCAGCCCTGGTTGTTGTTGGAGCCCCCTTTGGAGTTTGGGTGTACTGCAGGTCTGCACGTTCTTTTGTCCTTCTGTTGTTGCCGTACTTACGGTGGTACCAGAACATGGCTGCCATCTTAATGGGTATGTGCGTGATATAAAATGCTCCTCGTGTTTTGTTGTTTGTGTGGAGAATCTGTAATGTAGGGTGAAAATGTTGGTGTAGTACTGTGCTGTTTGTTTTTACATGTATTGTGATGATGTGATGTATTGTGATGATGTGAAACAGAACATTTATTGTATGTTATTTTGAACGCGCAGATTCACAAGAGTTGCAGACCAGAGAAGAATTGTCTTTTATATGTCTTCTCTGCAGGTATGTTGCTCCACATGTTGTTTGTAATTGTTATTTGTAATGTTTGAGGGAAATTTGTGTTCTTTCTGTAAACAAATTATCCTGATGTGAAATATACATACACGGTGGGACAACCAGAACATGGCTGCCATCTTAATGGATTCACAAGAGTTGCAGACCAGAGAAGAATTGTGTTTTATATGTCTTCTCTGCAGGTCAATAAAAAGAATTGATTGAAAGAAGGTTGCCTGTTTGACCATCGTTACACTGGTGCCGTGACACGTCGATCTCAAGATCAGCTGAACGCCGATCTCCGTGGATGCTGCGTGGATGCCAGGTCTTAGTGTGATAGATCAAGTGTGGTCAGAGTATTATAGTAAATGGTCATTCAGTCTGAGGTCTGTGATTACATCAGTTTAAAAAGTGCTTTGATTGTTTTGGTTTTTATGTCCTGCTGTAACTTTATATATTTTTTAAACATTCTTATTTTTTTATTTTTTTTCATTCAGTAATATTACACAACGCAAGTCTGTACCACTATGGCTCAGAGGCCAGGTTTTAATGATGAGATTTTTGCCAGTCCAGTGTTGCCTATGGGGAGGGGTGCATGGGGGGCATGTCAGAGCAGAGCAGACAGTGCTGTCATCGGTGGGTTGAATAGTAGGGAGGTGGGGTGTTCCCAGTTGTTTACTGACAGTGGTAGAGGCACAGGGTCAGGTCAGGACCCAGGTTGTGCTGCTGTCGGACAGTTTACAGGGGAGGCTCCTCCCACATCCACACCCAGTGTAAATGACACTGAAGCTCTTCATCACCTTTCAGACATGATGGGTCAGCTAGGTGCTCAGATTGGCGAGTCCATTGTAACCAAGTTAATTTCAGCTGGTGTAGTTCACTCAAGTAGTATGAGCAGTGCACACCTCAACTGCACATCGCCTCCAGATCCTGTAACTGATCCTAATGTTGTTAGACAGGAGGTTCCGCGCGTTACTGTGAATGTAAAATCAGACAGGGAACCACCAATGTTCCGAGGTGATAGTTCTGATAAGTGTTCAGTCCAGGACTGGATTGACATGTCTAAAGCTTATCTGAGAAAGCAGAAATGTCCAATGCATGAACAGGCTGAGGAGATACTGGCAAGGCTGATGGGTAAGGCAAAGGATGTCGTGAGGGTTGGTTTGCGTAGCGATCAGACACTTGATGTGAAGCAGAACCCTGATCTCATCTATGATATCCTTCCCAAGTACTTCAGTGATGTGTCATCATGCCTCCAGTTGTCAGATTTCTATGCCACTCTACCCAGGCCCAATGAGAACCCTGTAGACTACTGGTTGAGGATCAACAAAGCAGCTGATGTAGCTGGTGAGGGCCTTCGCAGACAAGGTAGGAGGATGGAGAACATGGGTGAAGAGGTAGCACGGATGTTTGTCAGGCATTGCCCGGACTCTGGACTATCCCGTATTCTGGAATGCAAGGCTATTGAGGAGTGGAGCTCACGAGACATACAGTTGAAGATTGATAATTATCAGAGAGAGCTGAGAGCCTCTGGCAGGACCGGTAGTTCTGTGCCATTGAAGAGCCATGCCACCGCCCTCCACACTGTGCAGTCTCATCCAGAGCCTTCGATTCAGTCTGTGTCTGAGCAGTGTTCCACCCAGTACCCCCCTGCTCCTGCCCATAGTCCAGTGTACCACACACAGTGTCCGCCTTCTACCCTCATTCCTTCCCAGGACCATGCTTTAGGCCAGCTTCCGTGCCCCTCCTCCGCGACTGCTGTGGCCCAGAACACTCAGCAATCTGAAGACAGGATTCTTGCTCGCATTATGGAGAGGCTGGAGCAGATGATGGGGAAAGTGCAGCAGCGTGACAGTGCTCCTCGTGGCGGAAGATACCAGGGTGGCGCCCGTGAGAAGGCCTGCCGAGTCTGTGATGACAGTAGACACACTACCATCTCACACTGCATGTCAGAGAGGCTGTGCTTTGTCTGTTTAGCCCCAGGTCACACAAAAGTTGAGTGTTCCACCAGGTCGTCCCGAGCACCTCAGCCTCAGGGAAACTAGGTGGCCTGTATTCAGAGGGAGGAAGTATAGGTCGCCAAGTAAACTCCCATTGTGATGACGAATCTAGTGCTGAGACAGTGTATATAGCTCTCAAAAGCTCAAGTGATAACTCTGAAGATATTGTTTATCAGAATACGCATACAATTGGTGGTAGTGACAGCCTTTTCTACACACCTGTGACAGTTGGTAATACAGTGACTCTGAATGCTATGCTAGACAGTGGGTCTATGGCTTGTACAATGAGTAAGACGGCAGAGGGAAAGCTTAGAGAGGTTGGAGTTGCTACAGAACATAACCAGTTCAGTTCAAATGTGGTGCTTGTTGGCTGTGGTGGTCGCCGTGTCAAGCCTGAGTCAGCTTTCAACGTGGAAATGGAGGTGTATGGCTGTAGGATTATGGTTCCCACTCTGGTAGTTGAAGGCCAGCATGATGAGTTGATACTAGGCACCAATGTTATTAAATATATCCTCCGGCAGTATAAGCAATGTGATGGCTACTGGAAGGCTGTGTCTACGCCCTGTCCTGCTGGCGATCCAGAATCTGAACAGTTTCTCTCGATGCTCGCTGGTCTGAACCGTTGGCGAGGTGACGTCATACCTGACAAGATAGGCACAGTCAGGTGCAACTCAGCCGTGTGTCTTGAGCCTAGTCGGGAGTACCTGATGTGGGGCAAGCTACCCAAGTCCACTATTGTGTCTCCTGGTAGCGCTGTGATGACAGAGCCCACATCGTGTCGCTCAGCTCCAAGAGGGGTTCTGGTGGCCAGAGTTGTTACTCCTTTGTGGGGAGACGGATGGGTTCCATTGAAGCTGATCAACTCGTCCGACAGGCCCGTCTTGGTAAGACGCAATGCTAAATTGGCCGACGTCTTCTCCTGCATTGCGCTCGAGGACATGGATGAGACCGGACCTGCTGAGGTCCCACTACTCAGTTTCTGTCAAGTAACCCCGTCCAGTGAAAATGCGGCCCGCACTGTTGATGAGGAACTGAAGTACATGGGATTGAGTGGGCTCGACATACACTCCTGTGACGTGTCTGAACAGTGTAGAAGCAAGATGGCTGACCTGGTTGTGCGCTACGAGGACATCTTCTCACGCCATCACCTGGATTGTGGAGAGGCAAAGGGCTTCATACATCGCATTCACCTCTCAGATCACAGGCCATTCCGGCTCCCATTCAGACGAGTGCCCCCCAGTCAGTATCAGAAGTTGCGCCAAGTACTGAGTGAGATGGAGGAGAAAGATATAATCAGGAAGTCAACCAGTGAATATGCATCTCCGTTGGTTCTTGTATGGAAAAAGAACGGAGATCTCCGTATCTGTACAGACTTTCGCTGGCTGAACAAGAGGACCCTGAAGGATGCTCACCCTCTCCCTCACCAGGCCGACTGCTTAGCTGCACTTGGAGGTAACTCCTTGTTTAGTACTATGGATCTAACCTCAGGGTTTTATAACATGCCACTACACGAGGATGACAGAAAGTACTCTGCCTTTACAACACCTATGGGCTTGTATGAGTATAATCGCCTCCCGCAGGGCCTCTGTAATAGTCCTGGGAGCTTCATGCGTATGATGACTAGCATTTTCGGAGACCAGAACTATCTGAGCTTACTGGTTTATCTGGATGATTTATTGGTGTATGCCCCTGATGAGAGGACAGCTCTGGAACGCTTGGAGATGGTGTTCAGTAGACTGCGTGGTCATAACCTGAAATTGGCCCCCAAGAAGTGTTTTTTTCTCCGGAAATCCGTCAAATTCCTCGGCCACATAATTAATGACAACGGTGTGTTGACTGATCCCAGCAAAGTTGAGAGCATCGCAAAGATGACAAGTGCTGACCTGATGGAAGCGGACGGTGTAACCCCCTCACAGAAACGAATCAGATCTTTCTTGGGGATGATCAATTATTACCAGCACTTTGTGCCTAGCTTCTCCGCTATTGCAAAGCCTCTCTTCTCTCTGTTGACGGGCCAGAAGAGAAAAGGGAAGGTGAAACAGTCCAAACAAAGGTCACAAAGCAGGAAGTTGAATGTTACTGACTGGACCCCCGAAACGGAGCAGGCTTTCCAGAAGCTGAAAACGGCGCTGGTTGAGACGGCTGTCCTGGCTCACCCTGACTTCAGCCGTCCCTTCATGCTGTCAACGGACGCGTCCCTTGATGGCATCGGTGCTGTCCTGTCGCAGATCCAAGAGGGTGAAGACCGAGCGAGGCCAATCGCATTCGCCAGCAAGTCCCTCTCTCAGTCTCAGAGAAACTACCCAGCCCATCGGTTGGAATTCCTAGCCTTGAAGTGGAGTGTCTGTGACAAGTTCAGCCATTGGTTGAAGGGGCATGATTTCACTGTTTGGACGGACAATAATCCATTGACTCATATCATGACGAAGCCCAAGCTGGACTGCTGCGAGCAACGATGGGTGGCTAAGTTAGCGAGCTATAACTTCGACATCAAGTACGTGCCAGGCCCACAGAATGTTGTCGCTGATGCCTTGAGTCGTGTGCCTTTCGTCAAGCAGAGAGTCAGTCACAGATTACTTGAAGAGCCCTACAAGAATCTCCTCTCCGAAGTCCAGGATGTGTCGAGTGCTTCTGTACAGGACGCCTTCCGGTCGTCCAATGATAGTGGTGACACTCCACGCCAGGCAGAGAGTTACGCTCAAAGTGTCCCATCACCTCTGCATGTCCACGCTCAGTCTATGGAGATGGATGAAGTGTCTGTTGTTCTACAGTCATATGACGATCTGTGGGAGGTCGGAGCAAGAACGCGCGCTGTAGCAGTCTTGCACCATTTGCCTCAGTTAGTCCCAGGTGGTCAGGACTCACTTCCTGCTTACAGTGAGGAGGAACTCCGGGATGAACAGCTCAGAGACAGAACTCTCTCTCGAGTCTTGTACTATGTGGAGAGACATCGGAGACCCTCCAGGAGAGAGAGAGATAAGGAATCAGTCACAGTCATGAGGTACCTGAAGCACTGGGAGAAACTTGTTGTGAGCAATGGGATACTCTACAGAGTCTCGAGGGATCAAGTCGTGAAGTCAAAACGCCGCCAGTATGTGGTTCCTGAGTCTAAGAAAGTTGAAGTTCTGAGAGGTGTTCATGACCATGCCGGCCATCAAGGTCAGTTCAGGAGTCTTGGCTTGGCCAGACAGAGGTTCTTCTGGCTCAACCTCGACAGAGACGTAAGAGACTACGTCCGTAACTGCCAGCGGTGTATTGTCAGTAAGACTGTTGAACCTGCTGCGAGGGCGCCTTTGCAGAGTATCACATCAACCAGGCCACTTCAGCTGATTTGCATTGATTTCTGGTCAGCGGAGGACTCAAGGAACAAGTCAGTTGATGTGTTAGTTGTTACTGACCATTTTACAAGAATGGCCCAGGCATTCCCCTGCAAAGATGAGTCAGCCAAACAGGTGGCGAGAGTTCTATGGGACAAGTTCTTCTGCGTCTTTGGGTTCCCAGAACGTATCCATAGCGACCAGGGAGCTAGCTTCGAGAGTCAACTAGTGAGTGAGCTGCTCAGAGTCTCCGGTGTCAGAAAGTCGCACACAACCCCGTATCACCCGATGGGTAACGGTAGTGTGGAACGTTTCAATAGAACTCTCGGTAACATGATCCGAGCGCTTGAACCAGAGGCAAAAATCAACTGGCCGAGGCGTTTGCAAACTCTGACGTTCATGTACAATAGCACAGCGCATGAGTCAACTGGCTATGCACCTTTCTATCTGATGTTCGGGCGTACTCCTCGTCTCCCTGTCGATATACTCTTCCGGACAGTCCTGAATGATCCAGCTGTGGTCAGCTACGACAAGTATGTGATGTCTCTCACGAAGGATCTGAGAGAAGCTATGGTCATAGCCCAGGAACATGTCATAAAAGAACAGCACCGTCACACAGAGCTCTACAACAGACGAGTGAAAGGGCCCACCATTGATGTCGGAGACCGTGTGCTGTTGGCGAACAAGAGAGAGAGAGGAAAGAGAAAGGTGGCTGACCGTTGGGAGTCTACTGTATACACTGTGGTGGATAGGAACTCTGAGACTCACACATATAGGTTACAAGACACTGTCACTGGACGAGAGAAGGTAGTCCACCGTAATCTATTGATGTTGGTGAACTTTCTGCCGGTGTATGATACGAGTGTGATCTCTGACCCAGTTTCATCCCTGTCTGCTGTTCATACATCAAATGAGCCAAGTGACATGTCCGTGTCGGAAGTGGAACAGGATTCCTTGCCTGGGGAAGTGAGTAGAGGAACCGCGTTCGAGTTGGAGAGAGTGGATTCCTGTCCTGGGAGTGAGGGAGGGGAGGTTGAAGACATGGAGTATGGGGGAAGAGCTGTTCGGGAGAGGGATGTCCCCTTGACTGTTCCAGAGCCCACGGATCCCAAGGGAAGAACCCTAGAGTGGGTCACCCAGTTACCATTACCTGACCACTCACGGACAGAGGCTACTAACACTGTAGTGTCTTCAGTCTCGTTTGCCCCTCAGAGGGTCCCCGAGCAGATGGCTGAGGAGCAAATGGTAGATCAGTCCATTAACTCTGATTCTAGATTTGTGGTTAGCGCTGATGATTGTACTGATGTTTCTGGTAACACAAATCAGACAGATGATGCTAGTGACACACAGCGTACTGACACTCTAGCTTCTGTCACACAGTGTGAACATCCTAGTACAGTCACACAGGTCAAGTCCAAGTTTGGTCGCCTTATCAAACCAGTTGACAGATTGATTTATACTATGTCAGGACAAGACATTATCCAAGACACTAAGTCAAACATTCGAGCTGTTTGTAGGTCAGTGTTCCAGGCTTTCCACAGTTAGATAAGCCGAAGCTCAGTTCAGTGCATGTATACACTGTGCACACTGACATCCTATGACATATAGGTTTGTTCGTTATTCTGATTGTTTCATAAGAGGTTGTGGCCTCTTGAAGGCTAGTAATACACAGTGAAAAAAGGGTCTTGTGGGGTGTAGAACGCATCCTACCGCCAGTAGTTGGTTGGAGAGATAGTTTACCTCTCTTTCCACTTCATCCTTATAGGATACTTTTCAAGTTGGCTGTCCTGTCCTTTGGCGGCCCTATGTAATAGTGTAAAAAGTAAAAAGTAGTATTTAAATGTATAGTTGCTGCTCAAGGTTGGCGAAATTCAGGGGAGGTGGGTGTAACAGAGTTGGGAATGTATGTTTAGTTGTGGTGAATGTAGATGAGTTTCGCCGTGCTTGAGCAGCCCTGGTTGTTGTTGGAGCCCCCTTTGGAGTTTGGGTGTACTGCAGGTCTGCGCGTTCTTTTGTCCTTCTGTTGTTGCCGTACTTACGGTGGTACCAGAACATGGCTGCCATCTTAATGGGTATGTGCGTGATATAAAATGCTCCTCGTGTTTTGTTGTTTGTGTGGAGAATCTTGTAATGTAGGGTGAAAATGTTGGTGTAGTACTGTGCTGTTTGTTTTTACATGTATTGTGATGATGTGATGTATTGTGATGATGTGAAACAGAACATTTATTGTATGTTATTTTGAACGCGCAGATTCACAAGAGTTGCAGACCAGAGAAGAATTGTGTTTTATATGTCTTCTCTGCAGGTATGTTGCTCCACATGTTGTTTGTAATTGTTATTTGTAATGTTTGAGGGAAATTTGTGTTCTTTCTGTAAACAAATTATCCTGATGTGAAATATACATACACGGTGGGACAACCAGAACATGGCTGCCATCTTAATGGATTCACAAGAGTTGCAGACCAGAGAAGAATTGTGTTTTATATGTCTTCTCTGCAGGTCAATAAAAAGAATTGATTGAAAGAAGGTTGCCTGTTTGACCATCGTTACATAAAGCGTCTTTGAGTGTCTAGAAAAGCGCTATATAAGTCTAATGTATTATTATTATTACTACTACTGCGAGGCACACAATGCACCTGTGCTGAGAAATCAAAAGTTGTTCCAATTAATGTAAATATATGTTTTGCATAAGTATTTTTTGTATTCACTAAATTATCCTCTGTAATATGACATAGGCCTATTACGTTGACATAGGCCCAAACCTAACCCTAAATCTCTACAGTGCCAGTATACCAATACAAGACAACCCTGTCAATCTAAGGAGACAATATTGACCAGAAAAATGCTAGTATTATCTGCTACTGTAAGTTAGAGGTCTTTTCTGGTGCGGATATGTGGACCTGTTTCAAAATGGACCCATTGATTTCCTACCCGAACCCAAACTGACCCGTTTTTTTTTTTTTTTTTTTTTTTTTAAAGAGACACGAACCCGAACAGATCAGTGAACAGTGAAGCCTGACCAATTAGACCCGCGTGAGGCTTATACAGGCTTATCTAACGAGCAGAGTGTTAAGGCCAATGCACACGGCGTGCGATTTTGTCGCACGACAACATTCGATTCTCAATTCTTTGAATTATTTCAATTGGTGTGAATGGAGAATCGAATGTTGTCTTGCGATAATATCGCATCGCACGCATTGTCTCGAATTCGGCGGTGCGACAAAATCGGGGCCGTGTGCATTGGCCTTTATAGACCTTTACAGACCTGACAGACTGTTGATGTTGATGTGATGCCACACTCTCAGTGGTCAGAGATGTTTATCGGGTCCAGTCCAATCCGCTCAGGGATATCAGCTGTAGTATCATACCCGTGGCAATCAAGCAATACCCGATCCGGGTAGAGACCATTGAAGACCTCGACTGTACCGGTACATAATATCAACCACTGTGCATCTCATTCTCTCCACCAGATGGCCCCCAACACACTTCAGTGTCAGTCAAACCCTCTGGTGAAATAGAGGGCAGTTCAGTGACTCTCACCTGCAGTAGTGACGCCAGCCCACCAGCGGACAAATACACCTGGTACAAGAAAAACGACAATCCGGAACAGCTCTCTCCAATTGGATCAGGGCAGAGTTACATCATCACTAGTGTTACATCTAAGGACAGCGGACAGTACTTGTGCAGAGTTGAGAATAGATATGGACGACTTGAATCGGAGCCGATACCTGTCAGTGTACAAGGTAATACAGTATACAGCAGCACATGTAGTCAGGGGTGCAAACTGGTGATGGCCCAAAAAGGTGACACTTTTTGAGCACTAGCGGTGGTAGATGGATAGCGCTAGCACTGATGGTGGTCTCACCGGCGGTCCTAACCTTAACACCCACATAATTATGTTGAAAACAGGTTGTTTACTGTGACTGTGTCCTCCACACTGTCTAGAATTGTACCTAGCTGCATGAAGCTAAAAGTTATTTCAACAGCAGTGGAGTTTAGCAGACAGGAAGATTAGTTAGAAGAATAGTCATCATGTGACTTGGATGAGACGTAGACCCCCCCCCACAAAATATATTTTTTGCAAATCTACACGATTCACGTGGATGACCTATTTTGAAGTAAAAACGGCTAATTTAGCAGAAATGTGACAAGTTTGCCCCCCTGCATATGAGGTCACCACCACAATGACTGTAAGGGCACTAATAAGTAAAGTATTACATTATTTTTCTCTCCACCTCCTTCAAACCAACCTCATTTGCCTCCCGAGTCTTTTCACTCTCTCATTCAACAACAAACGAAAAATAAACAAGGACACAATCTTCACAAACTGTTACCCTTTTTATTGTAGTCCTCAAATAAACTGTAACGATAAAAACAACAAGGTGGTAACCATAATAATGTTTAAAATTGTAAAAGAACAAAAACATTAGACTGTAAGAAATTAAATTAGATTGCCATCTTCGATGCCGTCCCATGTGTCAAAACGTGTGTGGAGCTATTGCATGTCCTTATTTGGGCGAAAAGAGAGAGGGCAGAGGGCCTCTGGGAACACATTTGTGTTTGCAATTGTCCAGAAACCAATCAGGAATTTAGGAGGTACAGGATGGGGCATGGCCAAATGGGGGAGAGCCAATCACAGGCTAGTGTTAGGTCACCTGAATGCACAGATGCAGAGGGGGACAGGGGGACAGAGAAACCAATCAGGCTTGGCATTATTCTACATAAGCATCAACACTTCATAGTTAATAACAGTCTCTCTGGTGAAGTATAGAGCAGCCTGCAGTAGAGATGCACATCAGTAAGCCCTGCTGCGTGCACGTACACACACACACACACACACACACACACACACACACACACACGTAAGAACATAGAAATTGAAAGGGAAGAACAGACATGGTTCTAAATTCCACATAGTTTTTAAACATGGACCCACCAACATCAACATGAAACATAGTCTAACAAATAAAACCCATTGGATTCTTGAGTCATAACATTGTTAACTAAAGCAACAACCAGTCAAACACTCCAAACCTCAGCCACACATACGACGAGTTCTCATCTCCATACTCTAGGATCTAGAACTCTGCTATGAATAACAAATGTCCGCTCTACCCAATGTAGTAGTTCTATGGGGACAGGTACATTTGTGCCTGCTATAGAGACGCAGGCAGGGCAGGTATACAGTGAAACGACCTGCTGTTCAGGTGAGAGAAAAATACAGACACAGACAGTGCTTGAGTTGAGATAGGTAGGTGTGAGTTCCCCAGGAGCAGGGCTGGACTGGCCATCTGGCATACCGGGCATTTGCCCGGTGGGCCGCGGTAGTTTTGGGCCGAGCCGACCGGCAAAATAAAAAAATAAAATAAAAGTATTTTTTTTTTTTTACCAGCCGGCCCGGCCGAAAGCTACCATCGAACGGCCCATAAATCGGAAGCTACCATTGAACGGCCCATAAATCAGGGACAGCGGCCCGTTGGTCAATTTTCGATACAGACACTGGGCTGGCCCAATCAACAGAGAGAAGGGGGGGGGGGGTCAGGGGTCACGCACGCACGCAGCACCAGACGTCCGTCTCAGTTTCGCGGTAGTTTTGGGCCGAGCCGGCAGGCAAAATAAATGTAGTTAGCCTGGATAGTTACTAGATAGATACTGAGAGAGATGGAGCGCAAAAGCACACTAAAACGGAAGGGAGGCTGGGAAAAACGTAGGGAGAAAAACAAAAAGAAACTCGAGGCAGATGCTGCCAAATGTGTAAACATTAGGGACATGTTTGCTGCACCCTCAAGTTTACCACAGCAGCAACAGCAACAGGTTGAAGAGGAGGCTGGCAGGGAGGAGCGGGAGCAGGGTACAGATACAGAGGATAGAGAGGATACAGAAGAAGCGGGGCCGAGTCAGCCTGTAACCGTTGACCCGGTAAGGAAAATATAGGTAGCTGTTAGGGGTGTAACGGATCGCCCCCCACGGTTCGGCACGCATGTGTACTGCGGATCAATTGCAAAATGTAACCAAGTAATAATATCCCTTGTAAATCACAATGTAGAGTTGCCATGAAAAGATAGACGCGACAGTTGCGTGCTTTGTTTTACTCTAAAGCGCAATGATAGGTTGATAATGGAAAATAAATCTAGAACAACAAGGCTGCGTTCGTAAATTCGCTCTGGAATCTGATCACTGAGTACACTGGTCTACTTGCACTGGTACCATTGCTTACTGTATGTAGTCGTCTTTGTAGTGGTTTGGGGGAATACTACAGTTTGTCATATGACTGTACAGCACACAGTATATAAGACGAGTATATAAGGCAAGTATTTTTGTGCTGGTGGGTGTGGTCCGACCGATTGGGGTGGGCCTGTCTGGGCCAAAAATGCCAGGGCCTAATTGTTGTCCCAGTCCAGCCCTGCCCAGGAGGGAAAGAACGAAAGACTGTGTTCCAGGCATAGAGTTAGAATAGATAAGAATGGGGTATTACCATTCATTTCTAAATTCCATGGTTCCAGGTGTCTTCAAGTGCCCTTCGAAGCTGCTCCTCAATCAGTAACGCCTGCTCCAATAACTACACAGAGAGAGAGGGGAGAGAGAGACGAGGTATGAGAGAGGTAAGGAGAGGGGGGGGGTTTAAGGACCGGTACAGAGAGAGTCGGAGGGATTGACATGAAGAGAAGAGATAAACGATTGAACGGATCCTCCGAGAGAAGTGAGGGATGTAGACAGTCAATAACAGAAAAAACAGAGAGAGTGGGAGGGGCCAAAGAAGTGGGAGGTTAAGAGAGGTGAGAGATGTGAGATAGAGATGACAGAGTGAGAGACGACAGAGTGAGAGACGGCAGAGAACCAGACAGGAACTGAATGGAACTAGGCAGGTGGATTTGTGATGTCATGTACTTTCTCAAGGTGGAAAAGATGAGATACACATTGCAGGGATCAACTGGGAGGTTTAGTGCAGTGTGGCAGCCTTTCATTTCTTACGTGGAACGTCTAACAATGCCTCTTACTTCTTAAAAATGGCTTTGTATTATATATGAGAAGTACTCTGTGAACTGTTATTTATTATTATTTTTGTTTCTGTTTTTGTTTTGTTGTTTTAGTTGTTTTGTCTGTGTGCTTATGTCTGTTGCGTACTGTAATGTCTCTGAAAACTAAATAAAAAACACAGAGTAAAAAAAAAAGAAACTGAATGGAAACTAAAAAAAAAAAAAAAAGTTCAGCCGGCCTACCTTGAACCTGCGGGCCAGGAACTTGTTCTTGATCTCCAGGAAGTTCCCTCGGCTCATCTCCCCTTTGAAGGGCTCGTTGAGGATGGCGTACTTGACGTCGTTCTGCACGTCCTGCCAGCGCGCGTACCCGTGTCTTGAGAGGCGCCGGGGTCAAAGGGCATAACTAACCAAAAGTCAGCAAATGGTGACCAACCTCAAACACAATCTCTGACCGCTCACTTGCGTGTGTTCAAGTCAGTATTCGTTAAACTCTCTACCATTGTTTTAAACCGCATTTCTCTCTAAAGGCCATTCTCTTCCTATATGTGAAGGTTGTACTGTAAGTGCGCACACCAGAGGATAGTAGCATAGCATCATTGTTTTGGATTACAGTGCTGTGTACATGTACGTTGTATGTATTTGTACCACAGCCACTTGAGCCCAATGTTAGACCCCAACTCTGCAACAAGCAAGGTGAAAGGATACTGAATGATGCCAGCCAACAGCCAGTAGTCGTGACGATGGTGCCAGATCTCAAAGGTCTTCTTCGTGACGGTGGCAGCCCTCTCCTCGTTCTGCCACAGAGAGTGGAGCTCTGGAGAGAGAGAGAGAGAGAGAGAGAGAGAGAGAGAGGGTGGTATGGGTTAATCAAGCAACAATTGTTCGACTTCACAAACAAAATCATTAATTCATCTTCTGCCTCAGCACTACGTCTCCTAAAGACACCCGCTTTCCCCTCTACTGTGTCCCTAAAAACTTGCCCCCCTTGTTTTCTCTGTTTCTCCAATGTAATATAAAAAATAAAAAAAAGTTTTAGAAGAAGGTTTTTCCTTCTATCAATGGCCCCGGGCCTGAGCTGGATTACTCTTCCTGCTACGACTGGTGGATTGATGATTCACATGCTTAGTATTCAAATGTATTGATTGTAAGTCGCTTTGGAATAAGGCGTCTGCTAAATGCCAAAAATGTAAATCTAAATGTAAATTCTATAAATCCTGTGTGTGTGTGTGTGTGTGTGTGTGTATGTGAATGTGTGTGCGTGTGTGCGTGCGTACCTGTGAATCCTCCATCTACAATGTTGAACATGAACCTCTGTTTGGTAGCTTTCTTCTTCTCTTCGCTCACGTTCACTACGGCTGTAGCGGCTGCTGCTGCGTCTCTGGTGGCGTTCTCTCCGTTCTGCAGCTTACCAGACTCCTCCGTCTTCACCCCATCCGTCTCCTCTTTTTGTTCTGAAAAAAAGGGGAAAGACTGGATAAGTATCTTGTTTTTTCTTTTAAGTAAATTTTTTTTGAGTGGGGAGTCCCACTCATATTTTCATTTTTATTGTGACAGAGACAGTAGAGATTTGACAGGAAGGATGGGTGAGAGAGAGAAGGGATGACATGCAGGATATGTCCGCGGCCGGAATCGAACCGGGGACCCTGCGGTTACATGGTCAACGCTTCGTCCGCTACGCCACCTAAGCGCCCCTCACACTGGATAAGTATCTTGGGGGAGGGAGGGAGGGAGAGAAAGAGAGAGAGTGTCTGTGTGCGTGTGTGTGAGTGTGTGTGTTACCTTTCTTCTCATCTGCAGGGGCACTGATCTTCTCCTCTTTGCTCTCCTCTGCTGGAGAAAAAAGGTAGAACAAACAGGTCAAGTCACAAGCCCAAGGCGACAGGTAAAAAAGCACCTCCTCATATCTCCACCAGGGGGTCTCAGGGCTCACCTTTAGGTTTCGACTCCTCTGACCCTGCCGAGCTCTCTGACCCTTCACCCTTGACCTCTGTGGAGTCTTCTTTCTTCTTGTCCTCCGCAGTGGACTCTGAGGACTTCTCGTTCTCTTCCTTCTCCTTTTCTTTCTCTTCTGCTGGCTCCTCCTTTTCTTTCTCTGCTAAACCACTCTCCTTGTCCTTCTCCTCCTTGGTCGTGGTGGCGTCTCTCTCGCTCTCCTTTTCGGGGACCGTTGGTTTTTCTGTCTCGTCTGGGATCTCAATGATCTGGCCAGGGGAGGTCGGAGGTCGGGTTCAGATGAGGAGTTCAGACATGTGCAAACAACATCAATCTATTTGCTGAGTACTATTGTACTCTTCATTGGAGAGAGAGAGAGAGAGAGAGAGAGAGAGAGAGAGAGAGAGAGAGAGAGAGAGAGAGGACAGCACTCACCTCAGGATCCTCTGTTGACTTGTTGGGTCCTTTGCCCTCCTTTTCTCCCTCTCCTTCCTTCTTTACCTCCGTCTCCTTGGCAATGTCTTCAGACTTGGTGAGGTCCTCTGTGAGAACAGTGCAGATAGAAGAGAGGAGGAGGATGAGTTCGAGAAAAAAATTAAAATTCTGTGTTTGGACTGGTGCGCGTGCGTACGTGACTGTGTGTGTGTGTGTGTGTGTGTGTGTTTGTTTAACTGTGTGTGACTGTAACTGGCTGCTGTTGGCACGCACGTGTGTGTATGTGTGTATGTGTGTATGTGTGTGTGTGTGTGTGTGTGTGTGTGTGTGTGTGTGTACCTGGGGCAGGGGTGTTGGGCTGCGTGTCTGCGGGGGTGCCAGTAGAGGGCGTCTTGGGGTCGTCGCTCGCTCTCTTATTCTCCTCCAGCTCCATCATCCAGGGCATCGACCACTGGCCGTTCACGTGCTCAAACTCCTGCACCTGTCAATCAAGCAATCAAATCAAGTCAACACGAGGGATGTCAAGAGCGTCAACCTTACCACACAGATAGATATTGGGACATTCCCATGATGTTCCAGTCAGCCAATCCAGAGCAGGACAACCACATTGCCTTCTTACCTTCTCCCTGATCAGTGACATCACGCCAATGCGGGTGAGCACGTGTTGCCGTGACAACCCCTCTCTCAGAACGCCGTCGGCGAAGGTCTCCGCGCCGTTGGCCCCCGGCTCACAGAGGTGATGAATGAAGAGAGAGACGTACGCCCTGGGAGAGAGAGGAGGGGGGGGGCGTTCACCACAGAGCTCATCACAGATAGAAAACATATGTGAATCCTTCTATGTCTATGCTTTAACTTCCACAAATACATGTATACGAATGCACACACAAAGCCAGAGTAGACACACATAGTAGTGTGACACAGACACACGCGTACATAAACACACGCGCACACACACACACAGACACATGCGTACACACACACACAGACACACACACACACACACACACACACACACACACACACACACTTACTTGAACTCTTTCTCTGACTTCCCCCGCAAGTCTCTGACCAGCCACTGGGTGGTGAAGGCATCCTGGGGTGGCATCCCATAACGCATCACTGCATTCAGGAAGGCCTTCCTCTGGTGTGCGTTAAAGCCCAACACCTGAGAGAGAGAGAGAAAGAGGGGAGATGGGAGAGAGAGCAGGGAGATGGAGCGAGAGGGGTAAGATATTGCAGCGAGATTACAACAAGTACTGTAAAAAGGGTGGGGTATGAGTGGTAGAGAGGGACAGGACTGCCTAATGAAGAAAGAGAAAGCAAATGGCAAAACAAGTAGATATAAAGAAAGACTTTACACTTTCTTACCCTCAAGCATAGTAAGCTTTGTAGCCTTGCCTCGCTGCAAACCATCTCTGCAAAACACCAGAAGTGATCCATTCCGTAGAACTCTTGCACTACTCACATCACCTATCGCTCTCTTTATAGATGTGGTTAGACGAATCGGATTCCATTCACCAAACGAAGCACCTTCATCAAGCAGTTTCAAAATTACTTTACTCTCTTCCTTTCGATCAATTATCTCTTCAACAATTATATCATCATCGGATTCAGTACGTGAACTGTATTCATCATGCTGTTTCTTCTTTTTACGTTTAGCTTTCCTACTCATCGGACTCTCAAATTCCCCGCCATCTACAACCATTCCTGCCTCCTCCTCACTTCCTGGTTTGTTCCTTTACTTATTGAGCCTGCACTGTTTTATTTATTTATTTATTGAATGTTTTGCTAACTAAGCTGTTTGACAACAAAATTTCCCCATTGGGGACAATAAAAGGTTTTCATTCATTCTACCACCTGTCATCTCACGCCCATTCACAGTCCGGTCCCACCCTCTTCCTCTGCCATGATGATCCGCCATTCCTTCTCTCCGAGCTCCGCTGATGGCGACTGTCAGCGTCCTCTGGTTATATCAAGATGTCTCGTGAGTATATTCAAATAAAAGCGCAACCACAAAAACAAGACCTGACCTCACCGCAGCACAAATCAAAACAATCCGCCCTATTGACACAAAAATAGGTCCTATGTACATTTCCTTAATTAGGCTATATAATGAGGTTATATCTTTTAACTTAAATTGTTATTTAATCAAATTATGAATTAACTGATGGCAGCTACAGTAATGTATACGTTACATTACATACATTCCAGTCAGGTCTTTAGATGGACACAACAACTAGTATGATTTTGCAGTTATCATCTCTACCAAATAGCATTGATATGAGTCATTTGTAAAAACAATGTAGAACTTCAAAAGTACATCAGAGGTGCTTGTTATTCAAACGACAACAAAGAGGGCCCTAAGTTGAAGGTTCGATTCCAACTGGAATCAAATAAATAAATAAGTGGCTTTGGACAAAAGTGTCTGCTAAATGGCATGTTATAATGATGATGCTGATGATGCTGATGATGCTGATGCTGATGCTGATGCTGATGCTGATGCTGATGCTGATGCTGATGCTGATGCTGATGATGATGATGATGATGATGATGATGATGATGATGATGATGATGATGATGATGATGATGTAGTAGTAGTAGTAGTAGTATAATAAGAACCATTGGGTACCATGTAAATCATCTTTACATGAGCCTGTCGATCTGAGACAACAGAACTCACTCTGTCAGTCTCCCCAGGAGAAACACAGGGGACACAAACGTTGGAGCTGATAGTCAACTGCCACATGTGGCGCACCCTGATGACACGTACACAACTCTGAACAGGAAGACCACGTCTCCTGATTATGACACGTTGGAGGTAAGTCTTTCCCATATTTAAGACACATGTTTGTGAAGGAAATTATAAAAATCATAAATGGAAAAAAGACACTCAAGATCATCATGTGCTGCTGAAGGCGCAGATAATATTTACCTATAATATTTTATTTAGTGTGTGTGTGTGTGTGTGTGTGTGTGTGTGTGTGTCTCTCTCTCTCTCTCTCCTAGAATGTGAGGTACTCTCCCAGTGATACCTGCCCTCAGGGAGACTCCGTCTACGAAAACATCCAATTTTCCAGTAAAAGAGATTAGAAAATGTTGGGCTTCAGCTAACCCAAAGCTGGAAGTCAGGGTAATGCAGTTCCAGAGAGGCGGATTCTGAATCCAGTGATGTCGCTAAATCACACCTGGCTGAATCACACCTGGCTGAATCACAGCATGTATATTTAGCATAGCATGTATATTTAGCATAGCATTCAGGATAGAGTTGTCTTAACCTGCAAATAATCAAATTATCTCTAAAGGATTAGTTGCCGTAGTTTCTGATCCAGCTTTTCCTTGGAACAGAACATTCAGAGTAGATTCTGGTTCTGACTGAGGTTAACCTGCGTTCTGGAATACCCCCAAGAGGATAGAATCACCACAATAGAGTCTGATACTGTATATATCAAAATCAGTATTTATTATCTCTCCTCGTCATGTTCATCCTCATTATTTACATTTAGATTTTAAAAGAAGAAATGTTGCTTTGTGATGTCAAAGGCAGCGGCACTAACAATGTACATTAACAATTGTATAAATATCAAATATTCTGATATCAAGTCCAACAAAGACATGTAGACATGAGTGTACTTATATATGCACTTACTCAGACAGAAGGAGGATTACACCTACGCTAATGCTAATGCTAGCTTGCGAACTCGTAGTGAATATTCACACTTTTTAAAAAGCTGGGACCGGCGTGTACATCGTGGACCTCGTGGACCATGGTGCCGTTCAGCATCTGCTTGGACCCAACCGAATTGTCTTTTAGTTCAGAAGCACTTCTCCCAGTAGAACATGCAACAGCCTCCATTGTTTCACTCTCAAAGTGAGACGCCAAAGTCACGTAACAGTAATGAGGTCTACAATTGGCTATGGGGAGTTGCCTCCCCCTCCTCCATCTGGACGATCAATTGGCTATGGCGGAGATCCCTCCCCCTCCATCCGGATATGATGTAATCTAGCTAGTAATCTTGCTCTCCGGGGCGCATTTTTTGCGCCCCGGCCGGGAAATAGGAGACAGCCAATTGGAGCGCTGCTACAGCTCACGTGTAAGTCAAAGGTATTTGGCCTGCCATAGACTTGCATTCGGCCGGCGCCCCGACTCCTCCCCTATGCATTTTAACAGTGAATTTTACACACACACAGATAAAATGTTTATTGTATTGGAGGATTTTTAATGAATGCTGATAGGCGTCGACAGAATATCAGCCGCATTTTGTGAATAAACAATGTTTATTTTAAAAAAACTTTTACAAATCGCAACTAGGAAGTGAAGGTGGGGGCGGCGCCCCAGCGCCCTCTATCGGCCAGCCGCCACTGGCCTACACCTTCATTGGAGTCCAGCTGTGCTTAATTATATTGATTGGACTTGATTGGGAAAAGCACACACCTGTCAATATAAGACCTTACAGCTCACAGTGTAGAGTCAGAGCAAATGAGAATCATGAGGTCGAAGGAACTGACTGAAGAGCTGAGAGACAGAATTGTGGCAAGGCACAGATCTGGCCACGGCTAGAGAAAACATTATGTTGCACTTAAGGTTCCTAAGAGCACAGTGGCCTCCATAATCCTAAAATGGAAGAAGTTTGGGACGACCAGGACTCTTCCTCGAGCTGGCCGGCTGGCCAAACTGAGCATCCGGGGGAGAAGAGCCTTGGTGAGAGAGGTAAAGAAGAACCCAAAGATCACTCTGGCTGAGCTCCAGAGATGCAGCGGGGAGATGGGACAAAGTTCTAGAAAGACAACCATCACTGCAGCCCTCCACCAGTCGGGGCTTTATGGCAGAGTGGCCCGACGGAAGCCTCTCCTCAGTGCAAAACACATGAAAGCCCGCATCGAGTTTGCCAAAAAACACCTGAAGGACTTCCAGACTCTGAGAAATAAAATTATCTGGTCTGATGAGACCAAAATCGAACTTTTTGGTCTTAATTCTAAGCGGTATGTGTGGAGAACACCTGGCACTGCTCATCACCTGCCTAATACCATCCCTACAGTGAAGGATGGTGGTGGCAGCATCATGCTGTGGGGATGTTTTTCAGCTGCAGGGACAGGACAACTGGTTGCAAGTGAAGGAAATATGAATGCAGCCAAGTACATTGATATCCTGGACAAAAACCTTTTCCAGAGTGTTCACGACCTCAGAATGGGCCGAAGGTTCACCTTCCAACAAGACAATGATCCCAAGCACACAGCTAAAATAACGAAGGAGTGGTTTCAGAACAACTCTGTGAATGTTCTTGAATGGCCGAGCCAGAGTCCTGACTTAAATCCAATTGAGCATCTCTGGAGAGACCTGAAGATGGCTGTCCACCAACGTTCACCATCCAACCTGACAGAACTGGAGAGGATCTGTAAGGAGGAATGGCAAAAGATCCCCAAATCCAGGTGTGAAAAACTTGTTGGATCATTCCCAAGAAGACTCATGGCTGTATTTATTGGCTCAAAAAGGTGCTTCTACTAAATACTGAGCAAAGGGTCTGAATACTTATGGCCATGTGATATTTCAGTGTTTATTTTGTAATAAATCTGCAAAAATTTCGACAAGTCTGTGTTTTTCTGACAATATCGGGTGCTGTGTGTGCATGAACGAGGAAAGAAATGAAATTAATTGATTTTAGCAAATGGCTGCAATATGACAAAGGGTGAAAAATTAAGGGGTTCTGAATACTTTCCGAACCCACTGTAATCATTTCCAAACAGAAAGCCTCTAAGTATTACTATTTATTAACTACAAGTATTAATGAATATAACTACATTATATAACTACAAGTATTAATGAATATGTAATGATAAAGACCGGGTTTATTAACTGATAATAGTGATATAAAAATAACTTTGTTTCAATATATATCCATAAAAACAATAATGAAGAAAGACGCCCTGTGTGTGTTATTGAATCCGAGTGACAATATCATGCGTAAATAAAACGACAGCCGTTTAAAAATAACATCAACACAAACATGAATGAGAATGAATGAAATAAATACCATTGATAAATGCCATTTCTTCCTATTTTCCAGGTGTTTTAGTTGCTGAAAGTGTTTAGAAGTTCCAGTTGTTAATGGAGTCACATCTTCCATGTTCCATGTAATACTTGTGACTGAGGCAGATGCTGGTCCACAACGACTAGTTATGTAACAAGTAGGTTGTGGTCAGGGATGCTGTCTGTCCGTGCTGAGACACAAAGTCGCTGAATTGCGTATTTAACCGACATGTGTGTACATGTTAACCCAAATGAAAACAAAATTCGAGCTAATGGAATGAGCGTTTAAACAGACGAGAGGCAGTCACTGCTCCGGGAGTCACCTTTTGTGACAGGTTTCGGTGTCAGTCCCGTATGAGCACAGTTCAGTGTTCACCTGAGAATAGGAGGCTGAACCATTAGAACCTGGTCACGCCTCCAGGCCCCAAGCGGGTGGACGTCAAATCAAATCAAATATCAAAGTTCATGTATCATATCATAAGTAATGGAATATATCCGGAGACGATGCAGTGAAATGCCTAGCTCCTCAAATTTAAGCACGGAAAATGGCATGCATGACGTGTTTAAGTTATCCGAACAAAATGTGCCTCTTTTCAGAAATATAACAGTTGCTTGCAGAAGTGATACCAGGTAAAAGCTGCAGAACTTCCTATGACTATTACAATTAGAAGGTTTAATTAATGATGATGGAAAATGAATAATTATTTAATATATGCAATATCTTTAATGCATATACAATAATCATTAGGTCCATCATCTGTGTTTTCGGAGGGGGGGTGGTGTGAGAGAATTTGTGTTTGTTTTGTCAAAACATCACAACAATGAAAAGAATTAAGGCTATTTGACAAAACAGTAGAGGCGTAAATCTACTACTCGGGTGATTATACCCCTGGTGTCTCAGACCTTCAGTCTACCTGAGATCAGGTTGGAACAGTTTTGAGAAAGGCTCTCCCCATTTGCACTCATGATGACACTGGGTGTGGTCTTGGAAATGCCGTAGGAAAACTAGTCTGTTCTGTTTCTGTTTAGGTATCACCTGTTCCCTTTCAAAATAATTGAGGTAGGCATTGCTTTTTTTATCTTTCAGATGAAAGGAACAAGGGTTTTAATTGAGCTGAGACATCAGCTTGGCTCTCTGGCCCCTAATAATTCAGTTCATCTGTGCTTGTGAGTGAAGCCACTACTGGAGCGAATCAGTCAAGTTTATCCTGAAGTCATTGTTTTAAATGAACAACCAGTGTTGTTGCACCAGAGTGCACATTGATATTTGATGAGAAATTATCTCTGTCGTCTACTTTTTACCTTTTAAAGCTACCCTGATGTGATAGATCACTGCCTCCAGATCCAACCCAGGCAGATGGTCTTCGTCTGTCTACTAAGGGCCCCATTGTGAGCTCTGCTCATTAGTAAGGGACAATGGCCTTCAAAGAGAAGAATGAATAATGTTGTTTGACTAATGAGATTTCTCATCTCTCCTCCTGACAATCTAATAACATCCCTCCATCCCTGCCAGTACAGAGAGGCACAACAAAGAAAGAGTGAGAGACAGGGTGGCAGAGGGGGCACTCTGGTCAAGCCCTGGTCTTCTCTGCAGCGTAATACTGCGCCCCAGTCTGGAGCAGAAGCCCTCATGCGAGAAAGGTCGACTTGGCTATCAATACCTCCCTCAGAATAATTACTGGATGCTTGAAGCCTACCCCTGTGTCCCTCTTGCCAGTCCTCGCGGGAATAGCACCGGCCGGCCTCCGACGGGAGGCTGCCACCCTCGCCCTGGCCAGGAAGGCACAAAAGCATGACTGGCACACCCTGCACAACACCACCATAACACCAGCACCTCCAAGCCGACTCAAGACCCGCCACCCTTACAACAAGGCAGCACAAGCCATGCTCAACTCCACCTCTGAGGACATCTCCAGAGATGCATGGTTGGCAGCAGCTTGGAAGCAGGAGTGGGAGTCAGCCGGGCCCTCCCAAATCCACCGCTACATCTGGGACCCAGGAGATGGCGCCATTGGAGGAGACGACCTACCACGCCGGCAATGGACCACACTGAACCGTCTACGAACTGGTGTCGGTCGCTTTAAAACATCAATGAAGGTGTGGGGCCTGGCGGACAGTGCGGCATGCGAGTGCGGTGACCCAGAGCAGACCGCCGACCACATAATCACCATCTGCCCCTTATATAGACCACCCTCAGAAGCCAGCCTCTTCGACCTAGAACCAGAGATGCGGGCATGGCTACGCGACACCGAGTTGGACCTCTGACGTTACACGAAAGAAGAAGAAGAGGGGGCACTAATTAACACTAATTGTGTGAATTGTGAACACGTGAATAGATTATAAGAGGGTGAGTTGGCGAACACACACACACACACACACACACACACACGTACACACACACACACGTACACATGCACACACACACACACACACACACACACACACACGTACACGTACACGTACACATGCATGCACAAGCACACGTACACAAGGACCCACACACACACACATAGCTCCATTGAATTCACAGCGACATACACTTACATTTACATTGAACTCAAAAGAATATTATCCAATAGTTTCAAACCAACTACATCTCTGAATTAGTCCTACCAAAAGCAAAACAGCAAAACTCTATATAACTATGACCATATAAAGCTTAGAATGATAGACCATGTTCAAATGAAGGTTTATCTGGAGAAAAACAGTAGACAGCACACTTAAGGAATGATAGATACTGGTCACTTCCTGAAGGGCCCTTCCTTCCTACTCAGTGGTAAAAATAGCTCAAATGGAACAACAACAGTTCCAGTCAAACTGTTGAAATGTAGAGGAAACAAATGCAGAAGGCTACTTGAAAACCACCTCTGGGGGGTGTTCCATCAACGTCGCTAAAGGAAAATCCAGCCTTATTCTGATAAATCTCGCGAGATTTATAAAAAAAAAGCCAGACTTATTTTGATAAATCATGCGAGACTTCAAAAGATCAAAAATAAGCCTGGATTTTTCCTTTAGCGACGTTGATGGAATACCACCTCTGCTCTGACGTTAAACATCCAGGGTCATGACAGCGATTATCTGTAGTGATGTTGGCAGTAAATTAAGTCTTTCAGTCTTTCTTTCACATAAGGAGGCATGAGAACTATGTGATATGGAGGTATGCCACGTGAAATTAGCAGTAAAATTGCCCCAATAAATATCTATTCACCAGCCATTGTTTTCCATTAATTACGTAGACTGTGAGGCCCGCACGTCCCCCCACCTACGCCTTTGACGAAAGGGTCCGAGGTCCACCCACCACAGTCTCACAAAACCCTGTGGGAAACACTGCCAGCTCATGGGCCTGATAACTCACTGATCACCTGACTCACATCACAGATACATTTAGGGCCCCATTAAATCAAACTTGCTAAAGGTTTCTAAAGAACACCCTTCCTACACCGCTTCACATCAATGCTTTGTTGATCACTTGATACTAAATGCAGGGCTGGCCGCTGGCATAAACAATCACTAGAGGGGGCCACACTTTTGCTGACGATTTAGCGCAAGCTACCACCCGTCAATCAAAAACTCCACTACCCCCCGATTTCCCATCCCATCCCATCCCCACTCACCTCAGTTTGGACGTCCATGTCAAGTAGCTGGAAGCTCCGCAGCCAGAACCCCGGCTCCATGTCCGTCTGGACGTCCACGCGGTGGGGGTGGCGCAGGCGGAGCAGCCTCTTCATCCTGCCCACGCGGGCCCTCAGGCCCCTGCTGTCCCCCCCTCCCCCTCCTCCACCACACAGAGTCAGAGTAGACCGCATCCTCCACAGGTAGAGTGCTGAAGGTTCTCACAGAGCGGGAGAGGACCTGTAGAACCACCATGAAGTGAAGAGTGTTTGAATGGTAAATGGTAAATGGACTACACCTATATAGCGTCTTATTTCTCCAGACGGTTCTCCAGCTCCCGCAAGTTCTAGAAAACCACAAACAAACCCAGGTGCACACAGGCATGCACGCACATGTACGCACGTACACATGCACACCCACCCACCCACCCACACCCACCCACCCACCCACCCACCCACCCACCCACACACCCACACACACACACACACACACACACACACACACACACACACACACACACACACACACACACACACACTGATGGTTGGTTGTTCCTGAGGTGGGTATACAGTGCTATGTGGTAACAAGTCTGATTCTGATTGTGGATGTGGGTGCCTCTGATCAGGGGGGGGTTTAGGCAGTGAGAATGATTAAGCTTAACCTTTTGGGGGTCGTGCTCCTCAGTGGCCTCCCCTTCACTCTGTGGACAAGGGTAACACATCAGTGACCATCCCATTGTAACGGTCCCATCGCATTACCCAAGAGTGCTGAAAGTGTCACCCAAGAGAGAGTATGTGTCTGTGTGTGTGTGTGTGTGTGTGTGTGTGTGTGTGTGTGTGTGTGTGTGTGGGTGCCTCTGATCAGGGGGGGGTTTAGGCAGTGAGAATGATTGAGCTTAACCTTTTGGGCGTGCTCCTCAGAGGCCTCCCCTTCACTCTGTGGACAAGGGTAACACATCAGTGACCATCCCATTGTAACGGTCCCATCACATTACCCAAGAGTGCTGAAAGTGTCACCCAAGAGAGAGTATGTGTCTGTGTGTGTGTGTGTATGTGTGTGTGTCTGTGTGTGTGTATGTGTGTGTGTGTCTCTCTCTCTCTCCCTCTCTCTCTCTCTCTCTCTCTCTCTAGTGTTCTGTCCTGGTACCTTGGCCTCCTCCTCTCGTCTCAGTGCGCCCGGCTGTGGGCCTCTGTTGTCAGGCTTCATGCTCTGGGTCTGGGTCTGGTACTGGGTCTGGAGGTCCTCCAGGCGGCTTTGGTAGGTCTGGGTGGTGTGCTTCAGGGCGTTCAGCCTCTTCATCTTGTCACACACCTTCTGGTCCAACACCTTGAGCGCAACCTGACCACCAAGAAGATGGGGAAGGAAACAAGCCATAAGAGAGATAGAGAGAGAGAGAGAGAGATAGAGAGAGAGAGAGAGAGAGAGAGACAGAGAGAGAGACAGAGAGAGAGAGAGAGAGAGAGAGAGAGAGAGAGAGAGAGATAGATAGATAGCGAGAGAGAGAGAGAGAGATAGATAGATAGATAGATAGATAGCGAGAGAGAGAGAGAGATAGAGATAGATAGATAGATAGGAAATTCAGGGGTAAAAGCAGCTCAGACCACAAAACAACAACAACAACAACAACAAAATAAAGTGTATCAACAGTTATTGTTCTAATACACCATGAACTCATGTTTGACATGTTCCCACCTTCCCTGACATGTTCCGGAAGGCAGCCTTCTCATTGCCTCGGCTTTGAAAGGCATCCTTTATCACCTTCTCGTCTCCCTGGAAGAGAGAAACCAAGACCAGTCAACACTGATTTAGCCACAGAACCTACAAGAGGGTCGTACAAGGGTTTAAGACTAAGATGGAGATATGTAATAGTGTTACATACAGCGAGAGCATCTGCCAAGTTCTGGTGCAGACGCTTGTTCTCCTCCCTCATCTGGAGGATGCATTCCCTGTTTTTCCTGACGCTGGACTGAGAACTCTCATAGTAGGCAGTTCTGTCTCCCTCTGTTGGCCAAGTCAACATTTTATTACTTCAGCAACCACTTGGATACATGCTTGGATCCTTCAGACAGTTGACCCAATATATCTCTGTTTAGCACTTTGAAAAATAGATATATTATTACTTATATCTATCTATTTAGCTTATAGATAACTGTTTAGTAGGCAAAGACAACTCTTTCTTCAACTGAGGTCAACCCTGTAACGGACTGACTTTGACGTGCTTCTAACAAGCAGGAGATACTGGTGGCCTTCTACCGCTGCGCAGTGGAGAGCATCCTCACCTACTGCATCTGCAACTGGTTCTCCAGCTGCACAGCCGCAGAGAGAAATGTGCTACAGAGAGTCGTGAGAACAGCCCAGAAGATCACCGGCGCCCCCCTCCCCTCTCTGGAAGAGCTGTTCAACACACGCTGCCTCAGGAAGGCCTCCAAGATCTCCAGAGACCCATCCCACCCTGGGTACGAACACTTTGCCCGGCTGCCCTCGAAAAGGCGGTACAGGACCATGGCCGCAAGGACAAACAGACTGAAGCTCAGCTTCTACCCCAGGGCCATCCAGGCCCTGAACACAGCAAAGACCTAGGTTCTGGGCCCTGGACAGTCTGGACGGATTGATGGCAGCTGCTGGATTGAAAAATCAGGTGTAGTGCTGAGGCACAAATGTGTACATTTCAAGCCTGCAAACTGCGACACTTTAAATGAATGTGCAATAACACTATGTGCAATATGACAACCCTAGGTTACATAAGGTTGCAGAGAAATAGGAAATTTTAGAATAGGTATAGCATAGCATAGAGTACAGCAGTGTTTTATCTGTACAGTATAGTATAGTGGATAGTGTACATAGCCTTTATTTATGTAAACCAGCTCCTTTCCCTTCTTGTTTTTTTAGTTTTTTTTTTTTTTTCTTTCCTAGCACCAGGGGAGCCACCCCTCCCAAATTTCGTTGTTTGGTACCTGTACTATAGCAATGACAATAAAGACCATTCATTCATTCATTCTATGCAGATCAACTGAGGTCAACCCTGTAACGGACTGACGTTGACGTGCTTCTATGCAGATCAACTGAGGTAAACCCTGTAACGGACTGACGTTGACGTGCTTCTATGCAGATCAACTGAGGTAAACCCTGTAACGGACTGACGTTGACGTGCTTCTATGCAGATCAACCAACAACTTACCAAGCAGTTGGATTTTCCTCTGTAGTTCTGTTATTTGGTCATGAAGAGGCGGTTTTATGGCCTCTTCGCTGAAGGGCATTTTCACACCGCGCACTTTTCATAAAGCTAAATAATATATTAGCTACTAACTGACTGACTTTTGCGTGGCTTTGCTAGAGCGGATTTGTCGTGAAAACACAGACCACCTAACTAAACTGTTGCCTGGCAACCGGTACACTTCCCGTCAGATCGAGGCTCGAGGACTGTGTACAAAGCTCGAGGTTGCCAAGTTGAGGAGCATAACAACACAATATGCTGACTATGGCACATCAAATAGGGAGTCATTAAAAGACATTATGCAAGCCTCCCGAATAGAGTGATATTCAATAATTGTAGGCTACAATAGCCTTCATGCTGAGTAAATTAAAAGCTGCTTGTATAGTTGTGAGAAACTTCCGCGTTCTACCGCCAACACCGTCCGGTGTGACACATGACTGACTGACTGGTTCCTGCAGTGATCTTGTCTGGTCCGCGTTAGACATGTCGTGTTTCTTCAAGGTGACGCAGATCATTTATGAAGTCTCATATCTCATATCATGTATATAGTCCTTGGGCCAAACCCCCAAATTGAACATTTCACTACCAAATTCTGGGCAAATCCTAGATGTGATTTTCTTATTCCTATACATCCCTAGATTATGTTTTGATATGATAGACCTTTTGGATTGGCAGCTTATTAGTAGTTATCACCTCGTAAAGGTACGGAGTGCTTTTTTCAAAACCGGAGTTTTGCCTAGAAAAGTCCCCTGCCATATCGTGCTCCCCTTCGTATGATTCGCGCCTAGCTGTGGTGTGGTTTTGATAGAGACATGAGGCTTTTCATGTTCTTTATGCGCCTGAGTCTCCTAAACACGTAG
This sequence comes from Nansenia antarctica, assembly GCF_963989245.1. Taxonomy (NCBI): domain Eukaryota; kingdom Metazoa; phylum Chordata; class Actinopteri; order Argentiniformes; family Microstomatidae; genus Nansenia; species Nansenia antarctica. Next base: position 25,374,861 of record NC_137675.1, on the reverse strand, counting down.
AGACCAACCCCGAGTCGATCAATGATTCCTACGATGAGCTATGGTAACTTTACCGCACCTACCCCCTACCGATGAATGCCTAATTTTTGCGGTTTTCCGGAGGTATTGTGCGGTAGGTGCGGGAAAGTTACCATAGCTCAGCGTAGGAAGCTCTGATCGACTCGGGGTTGGTCTCTACGTGTTCAGGAGACCCAGGCGCATAAAGCTAACCTGGCTCATGTCTCTATCGCAAGCACAGCCCGAGCTATGCGCGACTGACGTGAAGGGGAGCAAAATATGGCAGGGGACTTGTGGACCCGAATGCAGGACACTGAGGCGGAGTCAGATGAAAGGTCAAACCCATGGATGGGTACATTTATTGTTTTCTGAATTTGTATGTTTAAATATACAAATGATACATTATCTACTTAAAATATGCGTTAATTTACATAGTTTTCCAGAATAAAAATCTAAAACAAAGTGCTTAAAACAAATAAAGTGTGTGTTTACCTCCTCAAATAAATTAACTTAGCCCCAGCCAGATCCATATTTAGAGGTAAGTTAGCAAGCTAGTTTAGAGTTAGTGGTAATGTATAGCTGGTTACTGGTTAGATAACGAAGCGACCTTGGGTTCCCTGAAAGGTGCTATATAAATGCAAGTTATTATTATTATTATTATTATTATAACTAGCTAGCTAGTTTTTTCTACCATAAATCATCTCCTGAAGCCACAACCATCTCCCACTACTGAGGCTACAGAGCAGCGATGTAACAGCTTCATTGACTTTTTCAGATCCAAGGTCAACAACATTCGCTCTCTGATGCCCAGCTCTTCCTCTCTGTCTCCCTCTGCTACCAACCCCTCGCCTGGGAGTTTGCCATCTCTCCCATGTTTCACAGAGGTTCAACAGAGCCACATTATGGAAATCCTTAGAGGAATGAAATCATGCACTTGCGCCCTGGACCCCATTCCCACTGCTCTGCTCAAGTCATACACCAACCTTGCCTTCCTGTCCAAGGTGCTAGTGAAGGAAGTTGCTTCCCAACTCCAGGATCACCTCAAACACAACAACCTGTTTGAAAGATTTCAGTCAGGCTTTCGCTCAGCCCACAGTACAGAAACGGCTATGCTAAGGGTGACGAATGAACTGCTAATGACATCCTCCTGGACCTGACAGCAGCATTTGACATGGTGGATCACACTATCCTCCTAGAGCGCCTCCACACCACCATTGGACTCTCAGACTCTGCACTGAAGTGGTTTCAGTCCTATCTCTCTGGCAGGACTGAATACGTCTCACTGGGAGGATGCAAGTCCAGACTTCTCCCTGTTACCTGTGATGTTCCACAGGGGTCGGTTCTCGGCCCCATCCTCTTCATCACCTACATGCTCCCCCTCGGTCGTGTCATCACCAGATATGGGATGTCTTTCCATTGTTATGCTGATGACACACAGCTCTACATTAAAACTACCCCAAGCCCCTCTGCAGCCATGTCATGTCTCACCACCTGTCTTGAGGAGATAAAGGCATGGATGAACAACAACTTCCTTCAGTTAAACAGTAACAAATCCGGAGCTCGTCTTGTTGGCACCCCACACCAGGTTCAGTCTTCGCCCATATCACAGCTCACCTTCGAGGGTCAAGTCATCCTCTTCTCCTCCTCAGTTTCAAATCTGGGGGTTAGGTTTGACCCTCACCTGACCTTCAGTGACCATATAAAACACCTGTGCAAAACCTCCTTCTATCATCTCAGAAATATTTCCAAACTCCGTCCCACTCTAACCCTGTCAGATGCAGAGAACTTGTCCATGCCTTTGACTACTGCAATCCGCTCTTCATCGGGATTCCTGGCAAAAGCATACAGAAGCTGCCATACATCCAGAACAGCGCTGCCAGGATCCTGATGAGAGTCCACAAATACAAGCACATAACCCCTGTTCTACACTCACTACACTGGCTCCCTGTCTCATTCAGGGTTGACTACAAAGTCCTTCTTCTCACCCACAAATGCATCAACGGACACGCACCTCCCTATCTACAAGAACTCATCACTCCACAAACCTCCACCCGCACCCTCAGGTCTTCAAACAGTTTGCTCCTCCAGGTCCCCAATACCAGGCTCCGCACCATGGGGGACCGAGCCTTCTGTTCGGCTCCGCCGTGCCTGTGGAACAGCCTTCCTAGCCAGCTAAGGGCAGTACAGAGCCTGTGCAACAGCCTTCCTAGCCAGCTAAGGGCAGTACAGAGCCTGTGGAACAGCCTTCCTAGCCAGCTAAGGGCAGTACAGAGCCTGTGGAACAGCCTTCCTAGCCAGCTAAGGGCAGTACAGAGCCTGTGCAACAGCCTTCCTAGCCAGCTAAGGGCAGTACAGAGCCTGTGGAACAGCCTTCCTAGCCAGCTATGGGCAGTACAGAGCCTGGACTCTTAAGACAGGCCTTTGACTGTTGAACTGTGTTCATTTTTGTGATTTATTTTGAGTTGTTTTACTATGTTTTTAACTTATTATGTTTTAGTTTTTTTTACTCTGTAGCACTCTGAGATTCTTTTGAATGAAAAGTGCAATACAAATAAAATGCATTATTATTATTTATAGTTAATAACACTTTAGTTAGCTAGCTAAACTAGCAAAGTAGCCTGTTGTGTACCCAGGCTTGAGACAGGGTTTTATATTGTAGTAATATTAATGTAACTTAATTTACATTAAATTTACAGAAGATTCCTTGTTTGTAGCCCCTCTAAGTTGTAATGAGATCTGCCCCAATTACTGCACCCTGACAATATTTTAATTTAGAATAAGGTTGGTAATTTAATGTCAAACTAGATGTATTCCTCTATTTCAGAGACCCACATCATCAGCAGTAAGTGTAAGTCTAATGATGGATCCAACTTCAGGTGAATGCAGCAGCAACCTGCCAAGAAAGCGGCATGGACAGCATCATCCACTGCTCTGATGATGGACAGCATCATCCACTGCTCTGATCATGGACAGCATCATCCACTGCTCTGATGATGGACAGCATCATCCACTGCTCTGATCATGGACAGCATCATCCACTGCTCTGTCATGGACAGCATCATCCACTGCTCTGATCATGGACAGCATCATCCACTGCTCTGATCATGGACAGCATCATCCACTGCTCTGTCATGGACAGCATCATCCACTGCTCTGATCATGGACAGCATCACCCACTGCTCTGATCATGGACAGCATCACCCACTGCTCTGATCATGGACAGCATCATCCACTGCTCTGATGATGGACAGCATCATCCACTGCTCTGATGATGACTCCAACTCAAACCTGGTGTCACCCCAAAACCTGGACTTATGGAGAACTTTGTTGAGGGCGGCAGAAATCAGAAAACATCTCCCAATTTTGGACCACACCTACCACCGGACTCCATACACCTACAGCTTTCACTGCCTTGTGGGCTAAATAAATGTAACTGTTCATCTGCCTCCGCCTCAGTGTCCTGCATTCGGGTCCACTCCCGTACAGAACGTAGGCTAACACACATTTTAAATGACAGCAGTCCATACTTTAAGAGGGGATAAGGTATTAAACTACTAACAACAAGGTCCAACAAGGTCTATCACATCAAATAATAATCTAGGGATGTATAGTAATTAATTACTGTCTTTATCCAATCTGTGGTCCAAATGTTCTTTAAAGATATGCAAATTAACTCATATTTTAAGTAGATAATACATCATTTGCATATTTAAACAGAACATTTCTGAAAACTTGTAATACAAAAAATTATTGTCTCAATGTAAGTAATCAACTGGGGAAGTTTCATGGTGATATCTATTAGGTAAAATGTTTTACCCATCAAAAAGTCCCCGGCCATATTCTGCTCCCCTTCGCGTCAGTCGCGCATAGCTCGGGCTGTGCTTGTGATAGAGACATGAGCCAGGTTAGCTTTATGCGCCTGGGTCTCCTGAACAAGTAGAGACCAACCCCGAGTCGATCAGAGCTTCCTACGCTGAGCTATGGTAACTTTCCCGCACCTACCGCACAATACCTCCGGAAAACCGCAAAAAGTAAGCATTCATCGGTAGGGGGTAGGTGCGGTAAAGTTACCATAGCTCATCGTAGGAATCATTGATCGACTCGGGGTTGGTCTCTACGTGTTTAGGAGACTCAGGCGCATAAAGAACATGAAAGGGCTCATGTCTCTATCACAATCACAGCACAGCTAGGCGCGAATCATGCGAAGGGGAGCAGGATATGGCAGGGGACTTTTCTAGGCAAAACTCCGGTTTTGAAAAAAGCACTCCGTACCTTTACGAGGTGATAACTACTAATAAGCTGCCAATCCAAAAGGTCTATCATATCAAAACATAATCTAGGGATGTATAGGAATAAGAAAATCACATCTAGGATTTGCCCAGAATTTGGTAGTGAAAAATGGTTTGGCCCAAGGACTAATAGATGCAGCGAAGCTTTTTAAATGCGAACTACTACCCTACCGTACCGGAAGTGACCTTGATAGATGAGAGTCAGAGAAGCGCTCCACGGTAACTTAGGGAGCAGCTGAAGTATTCTATGTTCCCATGACTTCATTGTTTTATTCATCGTCTGTTTCTATTTAGTTTGTGACTAGTCGTGACGTTAGAATTATAAGGTTCTATCTCAATTATTATTATTATTATTATTTTATTTTTTTACATAATCTGATCCATTAGGTGTTTATTAATGCCTGTATGGTGTTATTTTTAAAATGTTGACATTTTTGAGTTAGTCATTCATAAAATACAAAGATTCCATCTCACAAAACATAATGAAATGTAAAAACTTCAATATCTCTGAACTACCCTAAACAGAGATAGAACCTTCTCATTCTAAACGGAGATAGAACCTTCTCATTCTAAACGGAGATAGAACCTTCTCATTCTAAACGGAGATAGAACCTTCTCATTCTAAACGGAGATAGAACCTTATCATTCTAAACGGAGATAGAACCTTATCATTCTAAACGGAGATAGAACCTTATCATTCTAAACGGAGATAGAACTTTATCATTCTAAACGGAGATAGAACCTTATCATTCTAAACGGAGATAGAACCTTATCATTCTAAACGGAGATAGAACCTTATCATTCTAAACGGAGATAGAACTTTATCATTCTAAACGGAGATAGAACCTTATCATTCTAAACGGAGATAGAACTTTATCATTCTAAACGGAGATAGAACCTTATCATTCTAAACGGAGATAGAACCTTATCATTATAAACGGAGATAGAACCTTATCATTCTAAACGGAGATAGAACCTTATCATTCTAAACGGAGATAGAACTTTATCATTCTAAACGGAGATAGAACCTTATCATTCTAAACGGAGATAGAACCTTATCATTCTAAACGGAGATAGAACCTTATCATTCTAAACGGAGATAGAACCGTATCATTCTAAACGGAGATAGAACCTTATCATTCTAAACGGAGATAGAACCTTATCATTCTAAACGGAGATAGAATCTTATCATTCTAACGTCACCTAGTGTTAATAGTGTTGTGTTAGGATGGGTGTAGTTCTCCGGAACCTCCAGAAGGTGGTGCCGCTGCGCCGCGCCAGGCTGCGCAGGGACGTGGAGACGCTCAGACACATCCTGGGGATCCAGAAGTTTGATCTGGCCTGGGTGTCATCTGCGTGGACAACCGCAAGATTCAACGAATCTTATCGAAAAAATAACATGCCCACGGATGTCCTCTCTTTTCCTTTCTATGAGGTGGGTAGCAGGGGTTCGACATATGAATGAATGAATGAAAGAATGAATGAATGAATGAAAGAATGAATGAAAGAATGAATGAAAGAACGAACGAACGAATGAACGAATGAATGAATGAATGAAAGAATGAAAGAACGAACGAACGAACTGGCCCGCCCACCCCAAGGCAACTGTAGGGGAAATACTGAGAGCATTCTGAACGACTGGTTATGCGATAACAAACACAGAGCTGCCAAGTCTCACGCAATCGCCGTGAGACTCACGCATTTCAACCAGTTCTCACGCTCTCACGCCACATCTCTATTTCTCACGGCGAGAATGGGACTTTTATTTGTGAAATTCCTTGAAAGAAAGCTACCGGACATGAGTTTCGTGGCATCTTTCTGCACGCGCGTTAACTTGAGTCTGCAATCGAAGCAGCAGGCGAGCGCTGATGGAAGAACCTGTGTTCACGCGAGCTGCAAGAACGTAGCAAGCAGTGTTGCCAGTGTTACACCCACCATATAGGTCCCTAGCATAAGAATGACAGTTGAGAATGTACTTTAAATAGAAAATAGTTTTATTACATTAGTTCACAATCCAGGCCCACATTGACCTCTCTCCAAAGAACCTCAGTTATTGTTACCAGGGCAGGTATTATATTCACTGCACACCATAGGCTACACACTGTAGAAAAGGGTTGTTCACTGCACACCATAGGCTACACACTGTAGAAAAGGGTTGTTCACTGCAATCATCTATAAATATAGCACACTCAAACCTGCCCTGATGGTCGAACTGGGATTAACCCGGTGAAGTGGCAATGGTGGGGGGGAAGCGGATTTAAATAACAAATAAACAAACAAACAAACAAACAAACAAAAAGAAAAACTAGTCCGCCCCGCTACCGGCACACTTGCCCAGGCGGACTAGATAAGAACATAAACTTTAACCAAACAAAACGTCTCACGGCAAGAGCAGCTGGCCGCACTGATGCTCTGGAGGAAACACAAATGAACAATCTTAAAACACTATTACCGACATATTAAAATACATAATGATTCAATTTACATGACGAATACATTAAAATACCTGGTACGTCGATGGCAGCGTCCTACCAGCGACTACCAGCCGCCTTCAACCCAGCAGGGAAGTAGGTGACCTGTAATACATCACACCATCAATATTACATACAATCAAAGAAATAATATAAAACGCTACGCACAGAAAATAGCCATAGGCTGCGGCCTACCTCTTGATCTCTGCCTGTCAGCATGGAGTAAGGTGTGCAACTACCTTACCTCCGACCTGATCACACGGCTGCGCTCTGGCGTTCCCCCTAAGGTGAGCCCTAAGTGCTTTCCTTTGGGCACCTCCCCTTTTCCTATTGGCGCCACCCGCCACACCAGATTGCGCTACTTTTGGTCACACTGGACGGGTGGATTCGGCAGCTTTTAGACCGGTTGGGCTGGACATTGTCAATTCCGTCTGGCAACCGTGGTAGCAAAATATGTGCATACATTACAACATCGTATCTGGTAGCCTACTGGACTGGGTTGTTTTCTGGGAAATCGACCAGCTGCCAGATCTGTCTGCTGACACGCTCATCATGCGCTGCAAACGCTCAGTTTGCACGTTATGGGCAGCCAGAGAGGGTGGTCTCGGACAACGGCCCACAGTTTGCATGCGAACGGTTCAGGAAGTTTGCAGCGAGCTGGGGGTTTGCCCATGTCACATCCTCACCCCGACATCCTCGATCCAACGGCAAGGCTGAGTCGGCCGTTAAGATTGTCAAGTCACTCTGCAAGCGGGCGAAATTGGATGGCACGGATGCGTGGATGGCCATCCTTCACTGGCGCAACACACCCACAGAGGGGTTGGACAGCAGCCCGGCCCAGCGCTTAATGGCACGCAGGCTCAAAACTTCACTGCCCGTCGCGGACAGCCTGCTTCTACCACGTGTGGTGGACGGAGTGGCAGAGAAGCTGCGGTGGAAACGGCGGGTCGCCAAGTCATTCTATGACACGTCTGCCAGAGACCTTCCAGAGCTGGATGTTGGAGATCACATTAGGATGAGGCCTCTGCCAGGTGATCGCACAGGGCGGTGGCGACGAGGCCAGTGCCTCCAGAGAGTCGCTCCCCGCTCGTTCGTGGTGGATGTGGACGGCACACTGTACAGACGCAACCGAGTGGATCTGCGTGTTGCAGAGCGCTCAGCTCAAGCGCAACAGACAGACATTCTACGGCCTGAGCGGAGCAGTCCTGACCAGACCCAGGTCGCTGGGGAGACTGCCTCAGCCGAGACACGGATTGTCTCAAGTTGGGGGGAGACAGGCGGCGAGGTACATCCTCGTACACCAAGGGCAGGCAGGCCAGGGTGTCTACTCACGGAGTGGTCGCCTGTCACGGCCGCCACAACGACTGGACTTATGACTTTGAAAAAAAAAGAGAAAAAAAAAGGAAGGGGTGAGTAAAGGGACAGCTCTTCTCGGACTGTTTTGACTTTGCCTCAGACGGCTGTACTGGACTGTTGTTCTTTGTTCAGAAAGAAAAAAAAAAAGAAAAAAAGGGAAATAATGCAATGTTGTAATGCTATTGTTAATGTTTGGGATTGTTATTGTCAATGGAATTGCAGACGGAGATGCAAGCATGTCATTTGCAAACAGCTAAAGGAAAGGAGATGTTACATATAGGCATATGTGTGGTGGCCTGGGAAAACCCGTCGGATGTCGCTGGCAAAGAGCAAAAATAGATGGAAATGTCCTATTTCGGCGATTTTGATATTATGTGGTATTCTAGTACTCTGAACTCCATACTACATTATGGTGAATAAACATTTTAAGAAAACAAAAGAGAAAGTACTTATTTTTATGTTTTTGTGGTGGGTAGTTTGCTAGCGAAACAACGTCACGTTGAACGTGTCTCATTCTCAGTTAAGCAACGCACGCACACATGAGCGAAAGGAGAGACGATACTTCCACCTGTGTTATTGCCAGTTTACTGATGCTCACAATAAGCATGAAGTAATACAATCTTAACTAGAAGACACACAAATGGATCTGTCCCTCGCATACCGACGAGGCGAGCAGACTAACACCGAATCACAAGCAGACAAACGAGACCGGCCGATCTGCATAGGCTCCTCCCCCGACCCGGAGGAGAAAGGAGTCGGGGGCAGCATATGGGGCAGCATTTCTCACCTTTCACTTTTTTTGACATGATACATTAAAATGCTCATAACTTTTTAAAATAAAGGGCTATCTCAGTCATTCAACCAGTTATGAATAGCTGAGAACTTCTAATTTATGGAAATATAAAAAAATGAAAATGTCAAAATGCCACCATGTGAAGGGTTTTCCCAGGCCACCACACATATGTTAGTAGCCTGTGTTACAGGAACACCTAGGGGTGACCTGATAATGTTGCATGTAAGACCCGGATGTTGTATGTGGGCGTGCGCGGGAGGAACCGCAGTTTAATAAAAGTCATACTGAAACAGTTTTGGGTCGCTCCACCACCAAAAAATCTCACTCAAAACTTTTGGTGAAACTTGGCAGCCCTGCAGATTCATCCAAGATGGCCACCAGCCTAACAACACAACCAGACTCACATAAGATGGCCGCCAGCCTTACAACACAACCAGACTCACCTAAGATGGCCGCCAGCCTTCCAGCACAACCAGACTCACCTAAGATGGCCGCCAGCCTTACAACACAACCAGACTCACCTAAGATGGCGGCCAGCCTAACAACGCAACCAGACTCACCTAAGATGGCCGCCAGCCTTACAAACCAAGTATATCCAGCTGCAGACATCAAATCCATCACCCGGAAACGTGATGGACCATACCTCATCATACCGCGCCTGCATATTTGCACAGACTACGTCATCGCCTTACTACGGTGGAAACTACGTTGGAAACCATGAACACATTTCAAGCAATGGATTTGGTCACAGACAGAATTTGTGTTATTTTAGCTGTTTACCAAAACATCTTAGTTACAGTCATACACAAGTTACAGTCATATAATGCATATGAATGAATGAATGAATCTTTATTTCGAACATGATTTAAAAATAAAAATAATAAATAACAAATAACTAATATGTAGAGTACAGTCCTATCAATTGTTCGAAAAGGAGTAGGAAGAAGCCTGTCCGACCCCTGTTTATACTTAACAATTATGCTTACATTATATAATCCAATTAATTAATACATATATTTCAGTATCATCCGTTCTAATACTTTTTCATTAAAAATAATTTAAACCTTTTTTTAAATAGAGCAATAGAGCAATATTTCTGCTTTCCTTCATATTTTCTTCATATTTTTGACATTAGGAACAAGTTATTAGTGTGATCACGATATCCGACCTTATGTACAATCCTCACAGCTTTTTTCTGTAGTGTAATCAATGGGTTTAAAGTGCTTTTATATTCATTTCCCCATATCTCCACACAGTAACTCAAATAGGGTAAGACAAGACAACAATATAGAGTATACAACATCCTCTGTTCCAGAATATGTTTTGCCCTGCACAATACTGCAATACTCCTTGATACTTTGGATCTAACGTATCTTATATGAGATTTCCAACAGAATTTACTGGGCTTAAAGTGCAGACTCTCAGCTTTAGGTTAAGGGTATTCACATCCAAATTGAAGGAAGGGTTTATGAATTATAGCTCTTATATATAATAACCAAAAGTAATTAGACAATTGACTCAAAATGTCATTTGCAAACAGCTAAAGGAAAGGAGATGTTACATATAGGCATATGTGTGGTGGCCTGGGAAAACCCGTCGGATGTCGCTGGCGTTCGTTTGTGGCAAAGAGCAAAAATAGATGGAAATGTCCTATTTCGGCGATTTTGATATTATGTGGTATTCTAGTACTCTGAACTCCATACTACATTATGGTGAATAAACATTTTAAGAAAACAAAAGAGAAAGTACTTATTTTTATGTTTTTGTGGTGGGTAGTTTGCTAGCGAAACAACGTCACGTTGAACGTGTCTCATTCTCAGTTAAGCAACGCACGCACACATGAGCGAAAGGAGAGACGATACTTCCACCTGTGTTATTGCCAGTTTACTGATGCTCACAATAAGCATGAAGTAATACAATCTTAACTAGAAGACACACAAATGGATCTGTCCCTCGCATACCGACGAGGCGAGCAGACTAACACCGAATCACAAGCAGACAAACGAGACCGGCCGATCTGCATAGGCTCCTCCCCCGACCCGGAGGAGAAAGGAGTCGGGGGCAGCATATGGGGCAGCATTTCTCACCTTTCACTTTTTTTGACATGATACATTAAAATGCTCATAACTTTTTAAAATAAAGGGCTATCTCAGTCATTCAACCAGTTATGAATAGCTGAGAACTTCTAATTTATGGAAATATAAAAAAATGAAAATGTAAAAATGCCACCATGTGAAGGGTTTTCCCAGGCCACCACACATATGTTAGTAGCCTGTGTTACAGGAACACCTAGGGGTGACCTGATTATGTTGCATGTAAGACCCGGATGTTGTATGTGGGCGTGCGCGGGAGGAACCGCAGTTTAATAAAAGTCATACTGAAACAGTTTTGGGTCGCTCCACCACCCAAAAATCTCACTCAAAACTTTTGGTGAAACTTGGCAGCCCTGCAGATTCATCCAAGATGGCCACCAGCCTAACAACACAACCAGACTCACCTAAGATGGCCGCCAGCCTTACAACACAACCAGACTCACCTAAGATGGCCGCCAGCCTTCCAGCACAACCAGACTCACCTAAGATGGCCGCCAGCCTTACAACACAACCAGACTCACCTAAGATGGCGGCCAGCCTAACAACGCAACCAGACTCACCTAAGATGGCCGCCAGCCTTACAAACCAAGTATATCCAGCTGCAGACATCAAATCCATCACCCGGAAACGTGATGGACCATACCTCATCATACCGCGCCTGCATATTTGCACAGACTACGTCATCGCCTTACTACGGTGGAAACTACGGTGGAAACCATGAACACATTTCCAGCAATGGATTTGGTCACAGACAGAATTTGTGTTATTTTAGCTGTTTACCAAAACATCTTAGTTACAGTCATACACAAGTTACAGTCATATAATGCATATGAATGAATCTTTATTTCGAACATGATTTTAAAATAAAAATAATAAATAACAAATAACTAATATGTAGAGTACAGTCCTATCAATTGTTCAAAAAGGAGTAGGAAGAAGCCTGTCCTACCCCTGTTTATACTTAACAATTATGCTTACATTATATAATCCAATTAATTAATACATATATTTCAGTATCATCCGTTCTAATACTTTTTCATTAAAAATAATTTAAACCTTTTTTTAAATAGAGCAATAGAGCAATATTTCTGCTTTCCTTCATATTTTCTTCATATTTTTGACATTAGGAACAAGTTATTAGTGTGATCACGATATCCGACCTTATGTACAATCCTCATAGCTTTTTTCTGTAGTGTAATCAATGGGTTTAAAGTGCTTTTATATTCATTTCCCCATATCTCCACACAGTAACTCAAATAGGGTAAGACAAGACAACAATATAGAGTATACAACATCCTCTGTTCCAGAATATGTTTTGCCCTGCACAATACTGCAATACTCCTTGATACTTTGGATCTAACGTATCTTATATGAGATTTCCAACAGAATTTACTGGGCTTAAAGTGCAGACTCTCAGCTTTAGGTTAAGGGTATTCACATCCAAATTGAAGGAAGGGTTTATGAATTATAGCTCTTATATATAATAACCAAAAGTAATTAGACAATTGACTCAAAATGTCATTTGCAAACAGCTAAAGGAAAGGAGATGTTACATATAGGCATATGTGTGGTGGCCTGGGAAAACCCGTCGGATGTCGCTGGCGTTCGTTTGTGGCAAAGAGCAAAAATAGATGGAAATGTCCTATTTCGGCGATTTTGATATTATGTGGTATTCTAGTACTCTGAACTCCATACTACATTATGGTGAATAAACATTTTAAGAAAACAAAAGAGAAAGTACTTATTTTTATGTTTTTGTGGTGGGTAGTTTGCTAGCGAAACAACGTCACGTTGAACGTGTCTCATTCTCAGTTAAGCAACGCACGCACACATGAGCGAAAGGAGAGACGATACTTCCACCTGTGTTATTGCCAGTTTACTGATGCTCACAATAAGCATAAAGTAATACAATCTTAACTAGAAGACACACAAATGGATCTGTCCCTCGCATACCGACGAGGCGAGCAGACTAACACCGCATCACAAGCAGACAAACGAGACCGGCCGATCTGCATAGGCTCCTCCCCCGACCCGGAGGAGAAAGGAGTCGGGGGCATCATGGGGGCAGCATTTCTCACCTTTCACTTTTTTTGACATGATACATTAAAATGCTCATAACTTTTTAAAATAAAGGGCTATCTCAGTCATTCAACCAGTTATGAATAGCTGAGAACTTCTAATTTATGGAAATAGTAAAAAATGAAAATGTCAAAATGCCACCATGTGAAGGGTTTTCCCAGGCCACCACATATGTTAGTAGCCTGTGTTACAGGGACACCTAGGGGTGGCCTGATTATGTTGCATGTAAGACCCGGATGTTGTATGTGGGCGTGCGCGGGAGGAACCGCAGTTTAATAAAAGTCATACTGAAACAGTTTTGGGTCGCTCCACCACCAAAAAATCTCACTCCAAACTTTTGGTGAAACTTGGCAGCCCTGCAGATTCATCCAAGATGGCCACCAGCCTAACAACACAACCAGACTCACTAAAGATGGCCGCCAGCCTTACAACACAACCAGACTCACCTAAGATGGCCGCCAGCCTGACAACTCGCCTAAGATGGCCGCCAGCCTTACACCACAACCAGACTCACCTAAGATGGCCGCCAGCATTACAACACACCCAGACTCACCTAAGATGGTCGCCAGCCTTACAACACAACCAGACTCACCTAAGATGGCCGCCAGCCTACAACACAACCAGACTCACCTAAGATGGCCGCCAGCCTGACACCACAACCAGACTCACCTAAGATGGCCACCAGCCTTACAAACACTCTCCAAGTATATCCAGCTGCGGACATCACGCCTATCACCCGGAAGCTTGATGGACCATATTTGGTTGGAGTGGTTGGAGCGCGTCATCATACCGCGCCTGCATATTTGCATATTGCGCCTGCATACCATCAAGGGGGTGGAAGTCGAGAGGGTGGACTCCTACAGGTACCTGGGAGTACAAATTAATAACAAACTGGACTGGACTGACAACACCGAGGCTCTTCTCAGGAAAGGGCAGAGCAGACTGTTTTTCCTGAGAAGGCTGAGGTCTTTCGGTGTCTGCAACAAGCTGCTGCGAATGTTTTATCAGTCGGTGGTTGCCAGCGTTCTGTTCTTCGCCGTGGCCTGCTGGGGTGGAAACATCTGTGCCAGGGATGCTGCGAAGCTAAACAAACTGGTGAAGAAGGCCAGCTCTGTGGTGGGGACCGGGCTGGACAGCCTAGAGGTGGTGGCAGAACAGAGGATGGGGAAAAAACTGGCGGCCATGCTGGCCAATCCCTCCCACCCGATGTACTGCGAGCTGGCGGGGATGAGGAGCAAGTTCAGCCACAGATTTGTTCTCCCCCGTCAAAGTACAAAAAGGTTTGGACAGTCCTTTGTTCCAGCTGCACTCCGACTCTACAACCAGGCCCTGCAGGGTGGGGGAGACCTGGAGCTGGAACTTTGGAACTTGGAACTTTTTACTTATTGAGCCTGCACTGTTTTATGTATTTTATTGAATGTTTTCTGTCTGCCCTAACTAAGCTGTTTGACAACAAAAATTCCCCATTGGGGACAATAAAGGTTTTCAATCAATCAATCAATCAATATTTGCATAGACTACGTCATCGCCTTACGACGGTATGTTTTTTTCAAATCATTTATGCAAGAAATGTTTATACTAAGGATAGTTGATTGTTGAAGTGACTGGATGAAAAGGTAATGTTTAGTGATGGCGAGATGAAGCTTCTTGAACTGTTGAAGCTTTCCATCAAATTGCGTCACACGTGGACCGAAGCTTCGTGTTGCTTCATTTGCTCTACTGCGCCATCAAGTGGACAATAAATGTCTAGCAGGCAGAGTGATGATGACACCGTGGCTTTGGTGTGTGAAGCTTTGAATTGAAAATGTGCTTGTGTTACTAGGAACAACAACATTTTATTCATTTATTCATTTTTATTTAAAAAATAAACATTTCTCCACAGTGCTGGGCTTCAGGCGGTTTCTTTTTTTTAGACGATTTCACCTGCTTTTGAAAATATCCTTTCACAGGGCACAGATGAAGCTGGGGTACATAGATAATTAACGGCAAGTTTATACAAATTAGGATACACATGTTCTGTAGGGGGTTCTGCATCCTTTCGATGTTTGGTTCAGCCAGGTAGGTATGGACCTCCACTGTTGCGTCTGCAGTTACATTTTGGGTCCTCACCTGCAGGACTGTGGTGTCTAAACGACGCCACAGTTTGTTACCTAAAACAGACAAACAGGCTGTCAGTGTCAGTGAATATATACAATAAGACAATTAGAATGTATCCAGTATACATTACCTTGAGTCACAGGCTGCGAAGCTTCTGATATGGGGGGTTGTGATGACGAGGAGGAGGAGGAGGAGGAGGAGTCTCGCGCCAAATCCGAGCCACTTCCCGAATCGGTCACGTGGTACGGCCGGAAGGCGAAGCTTCGCTCTTACCATATACGTCATCAACACACGCCTCGTTACGCGCTTCACAAAAATCTGCCTCTGTTACTCGACACACGCTCCGAAGCGTCGGCTTCATCTCGCCATCACTAGTAATGTTGTGGCTTATATGCCTTGTTGTGATTTTAATAGATAGCTGGAACTCAGCCATATGCTTTACGCCCATTTTCTAGCATTGACTAATTTTAGATGCACTTCTACAGGGAAAGGAGGTTTTCATTGCTGACCTTCATGTAACCGCAACGTGGGTCCAGCCCCACAACTGTGATCCCATGAGCCATTTCCCAGTAAGTCAAATGATTGAGCCGGTATTTGAATAAGATAAACAGCTATGTCGACAACATTGTATCCAGCATTACAATTGGTATGCCCTTCATGGGACATCAGCAGTCAGCACATTAGCTGTGTTGGTCCTAAATACCTTCTTTTTTTTTTTACTTGATTTCATCAAGGTAAATTAAATGGTTTCCTAACACTAAGCCAAAAAAAACACTACATGTATGAGAAAGGACTTCATCAAATTATCATGTAATTCATAATCATGCACACCCCAGTTAAGTGTTGGATAAAAATGATAAATGCAGTACATGGTTTTGAACAGGAACATGCTGATCAGAAGGATGCCCTTATCCTTCCACTGTGGGTTCCAGGCCACTTTGTCCTGTGTGTAAGTGTACTATACCCAGTGGTGTGCCGTCAGGGCCAGCAAGGCCTTCTCTGCTGGCCTAAACATCATCAGAATATACATTTTATTTTAATATATTTTTTCCACAAATATGTATTAATGATTCCCCATAGTCTATTCTCTTCATTTCATAGCTTTCCTCTTGGTTGCGCTGCTTCCAGTCTCCGATTGAGATTTGGAGGGCTGGCCTTTATGTTAGAGCTTTTATCCAATCAAAATGTGTTGCTAGGGGGCTCCAAAATCTGCCCGCCTGCACATTAAACGGTGCCGCGAATTCGACCTGTAACTTAACGTTGGAACGAGAAAACCTGTGGCGTACCTAGTAAACCTACGTAGATGCGAGCAAAAGCAACAACGGCGCCTGCTGTAAGGCTCAATGATGTCAGCACCCAGAACGTCTTTTGATTGGATACGCACTATTGATACGCACTATTGATATTCACTATTGAGATGCGTAACTATGCCGGTAGATGTGAAACTTTTGAAAGTGCGCAGGGAAACGGAGTTCCACAACGAAAGCTTTCGTTGACTGATTGATAATACTGATCGATTGTGTCCTGTTTTTGGGTAAACAATAACTTTCATTTAGGGGACACGAACAGAGGAAACTACGTTGAGCTTCTTTCTTTTCTGGCTGAAACAACCCAGATTTACATTACCACCTGTCCACAAACAAAGTGTTTACTGGGACGTCAGGCAAAATACAAAACGACCTGATTTTTGCTATTGCTGAAGTGATAGGAGAAGAGATCAAAATGGAGATTAAAAAGGCACCCTTTGTCGCTATTATGGTGGACGAGACGACAGACGTGGGTAATGTAGCGATCTTAAAGATGTTAGTTTAACACTCTTCATTGTAAATGCGGATTTATTGATTAAAAATGCTTCGGAAATATTAATATAACTCTGTTGTACTTGTCTGACTATGTTAAGGTGATGCAACGCCCGGTTATACTGTGTTTCTGTCTAGTTTCTAGAGCCATGGCGTCATAACGATGGTATTAAGAGGTAGAATAATTCAGGTAGGAATGTGTCGGACATCACTGAAGGCCTAGGTGTGAAATGCACCGCCCGCCACTGACTATACCCATATATATATATACAGAGCATAACTTTATGGTGAATGGTGAATGAATGGTGAATGGTGAATGGTCTTTATTGTCATTGCTATAGTACAGGTACCAAACAACGACATTTGGGAGGGGTGGCTCCCCTGGTGCTGGGAAAGAAAAAAAAACAAGAAAAAAAAACTAAAAAGACAAGAAGGGAAAGGAGCTGGTTTACATAAATAAAGGCTATGTACACTATCCACTATACTATACTGTACAGATAAAACACGGTGCTGTACTCTATGCTATGCTATACCTTTTCTAACATTTCCTATTTCTCTGCAACCTTATGTACCCTAGGGTTGTCATATTGCACATAGTGTTATTGCACATTCATTTAAAGTGTCGCAGTTTGCAGGCTTGAAATGTACACATTTGTGCCTCAGCACTACACCAGATTTTTCAATCCAGCAGCTGCCATCAATCCGTCCAGACTGTCCAGGGCCCAGAACCTAGGTCTTTGCTGTGTTCAGGGCCTGGATGGCCCTGGGGTAGAAGCTGACCTTCAGTCTGTTTGTCCTTGCGAACATGGTCCTGTACCGCCTGTTCGAGGGCAGCCGAGCAAAGTGTTCGTACCCAGGGTGGGATGGGTCTCTGGAGATCTTGGAGGCCTTCCTGAGGCAGCGTGTGTTGTACAGCTCTTCCAGAGAGGGGAGGGGGGCGCCGGTGATCTTCTGGGCCGTTCTCACGACTCTCTGTAGCGCATTCCTCTCTGCGGCTGTGCAGCTGGAGAACCAGTTGCAGATGCAGTAGGTGAGGATGCTCTCCACTGCGCAGCGGTAGAAGGCCACCAGTATCTCCTGTCTGGTGTGGTCCTTCCTGAGGACTCTCAGGAAGAAGAGCCGCTGTTGTGCCTTCTTGATGATGGCTGCTGTGTTGTTCTTCCAGGACAGGTCATCCTGTATGTGCACCCCCAGGAATCGGAGGGTTGAGACTCTCTCCACGCTCCCTCCGTCGATGAGCAGGGGCTGGACCTCAGATTTTTTCCTCCTGAAGTCCACGATGATTTCCTGGGTCTTTGACTGGTTCAGCAGCAGGTTGTTAACCTTGCACAGCTTGCTCAGCTGCTCTACCTCATCCCTGTACGCCGCCTCGTCCCCCCCCGAGATGCAGCCCACCACGGTGGTGTCGTCTGCAAACTTTACGATGGAGTTGCTGGGGTGGACGGGGGTGAAGTCGTAGGTGTAGAGGTTGTAGAGGATGGGGCTTAGCACGCAGCCCTGGGGGGACCCAGTGCTGAGTCTGAGGGCTGTGGAGGTGTGGGAGCCCACCCGCACCCTCTGGGGGCGGTCGGACAGGAAGTCCTTGATCCATGCACATATAGAGTGTGATAGTCCCAGGTCTAGTAGTTTGGTCACTAGCCTGTCTGGAAGGATGGTGTTGAAGGCAGAGCTGAAGTCCACAAAGAGCAGTCTCGCGTAGCTGTTTCCCCTCTCCAGGTGGGATAGAGTGGAGTGGAGAGTCGTCGCGATGGCGTCCTCTGTGGACCTGTGGGCTCTGTAGGCGAACTGGTATGGATCCAGGTTGGGCGGGAGGCGTGTGACTATGTGGGCCCGGACTAGTTTCTCGAAGCACTTCATGATGATTGGTGTGAGTGCCACCGGGCGGTAGTCGTTTAGGCAGCTCACCGTGCTTTTCTTCTTATATGCAACATATGACATCCACAGTAGTAGATTATAAAGACATACAATGTAGTTGAGCATTTCTCAGCTTTAACCTTCATATGCCATTTGTTTGTGAGTTTGTGTCTATTGTATTACCCCCAGTGTCCTTTTTGCTTATTGCACTAGGAAAGCCGTGAGGTGTCATAGGGCACCAGTGAGTACAAAAACAAATCTACCTTTGCACTCGATCAAATGTCAGGACCCTCCTTTCATGACTTTTCCTAGATATGTGCGTTCTACCACCCAGCATCTTTACATTTTCAAAATCTAGTTAGTATAAAGCGTTTTTGCAGTATTTCTGTGTGTGTCTGTGTATTTGCCTTGGAATTCGGCTGCCATCTTTTTCTCCAAGGCTGCAATTCTCTTTTATATCAGCAGAGGTAGCAAGGGGACACACACTGTGCTCAAACTTCAGGCTTCAGTGCTGAATTAGATACAGTGGATAAGACTGATACGTATGTAACATAATGTGTTTATATATAGGCTATATATAGAAATAGGGATACATAAGATATGTATATGTACAGACAGTTATGAAAATGATAAACTGTACAGGGCTTAAAGTACTCCGGCACAGTGCCGGATTTCCGGCGCGGGAGAATAAAAAATAAAATAAAAACTGCAATTGCGGCATTGCGCCGACGTGGTGGCGGGGGCGCTGTTTCACAAATAACTTAGCTTTCGTGTTTGCTAGCGAAACAGCTGATAGTTGATGTTGACTGCTCAAGGAGAATACATATTTGAAAGTACAGAATGCCTGAGAGCCTTATATTGCATTATATTACATTATATTTTGAATGGCCATCTGGTGCCTGAATATTGTTTTTTCCTTTACATATACAGTGATGCCGGTAACGCGATACTAAGTAACGTGTTACTCTAATCTGATTACTTTTCCCAGTAACGAGTATTCTATCGCGATACTATTTCCAAATCAGTAATCGGATTAAAGTTACTTATTCAAGTGACTGTGCGTTACTATTGCGTTACTACCTCATAACTATTTCTTTGTAATGTTCGATAGTAAACAAACATTTATTGCTTTTCTCGCGTCTTGGGGAGTGACGTCAGTGATCACGTTTTCAACACGAGGTGCAGCAGAATCGCTCACGTGTATCACCACGCTGATTGCACAGTGTAAACAGAAGCGTATAGCCTACACAATGGAGCGAGAACAGAGATATGCGTTAAATAGCTGGAAATATAGGGATTATTTTGAGTTTGTGTCAGCAAAGGATGACAAGAACATAAATGTTCGTTGTACACTCTGTGCTGGAAAGAAAATATTGTCCTGTGGTAAAACCACAACATCAAATTTAAAGAAACATTTGGAATCTCAGCACAGCACAGTCAAGCTCGCGGAGAAAGTCCCAGAGACCGCGGCCTCGACTTCTGCGGGAGGTCCCACACCGCTCAAGCAACAAAAGCTGGACTTCAGTAGGCCTACAAAATCACAACCTGTAAGTGTGGGAGAGTTGAATAAATTGGTCGGGCGGTATGTTGTAGAGGAAATGCTGCCCATAAACACAGTTGACTCGCCCTCTTTCCGTGCCATCATTAACAAGATCCCCACTACTACCAATGCCGAGCTACCTCACAGAACATCTTTTTCTTCGTACTTGGAGAAGGAGTATGCAGAGATGGAAAAACATCTGAAGGCTGCGCTGAACGAGGTCGACTATGTGTCAACTACAGCGGACATTTGGACAGCTAACAATAGGAGCTATATGGGAGTAACGCTCCACTGGATTAGTAGATCCACATTAGACCGCAACAAGGCTGCATTGGCGTGTAGGAGAATCCGCGGTAGACACACGTATGATGTTATTGGTGCAGAAATCGAAAACATTCACTCTTCATATGGACTAATCAACAAAGTAGTAGCAACAGTGACAGATAATGGATCGAACTTTGTCAAGGCATTTCAAGTCTATCAGCCTGCTGTCACAGAGTCCGATGATGAGACGGTGGAGGAGGCCACGGATGATGTCACTTTTTTAGATGTGTCAGAAATCCTATCAGCTGAGGATGATAGTGATGGCCAGCTGATTCTTCCCCCGCACCAAAGGTGTGCTTCACATACCCTCAACCTTATTTCTACAAGTGATGTGGAGAAGTACATCACTTCCAAACCAGAGAGCAAGGCTGTGTATAGGAGCAGCACAGCAAAATGCACAGCTCTCTGGACGAAAGCAAGCCGATCTACCGTTGCGTCAGAAACGGTGGAGGAGGTTAACAAAAGAAAGCTCCTGGTACCGACATCCACAAGGTGGAATTCCTTTTACGAAGCCATAAAGAGAATCGCAGAAATCCCCATGAATGAGCTGACTACTCTGTGCAACAAGCTGGGAGTGAAGTGCTTCAAAGACCAGGAGTACCAGTACCTGCATGAGTACTGTACCGTCATGAAGCCTCTAACTATAGCACTGGATATCCTACAAGGTGACTGTCCGTATGGGACTTTACTGCCCACACTTGAAGTCCTGATGCAGAAGACCCTTGCTGTGAAAGACACCCTATCCAAGATGACTGCAGGCCTTCCAGATGCCATAGTGCAGGTATGCTATGTTGTTCCATCTTAAAGATAAATAAATACATTTTCATTGCACTATTCATGAACATGGAGCAGAGTCACACCATACTGCAGTATGTAGGTTGTCAGTTGCACAAACTAATTGCATACATAATTAGTAAATAAAGGTATAAATAATAGACCTTATAGGCTACAACTAGATAATAATAAACATATCAAATTATATCTTTCAGGCTATCCAGACTCGTTTTGCCAGTGTGCTGGACAACAAAGATGCCCTTCTCGCAGCTGCTAGTTGTCCAAAATTCAAACTCCGATGGCTGAGAGATGAAGGTAGGAGGGAGCAAGTAAAGGAGATTCTCACAGCAGAATGTCGCAAAACTGCTCCTGCAGCACAGAGCCCTGCCAGTGTACCCACCACGACTGCCAACCGAGGCGAGATGGACTTTTTTGCTTTTGAGGCGGAGCCAGAGGAGACCTACTCGGCAGAAAAGGAAGTCATGGACTACTTGAGGTCAGGGCATGAGCTTCAGATTCTGAATCAGTATCCAAACATTAAGAACATTTTCTTGAAGTATAACACTCCAACCCCATCTAGCGCTCCTGTAGAGCGGCTCTTTAGTCTGGGAGGTTTGGTGCTCACGCCTAGAAGGAACAGACTTTCTGACAAGAGGTTTGAGAAGCTTCTGTTAATGAGATACAACCACTGGTTTACTCGCCCCTTTCCACTGTTTCACTCATAGTGTGTTCATGGCCTCCATAGCGTGTTCATGGCCTCCATAGCGTGTTCATGGCCTCCATAGCGTGTTCATGGCCTCCATAGCGTGTTCATGGCCTCCATAGCGTGTTCATGGCCTCCATAGCGTGTTCATGGCCTCCTTCCAGTCTTGACAGCTGAGTTCACTCTTCATTGATAAACTCAGACTCACCCAGTTTAGGATTAGGATTATATTAGGATCATATCTGTATGGTCAGGGTAGGTTTTAGGTTTTGTGAAACCACTCCTTGCTAGTTACTGTGTTAAATAAAGATTATATTTATTTTATTGTTTAAAAACAAGTATTTATGTTGGGTGAGGCAAAGAAAGACTCTTTATTTTGTTGTTTTAAGTTATTGTTTAAAGTTTAATTATGTAATTTAAGTTACTGTTAAAATAAAGTGAGTTTTGGCAAAACCAGTTTTCATTTTTATGTTGCGGGGGGGGGGGGTCGGGTGCCTAGGCAGCTGCCAATAGTAACTAAAAAAGTAACTAGTAATCTAACTTAGTTACTTTTAAAATCAAGTAATCAGTAAAGTAACTAGATTACTTTTTAAAGGAGTAATCAGTAATCAGTAATCAGACTACTTTTTCAAAGTAACTGTGGCAACACTGTACATATATAATGACATTTCCACCATAAATTGATGGCGAAAGGGCACAAATTGGTGCATATCAATTCACCAGAATGCAAGAAATTAAGTGGTTGATGCTCGTTTAAGGACCCCCAGACAGCCCTGATTCATGGGTCCCCCCCCCCGATGTCAAACACCACTGGTACCACCTCCGCCTCATTTTGAGCCAGGAAAAACCCTGAGTAGTGACGGGAAGCCTATGGGACGTGGTGCCAAGAAGGAGAATATAAGTGATAGTGGCTTAATAAGTAAGCAGTTTGTTCTTTTAAAGACATGTATATATTTTATTCTGTATTGTTATAGTCATAGTGGCTTAATAAGTGATGCAATCAGTTTGGCCTTTTAAAGACATCTATTTATATTTTATTTTTTATTAAGTATATAACACAGTATTATGAATGAATGAATGAATGAATGGTCTTTATTGTCATTACAGTTTTTCCCAATTGCTAAAACACAAAAGCCAATTCTCTAAACCAAATGACCAGTTCTCTAAACACATTTAATAAAACTAGCTCCCATTTGCCAAAACCATAAACACATTTCACATGAAGACACAATTCACAAAACACAATCCTCCTTTTCTCATAAATCTAAACACATTTTGTCTTGCTAAAACACAAGTTGCAAAAAACTCTGCTCAAAATGTCAAATTCTCAAATTAAAGCTCATGTGATGCAAAATGCTTGCCACAGTCAGCAAAATGTTAACACAATGAACACACCTGGCTTCATTCATTAAACATAACGACTCAAAATGTAAGACACTTGTTGCAAATGATTGTGGTGTGTGTGTGTGTGTGTGTGTGTGTGTGTGTGTGTTTGTGTGTGTGTGTGTGTGTGTGTGTGTGTGTGTGTGTGTGTGTGAGGGTGTCATCTCCCCCAACCCAGTGCAGGGCTACGCAGATGATGTTGTCCTGGCCTCCAGGGAAGAGAGCGTCATCAAGAACATGCTCTGCAGGACGGATCGTTTTCTGGAATGGTCTGGCCTGGAGGTCAAAGCCAGCAAATGTGCTGTCCTGTATGAGAGGCGGAGTGGGGGGAACAGGTGGTACCACTCAAAAACAGACACACCCCCTGTGTTCTCTTTAGCAACACAGCCCATTCATGTAAATTCTCTCCATGAGACATACCCATATCTTGGACATAAAATTAACATCGCAGGAGAGTGGAAGGAGCAAGTCAATAACATCCTGACTGAGTTCACTTCCAGGCTGGACTTGATAGACAGTTGTCCTCTGCCACTAACTATGAAGTTAGAAGCCATCAGGCAGGTGGCCCTGTCCAAAGTTCAACACCTCTTCTCCAATGTCCACATCCCCCAGAAAGTGCTGTGTGAAATGAACAACAAGACTGTGAGCGTAGTGCGCAGGTGGCTTGGACTCAATTCACACAGCACCCGTGACATCATCTTTCATCCCCAATGGGAGGGAGGGCTAGGGGTCCCCAATGTAGAATGGATCTACACCAGCATGAGAATTTCCCATCTTCTCAGGATGCTTAACAACGACGACAAGGACGTCAGGGAGCTGGCCCGCTCCTCCATGTTCCTGGACCTGAGGAGAAGGAAGGTCCCAGTTGCCAGGGGGGCGGAGCCCCACTTCCTTGGGTTCAAGAGGAAACCCAGCGGAAAATTGGACACTCATTCCGCTGGTTTTGGAGTCTGGTCTGATTGGCCAGACCTGAATGACCTCTGTGTCCGAGCCGGGGTGTCCCTGGAGTGGGTGCGGTCTGACTCTGAGACTGTTCGGGTCTCAGAGAACTGTATATCTGACCCTCTCACACAGGTCAGGGCAACAGCCTCCTTTGCTGGACAGAGCCACCAGCTAACATCTAGAGGGGCCAGACGGACTCTCATGGACCTTCATCAACATCAACAACAACAACACTGGACTGGTCTGAAACTCCAGGGAAAACTGGCATGTCTTCCCACAGCTGATCACTCTGTTTCCCATTCTTTTCTAAAAAACACTGCACTCGATGAGGACATTGTCATATTCACAACCAAGGCCAGATTACAAGTCCTTCCTACCAGACTCAACCTCTCTATTTGGTTTCCCTCCACTCAGGTTCCTCATTGCTTGCACCACACCACAGAACAGGTTACAGAAACACTTTCACATATCTTGAATGGCTGTTATGTTTACAAAGGAATGTATATAGCACGTCATGACAGAATTGTGAGCCTAATAGTAAAGGACATATCACTCCACTTCCCAGTTACAGTGAAAATGTATACACATGCTTGTGTCAATGCATCCATGTTCAATTTCTGTAATGACCAATGTCACTTTTCACAGTTGTCTGCTAACACACCAGATGTTGTTGTTGTTAATGAAGAGTCCAGAGAGGTGTCTGTATTAGAGGTAGCGTGCACCTTTGATATAAGCCTAGAGGAAGCCTTCATGACTAAGGTCATGAAATACCAGCAGCTTGTAGACACCATCTCAGAGCTAGGCTATAGGTGTACGCTATTAGTCTTTATATTTGGCAGTCTTGGACATGTACACAGATTGGTTGTCAGAGGACTACGTCTACTGGGAATGTCCAAGGGAGAAGCAAAAAGGCTCAGCAAGTATTGCTCTGTCTCTGCGATTATTGGCAGCCGCCAAATATGGCGGAGACGGTGTTACTTGTACCCGTGAGTCTTGTCCTGTTGTATGTGAAAGACATTGTCCATGTCTGTTTGTGAATGCATCCCATCTGTGCCTTCAGTATTTGTGTCCTTGTATACTTGTTTCTATGTGGACAGAAATAAATGATTAAAATGTGTGTGTGTGTGGTATAGTTCCATAAATAAATAAAAAAACATCACACCCTGAACATTGTTTTCAGTGAGTATTGTTGTGTGTAATGGATCCTCTGTAGTGTTTGCATTGAGTTGTGATACAGTACAGTATTGTACATGTTACGGTACATGTGGGAATACGGTAACATTTTTCAAACCTTTATTTACGTAAAACTCGATAGGACAACAGTGCAACAACTTCGCGGCTGAACTTTAGTAAAATTTCGGACATCATATGCCATTTAAAGGGGGGAAATAGATATCTAAAAATGCATGACTATCATGCAAAATCAGCCTTACTGTAATGTAAAATATGTAATGTTAGATATAACGTTAGACAGGGAGCGCAGATTTATTTTTATGCATGACTATCATACATGTGGGAAAACTAGGGTTAGGGTTAGGTGCTAGGGTTACAGTAAGGTTAGGGTTAGGATTAGGGGTAGGGTTTGAGTTTGAGTTTTGAAGAGAGAAGGTGTGGTTTTGCTTATGTAGCTTTAGAAAAGTGTGTTGTGTTTAGAGTTTTGAGAAAATGGAGGAAAGTTTTGTGAAATGTGTTTTAGCAATTGAGAAAAACTGTAATACAGTACAGGTACCATACAACGAAATTTAGGAGGGGGGGCTCCCCTGGTGCTTGGAAAAAGACTAAAAACACGAGGGCCAAGGGTAAAATAAAAAAGGGAAAAGAGCTGGTTTACATAAATAAAGGCTATGTACACTATCTACTATACTACTATACTATACAATAAAACACTGTGCTGTACTCTATGCTATAAATATCCTAACGTTTCCTATATCTGAACCTTATGTACACAAGGGTTGTCATATTGCACATAGTATTGTTGCACATTCATTTAAAGTATTAATGCATTTTAACATTGAGACATATATTTTGTATTGACTATAAAATAGTATTAATGCATTTAAACATTGAGACAAGAAGCTGTCTTCTGTACCCGCTCTCCCAATATCTCAAACTGTGACCCCCCTCCCCAAGAAAAAGTTTCAGGCACAGGATTTTTTTCACACTTTAAGCCCAGTTGTCTCCCAATCCCTTCAGATTTGTTGGAGCTGAGTTTTTTTTTTCACAGCGGGTTTACCCAAGTTCCATGCAATAGTGATAAGATATTATGATATGTGTAGCCTATGTACAGTTATGAATGATACACTGCACAGTATGTACCTATCAAGTTGTGTGGTGCATGCATAGCTCCCGCAGCAAAGTAATTGCAGTAGCCTACATTTGATTATGCATGTACTCATCAATGAATATTATATAACAAACGGATATTTATAATATTGTATATAATGTATTTTTTGTATATCACTGTAGACCACGGTGCTAGACCACTGGACCACCTCAGGCCACCAGTAATAACCATAATTGTGGATTACTATTTACAATTAGTAGTCTCCTAATCTCGCTACAGTTTGAGCGAGTCTGTAACTACTTTTGTTTCAGCCCATTCTTGCCTATAGACAACAATGTACAATCATTCATATTGAGTTTATTCACCCAATAAAGTAAAGATGAATAATACTGCCCTTCATCTTATTATCAGATGTTCAGTTATGATTAGACCTGTGTCGGCAATGATAATAATACACAACAGGCAAGACGGTTGTACCATAGATATACGCAGATTAAATTTGTAGATTCGTTTTCGAACATTAGATAGGCCTAGTTGATTTTGGCAACATTGTAGTAGCCAATTGCAGAGTGTATTAATTATTTTGTTTGTTTGAATCCTCACTGTGTTCATGTTATAATGTTTAGTGAACGAACAATTGTTGGGTGAATAAACTGTCTCTTGCCACAAATCGGAATTCTCTTTCCGTGAAATGTCTACATCAAATAACATGATGTCGGCGATCTACTAGAACTGGAGCGGGACGACTGCAATGTACCATATATATCTGCCATATCATACCGTTTTATATTGAAAAATATGATGGTAAATAAATACATGTGGGACCAATGTATGATATGGCAGAGGTGTGGTGTGTATCAGTCTGTCTCGTTCCAGCGAGTCAACTCGTGTTGACTCAATAAGACATTATTGCGCTCTGCGCTGCGGGCTACATTTGATTTGTAATCATCAACGAATATTATATAACGAACGGATATTTATAATAGGCCTACAGTATATAATGTATTATAATTTTTTATTCTGAGCAGTCCCACTCATAATAAAATACTGATGTTCTCATAATATAATTATAGATATAGCCTAGCTAAATCGTGTAGACTGCTATGGAGGTATATTGAAAAATATTATGATAAATAGGCTACATGTGGGATGGAGGTAAGGTGTGGGATGGCAGATATATGTATGATATATTATGGCAGTTTCTCGCGCCTGTCCCGCTCTGTTGTTCAAAGACTATAATATAAAACTTTAACTTTACTCTCATTACTCTCATGTGCCGTGGGCTCTCGGAAAGCTGCGCATTGAATGTATTATGTATGAAAATAATGCAATAGGCTACATAGGAATAAGTGTGTTCATATGCAAACATACTCGAGAGATATGAGTTCAATCTGTAAACTGTTATCATCTCAATTAGGTGGTGGGCCGAACGCGTTTTTGTGTGAGTGCCACCGGGCGGTAGTCGTTTAGGCAGCTCACCGTGCTTTTCTTCTTATATGCAACATATGACATCCACAGTAGTAGATTATAAAGACATACAATGTAGTTGAGCATTTCTCAGCTTTAACCTTCATATGCCATTTGTTTGTGAGTTTGTGTCTATTGTATTACCCCCAGTGTCCTTTTTGCTTATTGCACTAGGAAAGCCGTGAGGTGTCATAGGGCACCAGTGAGTACAAAAACAAATCTACCTTTGCACTCGATCAAATGTCAGGACCCTCCTTTCATGACTTTTCCTAGATATGTGCGTTCTACCACCCAGCATCTTTACATTTTCAAAATCTAGTTAGTATAAAGCGTTTTTGCAGTATTTCTGTGTGTGTCTGTGTATTTGCCTTGGAATTCGGCTGCCATCTTTTTCTCCAAGGCTGCAATTCTCTTTTATATCAGCAGAGGTAGCAAGGGGACACACACTGTGCTCAAACTTCAGGCTTCAGTGCTGAATTAGATACAGTGGATAAGACTGATACGTATGTAACATAATGTGTTTATATATAGGCTATATATAGAAATAGGGATACATAAGATATGTATATGTACAGACAGTTATGAAAATGATAAACTGTACAGGGCTTAAAGTACTCCGGCACAGTGCCGGATTTCCGGCGCGGGAGAATAAAAAATAAAATAAAAACTGCAATTGCGGCATTGCGCCGACGTGGTGGCGGGGGCGCTGTTTCACAAATAACTTAGCTTTCGTGTTTGCTAGCGAAACAGCTGATAGTTGATGTTGACTGCTCAAGGAGAATACATATTTGAAAGTACAGAATGCCTGAGAGCCTTATATTGCATTATATTACATTATATTTTGAATGGCCATCTGGTGCCTGAATATTGTTTTTTCCTTTACATATACAGTGATGCCGGTAACGCGATACTAAGTAACGTGTTACTCTAATCTGATTACTTTTCCCAGTAACGAGTATTCTATCGCGATACTATTTCCAAATCAGTAATCGGATTAAAGTTACTTATTCAAGTGACTGTGCGTTACTATTGCGTTACTACCTCATAACTATTTCTTTGTAATGTTCGATAGTAAACAAACATTTATTGCTTTTCTCGCGTCTTGGGGAGTGACGTCAGTGATCACGTTTTCAACACGAGGTGCAGCAGAATCGCTCACGTGTATCACCACGCTGATTGCACAGTGTAAACAGAAGCGTATAGCCTACACAATGGAGCGAGAACAGAGATATGCGTTAAATAGCTGGAAATATAGGGATTATTTTGAGTTTGTGTCAGCAAAGGATGACAAGAACATAAATGTTCGTTGTACACTCTGTGCTGGAAAGAAAATATTGTCCTGTGGTAAAACCACAACATCAAATTTAAAGAAACATTTGGAATCTCAGCACAGCACAGTCAAGCTCGCGGAGAAAGTCCCAGAGACCGCGGCCTCGACTTCTGCGGGAGGTCCCACACCGCTCAAGCAACAAAAGCTGGACTTCAGTAGGCCTACAAAATCACAACCTGTAAGTGTGGGAGAGTTGAATAAATTGGTCGGGCGGTATGTTGTAGAGGAAATGCTGCCCATAAACACAGTTGACTCGCCCTCTTTCCGTGCCATCATTAACAAGATCCCCACTACTACCAATGCCGAGCTACCTCACAGAACATCTTTTTCTTCGTACTTGGAGAAGGAGTATGCAGAGATGGAAAAACATCTGAAGGCTGCGCTGAACGAGGTCGACTATGTGTCAACTACAGCGGACATTTGGACAGCTAACAATAGGAGCTATATGGGAGTAACGCTCCACTGGATTAGTAGATCCACATTAGACCGCAACAAGGCTGCATTGGCGTGTAGGAGAATCCGCGGTAGACACACGTATGATGTTATTGGTGCAGAAATCGAAAACATTCACTCTTCATATGGACTAATCAACAAAGTAGTAGCAACAGTGACAGATAATGGATCGAACTTTGTCAAGGCATTTCAAGTCTATCAGCCTGCTGTCACAGAGTCCGATGATGAGACGGTGGAGGAGGCCACGGATGATGTCACTTTTTTAGATGTGTCAGAAATCCTATCAGCTGAGGATGATAGTGATGGCCAGCTGATTCTTCCCCCGCACCAAAGGTGTGCTTCACATACCCTCAACCTTATTTCTACAAGTGATGTGGAGAAGTACATCACTTCCAAACCAGAGAGCAAGGCTGTGTATAGGAGCAGCACAGCAAAATGCACAGCTCTCTGGACGAAAGCAAGCCGATCTACCGTTGCGTCAGAAACGGTGGAGGAGGTTAACAAAAGAAAGCTCCTGGTACCGACATCCACAAGGTGGAATTCCTTTTACGAAGCCATAAAGAGAATCGCAGAAATCCCCATGAATGAGCTGACTACTCTGTGCAACAAGCTGGGAGTGAAGTGCTTCAAAGACCAGGAGTACCAGTACCTGCATGAGTACTGTACCGTCATGAAGCCTCTAACTATAGCACTGGATATCCTACAAGGTGACTGTCCGTATGGGACTTTACTGCCCACACTTGAAGTCCTGATGCAGAAGACCCTTGCTGTGAAAGACACCCTATCCAAGATGACTGCAGGCCTTCCAGATGCCATAGTGCAGGTATGCTATGTTGTTCCATCTTAAAGATAAATAAATACATTTTCATTGCACTATTCATGAACATGGAGCAGAGTCACACCATACTGCAGTATGTAGGTTGTCAGTTGCACAAACTAATTGCATACATAATTAGTAAATAAAGGTATAAATAATAGACCTTATAGGCTACAACTAGATAATAATAAACATATCAAATTATATCTTTCAGGCTATCCAGACTCGTTTTGCCAGTGTGCTGGACAACAAAGATGCCCTTCTCGCAGCTGCTAGTTGTCCAAAATTCAAACTCCGATGGCTGAGAGATGAAGGTAGGAGGGAGCAAGTAAAGGAGATTCTCACAGCAGAATGTCGCAAAACTGCTCCTGCAGCACAGAGCCCTGCCAGTGTACCCACCACGACTGCCAACCGAGGCGAGATGGACTTTTTTGCTTTTGAGGCGGAGCCAGAGGAGACCTACTCGGCAGAAAAGGAAGTCATGGACTACTTGAGGTCAGGGCATGAGCTTCAGATTCTGAATCAGTATCCAAACATTAAGAACATTTTCTTGAAGTATAACACTCCAACCCCATCTAGCGCTCCTGTAGAGCGGCTCTTTAGTCTGGGAGGTTTGGTGCTCACGCCTAGAAGGAACAGACTTTCTGACAAGAGGTTTGAGAAGCTTCTGTTAATGAGATACAACCACTGGTTTACTCGCCCCTTTCCACTGTTTCACTCATAGTGTGTTCATGGCCTCCATAGCGTGTTCATGGCCTCCATAGCGTGTTCATGGCCTCCATAGCGTGTTCATGGCCTCCATAGCGTGTTCATGGCCTCCATAGCGTGTTCATGGCCTCCATAGCGTGTTCATGGCCTCCTTCCAGTCTTGACAGCTGAGTTCACTCTTCATTGATAAACTCAGACTCACCCAGTTTAGGATTAGGATTATATTAGGATCATATCTGAATGGTCAGGGTAGGTTTTAGGTTTTGTGAAACCACTCCTTGCTAGTTACTGTGTTAAATAAAGATTATATTTATTTTATTGTTTAAAAACAAGTATTTATGTTGGGTGAGGCAAAGAAAGACTCTTTATTTTGTTGTTTTAAGTTATTGTTTAAAGTTTAATTATGTAATTTAAGTTACTGTTAAAATAAAGTGAGTTTTGGCAAAACCAGTTTTCATTTTTATGTTGCGGGGGGGGGGGTCGGGTGCCTAGGCAGCTGCCAATAGTAACTAAAAAAGTAACTAGTAATCTAACTTAGTTACTTTTAAAATCAAGTAATCAGTAAAGTAACTAGATTACTTTTTAAAGGAGTAATCAGTAATCAGTAATCAGAATACTTTTTCAAAGTAACTGTGGCAACACTGTACATATATAATGACATTTCCACCATAAATTGATGGCGAAAGGGCACAAATTGGTGCATATCAATTCACCAGAATGCAAGAAATTAAGTGGTTGATGCTCGTTTAAGGACCCCCAGACAGCCCTGATTCATGGGTCCCCCCCCCCCGATGTCAAACACCACTGGTACCACCTCCGCCTCATTTTGAGCCAGGAAAAACCCTGAGTAGTGACGGGAAGCCTATGGGACGTGGTGCCAAGAAGGAGAATATAAGTGATAGTGGCTTAATAAGTAAGCAGTTTGTTCAAAGACATGTATATATTTTATTCTGTATTGTTATAGTCATAGTGGCTTAATAAGTGATGCAATCAGTTTGGCCTTTTAAAGACATCTATTTATATTTTATTTTTTATTAAGTATATAACACAGTATTATGAATGAATGAATGAATGAATGGTCTTTATTGTCATTACAGTTTTTCCCAATTGCTAAAACACAAAAGCCAATTCTCTAAACCAAATGACCAGTTCTCTAAACACATTTAATAAAACTAGCTCCCATTTGCCAAAACCATAAACACATTTCACATGAAGACACAATTCACAAAACACAATCCTCCTTTTCTCATAAATCTAAACACATTTTGTCTTGCTAAAACACAAGTTGCAAAAAACTCTGCTCAAAATGTCAAATTCTCAAATTAAAGCTCATGTGATGCAAAATGCTTGCCACAGTCAGCAAAATGTTAACACAATGAACACACCTGGCTTCATTCATTAAACATAACGACTCAAAATGTAAGACACTTGTTGCAAATGATTGTGGTGTGTGTGTGTGTGTGTGTGTGTGTGTGTGTGTGTGTGTGTGTGTTTGTGTGTGTGTGTGTGTGTGTGTGTGTGTGTGTGTGTGTGTGTGTGTGTGGTATAGTTCCATAAATAAATAAAAAAACATCACACCCTGAACATTGTTTTCAGTGAGTATTGTTGTGTGTAATGGATCCTCTGTAGTGTTTGCATTGAGTTGTGATACAGTACAGTATTGTACATGTTACGGTACATGTGGGAATACGGTAACATTTTTCAAACCTTTATTTACGTAAAACTCGATAGGACAACAGTGCAACAACTTCGCGGCTGAACTTTAGTAAAATTTCGGACATCATATGCCATTTAAAGGGGGGAAATAGATATCTAAAAATGCATGACTATCATGCAAAATCAGCCTTACTGTAATGTAAAATATGTAATGTTAGATATAACGTTAGACAGGGAGCGCAGATTTATTTTTATGCATGACTATCATACATGTGGGAAAACTAGGGTTAGGGTTAGGTGCTAGGGTTACAGTAAGGTTAGGGTTAGGATTAGGGGTAGGGTTTGAGTTTGAGTTTTGAAGAGAGAAGGTGTGGTTTTGCTTATGTAGCTTTAGAAAAGTGTGTTGTGTTTAGAGTTTTGGGAAAATGGAGGAAAGTTTTGTGAAATGTGTTTTAGCAATTGAGAAAAACTGTAATACAGTACAGGTACCATACAACGAAATTTAGGAGGGGGGGCTCCCCTGGTGCTTGGAAAAAGACTAAAAACACGAGGGCCAAGGGTAAAATAAAAAAGGGAAAAGAGCTGGTTTACATAAATAAAGGCTATGTACACTATCTACTATACTACTATACTATACAATAAAACACTGTGCTGTACTCTATGCTATAAATATCCTAACGTTTCCTATATCTGAACCTTATGTACACAAGGGTTGTCATATTGCACATAGTATTGTTGCACATTCATTTAAAGTATTAATGCATTTTAACATTGAGACATATATTTTGTATTGACTATAAAATAGTATTAATGCATTTAAACATTGAGACAAGAAGCTGTCTTCTGTACCCGCTCTCCCAATATCTCAAACTGTGACCCCCCTCCCCAAGAAAAAGTTTCAGGCACAGGATTTTTTTTACACTTTAAGCCCAGTTGTCTCCCAATCCCTTCAGATTTGTTGGAGCTGAGTTTTTTTTTTCACAGCGGGTTTACCCAAGTTCCATGCAATAGTGATAAGATATTATGATATGTGTAGCCTATGTACAGTTATGAATGATACACTGCACAGTATGTACCTATCAAGTTGTGTGGTGCATGCATAGCTCCCGCAGCAAAGTAATTGCAGTAGCCTACATTTGATTATGCATGTACTCATCAATGAATATTATATAACAAACGGATATTTATAATATTGTATATAATGTATTTTTTGTATATCACTGTAGACCACGGTGCTAGACCACTGGACCACCTCAGGCCACCAGTAATAACCATAATTGTGGATTACTATTTACAATTAGTAGTCTCCTAATCTCGCTACAGTTTGAGCGAGTCTGTAACTACTTTTGTTTCAGCCCATTCTTGCCTATAGACAACAATGTACAATCATTCATATTGAGTTTATTCACCCAATAAAGTAAAGATGAATAATACTGCCCTTCATCTTATTATCAGATGTTCAGTTATGATTAGACCTGTGTCGGCAATGATAATAATACACAACAGGCAAGACGGTTGTACCATAGATATACGCAGATTAATATTTGTAGATTCGTTTTCGAACATTAGATAGGCCTAGTTGATTTTGGCAACATTGTAGTAGCCAATTGCAGAGTGTATTAATTATTTTGTTTGTTTGAATCCTCACTGTGTTCATGTTATAATGTTTAGTGAACGAACAATTGTTGGGTGAATAAACTGTCTCTTGCCACAAATCGGAATTCTCTTTCCGTGAAATGTCTACATCAAATAACATGATGTCGGCGATCTACTAGAACTGGAGCGGGACGACTGCAATGTACCATATATATCTGCCATATCATACCGTTTTATATTGAAAAATATGATGGTAAATAAATACATGTGGGACCAATGTATGATATGGCAGAGGTGTGGTGTGTATCAGTCTGTCTCGTTCCAGCGAGTCAACTCGTGTTGACTCAATAAGACATTATTGCGCTCTGCGCTGCGGGCTACATTTGATTTGTAATCATCAACGAATATTATATAACGAACGGATATTTATAATAGGCCTACAGTATATAATGTATTATTATTTTTTATTCTGAGCAGTCCCACTCATAATAAAATACTGATGTTCTCATAATATAATTATAGATATAGCCTAGCTAAATCGTGTAGACTGCTATGGAGGTATATTGAAAAATATTATGATAAATAGGCTACATGTGGGATGGAGGTAAGGTGTGGGATGGCAGATATATGTATGATATATTATGGCAGTTTCTCGCGCCTGTCCCGCTCTGTTGTTCAAAGACTATAATATAAAACTTTAACTTTACTCTCATTACTCTCATGTGCCGTGGGCTCTCGGAAAGCTGCGCATTGAATGTATTATGTATGAAAATAATGCAATAGGCTACATAGGAATAAGTGTGTTCATATGCAAACATACTCGAGAGATATGAGTTCAATCTGTAAACTGTTATCATCTCAATTAGGTGGTGGGCCGAACGCGTTTATCGCGAAGTTTATCTTTTTCCATCTACGGAGTAAACGATCTCTTACATACGATATTAAGTAATTCTCTTAAGTCTATAACAATTTGTTGGCAGCTGTATTTATGTCGGAGATTTTCACAAACTTATTTTTTAATCGTCTGTCTGCTCAGGGACATCGCTGGTCGCTCTAGTTGATAAACCAATCAGAATTCGAGTACGGCTTCATTAGGACCCCGAAATGTAAACACTGGCTGTTAACCCTAGCAACTGACTGGATGTTAACCCTAGCAACCGCGGGGAAATAAAGAGATGTGATGAATTATGGAGTGTTGTATGCATTTAACAAACCGAACGGACAATATTATAGCATTTTCAGATGCAAAATGGACCAAATTTGTACATTGTTCTCTACAGTGGGTGAATCTTCACACTGCAGAAAGTCAAATTGCAGAAAGGGCTGTAAGACAATGCTATATAATAATAATAACTTTATTTGTATAGCGCTTTTCCTGCCAACGTTGCCGCTCAAAGTGCTTTAATCATTATATAACCTTAATTTAATTATTTTGTAACTTAAATGCAATATTAAAAGCATGGGTTTTTATAATCTTAATTTAATTATTTAGTCATTTAAAGGCAATATTAAAAAGATGCGTTTTTAGTCTTGACTTGAACATATTTGCTGAGGTTGCATCCCTAATGTATATGCAGTAGGCCTATGCCAACATACGAAACATTGAAAGAGCCCACAAGAGAAGGGAAAAATCAGTACAGGAGGCTGCAGGTTTTTTATAGCAATATAAGTTATTTATAAGAACAAGATGATATAAACAATCTAAGATATGACGTGAACATTATTAACAATATGATATAAACAAGCTAAGATATGACATGAACAAGATATGAACAAGGCATCAATGGGTCAGGGTCAGCCCTGCCAGGTCAGGTCCAGAAGATGTGCAGTGCAGTCCAGGGCTGAGCATCTGGGGTTACCTGGGTAAACAGATTAGGAGAGTTTTAAATAAACTAGGCTATAAATTTGGAAGCATTACTACTTTTACTATTGTTGTGGGAACAGTGAGGAAGATAGACATTGGGGAAATGCTGGTCTTTAGTCTGGGACCCTTTCCTGCAGCAATTGCGAACATAGATGTCTCTCTTGTGAAAACTGACAAAGCCAAATTAATGCACTTTCTAGAAGGATCAGTAAATCCACCAGCCACAGTTGAAATCCCTGATGGCTCAACCTGGGTGTGGGATGCAATGGCACTAGTACAGGCTATGAAACCCCAAGATACATTTGGAAGATTTGCCAACAGTGCACTAATGTACCTGATCAATGCAGCCAAAGTGAGTAAATCTAAAGTGGTGCATTTTGTCCCTGACACGTACAAAACACTGAGTATAAAGAACGCAGAATGAGGTCGACGAGCAACAAAAGGATGTCAGTTGACAACAATATATTCAGCTGACCAGAAGACACCAAGACAATGGTCCAAGTTCTTGGCTTGTGGCCAAAACAAAGAAAATCTACAACAGTTTCTTTTTGAGACATGGTCCAAGTCCAGGAAAGACCAAATTCAAGACATCACTTTGATTGTTGGACATGGGTCTGAGTGTCATGTGATCAGAGTCAACAGCAGTGGCACAGAACTTGAGGTTTTACCACTGCTCACACTGTTCTCAATACAGGAGGAGGCAGACACCCGGCTGTTGCTTCACTGTGCACATGCCTCACAGTATAGCTCACATGTTGTGATCAGCAGTCCTGACACAGATGTGTTTGTACTGGCTATCGCTTTCTGTAAGGAAATAGGAGCAAACCTGTACTTCCACACAGGGAAAGGGACAAACAAACGCACCATACACGTACAGAGAATACACAGCCATCTTGGAGATGAAGTCTCTGATGCGCTAATTGGATTTCACTGTTTCACCGGCTGTGATACAGTGAGTGCACTGCACGGCAATGGAAAAGTGAAGGCCGTAAAAACACTCCTGTCCAACAAAGAGCATTGTGCTACTTTCCAAAAGTTGGGAACAGCTTTTCAACTGCCAACAGAGCTTTATGAGGAAATTGAGGCATTTATATGCGACCTCTACGACCACAAAGGCTGTAGGGATGTAAATTTAGCTAGGTGTCAAATGTTTAAGAGTGGGAAGTGCAATGACCGAAGTCTACCACCAAATAAGGATGCCTTGCACAAACATACTCAGCGGGCAAACTACCAGGCAGCCATATACAGGAGGTCCCTTGAGAGCCAGCCAGACATCCCTCCGCCAATGAGCCATGGCTGGAAGATAGAGGGAGATTTCTTTGAGATTGACTGGGTGTCACTTCCCCCAGCCCCAGTCGCAGTTTTAGAGCTTGTATACTGCTCCTGCAAAAAAACAAAATGTGTGAAAGGGAGATGCACATGCAAATCTAACAACCTACCATGTACAGACATGTGTCTGTGTTTGCACTGCGAAAACACACTAGTGTTATAAATGTTCTTGAATCTAAACTTGAATCTTTGTCTAGTCTCGTCAATTATAGGCAAGGCAAGTGAAGATACACTTAATCTGGGTTTTGTCTTACCAGCTCACCTCGTAAAAGTGAGACGATTGACAATCAAAAACATGCTTGCACACACATATAACATACTCACACACAAGTTAATGTTAATGGTCCCAATTTGGCACAATTATTACTGAAATTATTGAGAATAGACATAGTTGACATAGGTAAATTAGCTGTTGTACCCTTTAAAGTTAGATAACTAGCTTGTTAATTAATTAGCTTCACAATCGCGGGTGAGGTTAGGTCGGATTTTTCACTAAAATAGCATATTAGAACATGTTTGTATTGACACAACATGACATGGACGTGTTCATTAATATGTGATATGAATTAGTATGACATGCAAATCTTACCTGAAACATTACTTGACAGTAAAGTTATCCGAAACAACTCAGTCTTCTCGTCTTTCCAGATAATACGTTGTTTACTTCCTTGTTTACGTATTTTGAAGGAATATCATTGGCAGACGTCAAGTCAGGTGACGCTTTAACAGATTTTGATTGGTTAGCGGCATAGTAGCCCCAATCATTCTCCTTATTAACTTATGGATCGTAAGTTTACTTTTCATAAAACGTCGATCGAAAATCGGCTGCCAACAGACGGAAACATGTTCCAAAAAAACCTATTTAGCTTATATGAAAAAATCAACTAGTCCGTAGTTGTAGATCGATCATTTCACAAACGAAAGCAGATAGACAGCTTCGGCCCACCGCCTAAATAGGACGGCCAATGTAATGCGTTGTTTTTTTGATTTTGCATTCCTTGTTTCGTGGTAAACAAATCTCTTTCTGATCGTCCCGTTCACAAAAACCTAAGGTGCATAAGTCACGTAATATGGCGAAATAAATGTTCGTTCAGACAATACAAGACATATTGAAAAATATGATGATGAATACATGTGGGATGGAGGTACGGGGATGATATGTGGCATGTCCGCTCGCCAACTAAAGCCCATTCTTGCCTATAGACAACTGTACAAACATATTGAGTTTATTCACCCAATAAAGTAAAGATGAATAATACTGCCCTTCACCTTATTATCAGATGTTCATAGACCTGTGTCGGCAATGATAATAATACACAACAGGCAAGACGGTTGTACCATAGATATACAGTACGCAGATTAATATTTGTAGATTCGTTTTCGAACATTAGATAGGCCTAGTTGATTTTGGCAACATTGTACATTGTAGTAGCCAATTGTCCGCTCGCCAACTAAACACACCACATATCATACCTCCGCCCTATATGTATTTATCATCATATTTCTCAATATAAAACGGAGGTACGATATATTACCAGATATAAAGTATGTATGGTATATTATGGCAGTTTCTGGCGCCTGTCCCGTTCTGTTGTTCAAAGAATATTATATAAAACGCATCACATGTTTGTCACTGTGTGAAAATGTTTCTGTAGCGAAGAACCTTGGTTCAATCTGGAGCTGATCAACTCCGGACGGCAATAGCACGTTGTGGGTGCAATTGTGCAAGAATAACACTATTTACAGCGCTGTCATTTATTGCTATATTTATTACTGTTATATATAAATGTGAACATTACAGATACCTGGTCAACACAGCTTGGGATTCCAAGGAAATTACATGGAACTATGTGTGAAAGGGACAACAGTTATTATATATTACAGTTATTATTTTTTTTCAACTTTCATTCGTTAGTAATGAAAACTCCCGCAGTCTTGATCAATCTCCTAGATCAATCTCCTCTCCACTTACGTTACATCTACAATGGCATGCATACGTTATTATATATATATATATGTTCCTTTTCAGCTGACTCTCTGCTCTGTCCCCACTTCTCTGGAACTTTATGCATTTTTAGAGGTAGTGTCTTGTCATTTTCTCTTCTTGTGTGACATCGCCATCCAGCGATTTTTGTGCGTCAGTACACACTCCCCCATTGTGAAGAGTGGTCGTGTGATTCGACACCTCTTTGCGCTAAAAGTAGGTAAAAAAACGTCGCTGTTCTAGTGTTAAACAACTACAACATTGTACGTGTGCCATTGTTTGTTATCTCTAGGACTGGAGTTTCGAAAGCATGGCGTTTAATGTTTTTTTTTAACAATTTGCATCTTTTACCCTAGATTGCCATGGTAAGAAGAAAACTATTGGGTTTTCATCCTTGTAACCTATTTAATTGTATTCCCTGACCTCACAAATGTAGTTTGACACCAAATGTCAAATGTCATTATAGCCATAACAGTAGCAAATATATGGGGTGTGGTAATTGCCAATGGGCTCTGATGTATTGTTGGGGCCATTTTGAAAAAAAAAAAGCAGATCTCACTTGTGTCTTTGGAAAAAAGTTTTTCTATGACCCTAAGGTACTTCCATGCCAAAGGGGACATTTGTTGCATTTACTGAAGTCAACGTGCTATATTTTGGACTAACTGTTATGCACACCTTGAAACTGGAAAAGCCAAATGTGGTGGAACCCCAGAGAAACAGAGACAGAGGCCAGGAGAATATATAATGATTTATTATGGATAATATAAACAAAGAAATAGGCCCTACACTAACTAGTGGAAAAACAAACATAAGGTGTGATGCAGGCGATAGTTAAGGGGTGTGTAATTATACTATGTGTGTGTGCGTGTATGAGGTCAGGGGTGTTGTATTATGTGCTGCGATACTACCCTAGTGAGCAAAGTCCGAGATCCTTTTCGGGCCAGGGAGAGTGATCCATGAGAGAGTAGTCCAGAGGGGAGTCCAGGGGTCGAGCCAGGGAGGGAAATCCAGATGAGCGTAGTCAGAGGGGGTCCATACAGAAAGTTATGTCCAAGCGTTGGATCTCCGTCTGTAGCAGGGTTAAGTAGGCGGCTGTCCAGGTGGTGATTGGGACAGCTGGGCTGAAACGTAATAGCCCACACCTGCTGCAAACAGAGCCAGAGATCCGGCCCACTCAATCCGGCCGGGAGGGGGCGCCAGAACGAGGCTCACGGGGGCGTGTCAGATTAGGAGGCACAACACTAACAGCCTTTACTATAAGACGGTCTGTTGTTGAAGCCAGTGCAAATGCCGTCTCCTGGAATACCTCTCGGTTGAAGGGATATATCCCACTTGCCCGGAATCCTGCCTGAATGTTGGCCGGGGAAACTGCTAGAGGGAAGGCTGTAGCCACGATATTGGGGATCTCGTAGATCGTCATAGTTTTCCCGGGGTTGTTTAGCATCCAGGCAGTGGAGGCGGTATTCGGTTGTTAAGTCTGACGTCACGCGTGACGTTTAGCAATTTCCGGGTTCAAATTTTAAAAATCCCTGTACCAGTGTATTAAAGCGGTAGAATGACAGTTCAATCGTTTTTTAGACTCGGATCTATTCATACAACAATAGGCGGTGGGCCGAAGCTGTCTATCTGCTTTAGTTTTTGAAATAATCGATCTGCAACTGCAGACTAGTTGATTTTTTCATATAAGCTAAATGGTTTTTTTGGGAACATGTTTCCGTTTGTTGGCAGCCTATTTTCGAACAACGTTTTATGAAAACTAAACTTACGATTCATAAGTTAATAAGGAGAATGCTTGGGGCTACTATGCCGCTAACCAATCAAAACCCGTTAAAGCATCACCTGACTTGACGTCTGCCAATGATATTCCTACAAAATACGGAACTATGAAGACTGAGTTGTTACTGATAACTTTACTGTCAAGAAATGTTTCAGGTAAGATTTGAATGTCATACTAATTCATATCACATATTAATGAACAAGTCCATGTCATGTTGTGTCAATACAAACATGTTCTATATGCTATTTTACTGAAAAACCCGACCTAACGTCACCCGCGATTGTGAAGCTAATTAATTAACAAGCTAGTTATCTAACTTTAAAGGGTACAATAGTTACCAATGTCAACTATGTCTATTCTCAATTATTTCAGTAATCATTGTGCCAAATTGGGACCAGTAACATTAACTTGTGTGTGAGTACGTTATACAGTATGTGTGTGCAAGCATGTTTTTGATATTGTCAATCGTCTCACTTTTACGAGGTGAGCTGGTAAGACAAAACCCAAGACTAAGTGTATCTTCACTTGCCTTGCCTATAATTGACGAGACTAGACAAAGATTCAAGTGTTTAGAGAACATTTATAACACTAGTGTGTTTTCGCAGTGCAAACACAGACACATGTCTGTACATGGTAGGTTGTTAGATTTGCATGTGCATCTCCCTTTCACACATTTTGTTTTTTTGCAGGAGCAGTATACAAGCTCTAAAACTGCGACTGGGGCTGGGGGAAGTGACATCCAGTCAATCCCAAAGAAATCTCCCTCTATCTTCCAGCCATGGCTCATTGGCGGAGGGATGTCTGGCTGGCTCTTAAGGGACCTCCTGTATGGCTGCCTGGTAGTTTGCCCGCTGACTATGTTTGTGCAAGGCATCCTTATTTAGTGGTAGACTTCGGTCATTGCACTTCCCACTCTTAAATATTTGACACCTAGCTAAATGTACATCCCTACAGCCTTTGTGGTCGTAGAGGTCGCATGTAAATGCCTCAATTTCCTCATACAGCTCTGTTGGCAGT
The DNA here is from genome assembly GCF_963989245.1 of Nansenia antarctica. Lineage (NCBI taxonomy): Eukaryota > Metazoa > Chordata > Actinopteri > Argentiniformes > Microstomatidae > Nansenia > Nansenia antarctica. The sequence continues at coordinate 25,332,085 of NC_137675.1, read as the reverse complement.
TGAAAAGCTGTTCCCAACTTTTGGAAAGTAGCACAATGCTCTTTGTTGGACAGGAGTGTTTTTACGGCCTTCACTTTTTCATTGCTGTGCAGTGCACTCACTGTATCACAGCCGGTGAAACAGTGAAATCCAATGAGCGCATCAGAGACTTCATCACCAAGATGGCTGTGTATTCTCTGTACGTGTATGGTGTTTGTTTGTCCCTTTCCCTGTGTGGAAGTACAGGTTTGCTCCTATTTCCTTACAGAAAGCGATAGCCAGTACAAACACACGTGTCAGGACTGCTGAACATGTGAGCTATACTGTGAGGCATGTTCACAGTGAAGCAACAGCAGGGTGTCTGCCTCCTCCTGTATTGAGAACAGTGTGAGCAGTGGTAAAACCTCAAGTTCTGTGCCACTGCTGTTGACTCTGATCACATGACACTCAGACCCATGTCCAACAATCAAAGTGATGTCTTGAATTTGGTCTTTCCTGGACTTGGACCATGTCTCAAAAAGAAACTGTTGTAGGTTTTCTTTGTTTTGGCCACAAGCCAAGAACTTGGACCAAAGTCTTCTGGTCAGCTGAATATATTGTTGTCAATTGTTGGGAATTTGTATTAAAATAACTAGAAGTGATGAATCATGTACTATGTGCTCATTTAAATAATATGTGACTGAGGTCAGTTGAGAACAATTAGAAGGTCACGCGAAGCCAAAAGAGAGGTTCTGTTTTTGAGCGACAAGAAGAAGACAAGCTCCTGACTAACAGAAAGTTTTATGATTCAAACCGCCTGTAAATTACTTATTTTTACCTATGTGCTAACAACCATTTTAAACCTGCTGTTATGATATTCTATTTTCCTGTACTGATTTTATACTTTCATAACTAATGATTAATGATAAGTCTATTCTTCTATACTATATTTTAACTTGTTAATCAAATCCCAAGTCATGGGACTGTGTAACTTCAACAGTTATGTTTTCACAAGCTATTCTGATAAAGGACACACTGACCTAGTCATGAGGGAATGGGTCTGAAGATCAAATAACTGGCCAATTAGTGCTTTAGAACGCACATAGAATTAACAGTATAAAAATGTCTGTTCATCCTAAAAATATAACTGTGTGCATTATGTTTACTGATTTCTTAAAGCTTACTGTTTTCTTAAAAACAACAGAATGTGTATGTGTCTAACGTTGCGCAAGATTAAGGCTGCTCTCACAGGTGGATACAGCCGACAAAGTGTGCAACTACTCTCACCATGACTAACGGCCGGGGGGGGCCAGAAGAAGAAGATAACACACAGTACACTCGCACCCACACAAGGAGTTGAAGGCCACATAACTAACTAAAACACTTGCTACAAATCAAATGGTCACAGCTGCAACAGATTTTATGCTGACAATTAAAAAACTACCAGATAGGGGGAGGAGGGACAGCCCAGCCCCAAATGTTTAATCAAAATGTATAAAGTCTATGTATCAAGGCGAAACTGGGTTCTTGTCTGGTGAAGCTTCTGCAGTAAACCTATTGACGGTTAGCTGATACTGGCCTGCGGAGGTGAAACTAGATGGGACCACTTTTCCATGGAAATGAACTATTATTGCTTGCTGATGTGCTTGAATAAATATTCTCTTAATGAACAGTTCAGTAGTGGTGCCTAATATTTGATTGGATCATTTTATCTTATACCTCCGGCAGGCGCGGATCTATGGGTGGGCCTGGGTGGGCCTAGGCCCGCCCAGATTGACAGCTGGCCCACCCAGTCAGATTCATAAAAATACATATTTTTTTATAATAAAATATTTTTAAAGTTTTAATTTTCACTAACTAACTGTAATGTGAATAGTTTTGTCTTGGAAATGATTAAAAGTATGTATTAATACTAATAATATTCAACTTCCTCTCTTACGTTTACATTGCTTCCTCTTTTACGTTTACTCTGATTGTTCAGTTGACCTTGACCAGTTGTTCAGTGTGCGCGCTACGATGGCTAAACAGCTAACATTGTCCCGCTTTCTTAAAAAGCCACGTCTGGAAGTCAGTGAAAATAATGAAAGTTTGGACCAGGCCTTGTCCACGTGGACGGTTCTGTTTAACAGTTTTTTCCCTCTCTCTCTCTCCCTCTCTCTCTCTCTCTCTCTCTCCCTCTCTCTGTTTCTCTCTCCCTCTCTCTGTTTCTCTCTCCCTCTCCCTCTGTCTCTCTCTCTGTCTCTCTCTCTCTCTCTCCCTCTCCCTCTCTCTCTCCCTCTGTCTCTCTCTCTCTCCCTCTCTCTCTCTCTGTCTCTCTCCCTCTCTCTCTCTCTCCCTCTCTCTCTCCCTCTCCCTCTCTCCCTCCCTCTCCCTCTCTCACTGTCTCTCTCTCTCCCTCTCTCTCTCTCCCCCTCTCTCTCTCTCTGTCTCTCTCTCCCTCTCTCTCTCTCTGTCTCTCCCTCTCTCTCTCTCTCCCTCTCTCTCTCTCTCTCTCTCTCTCTCTCTGTCTCTCTCTCTGTCTCTCTCTCTCTGGTCACAGATGCTGCAGAAGGAAACCTACGTTCTGAGTGAGTTCAATCGGCTCACAGGCCGACACCTGGAACCTCTGACCAAGAAGTGTAGTCAAGACAGGTGACCAGAGCCGCACGCCATGGCGGGATTCGAACGTTGCACCCGGGACACGAGCCGTTGGCCGGAACACTGTTTATTTCCTTTGGTGAGGCCGTGGACCGTCTTAGAGACACTGATGACACGTTGGTTGTTGATCCTCTGGACACTTGACTCCTGCAGTGACAATCAAGCAATACTGTTGTTGAAGGTAGATTCAGCTGTGTGACGGAGCAATAAGTGCTGGGGTGATGATGACTTCCCAAAGCCAACACACTTGTCTTGCACAGATGCCTATGGAATTGCTAATGAGTGAAACATATTGCTTCATTTTTCAACTTGACATTTCTGGGGGGGGGGGGGGGGGGGGGGGGGGGGGGGAAGAGTAAAACTATCCAAACCACATTGCTTTCACAGTAATATTTTATTTTAAAACCACATTGCTTTCACAGTAATATTTGTTTTATTTTAAAATGCGCTTTAGGAAGTCAAATGTCGAATGCTGAACAAGAAACAAAAGCTTTGTCCAGCCTGCTGCTTCTCTCCACTCTGCGTCACAGACACCCACATGGACATGACACCTAGGGGGGGTATTCCATCAATGTCGCTAAAGGAAAATCCAGGCTTATATTTGATGTCTTGTGAGTCTTATCAAAATAATAAGCCTGGATTTGCCTTTAGAGACGTTGATGGAATACTCCCCTGGGGCTTACTCAGACACCCATATAGAAATAGATTGTGTACACCTGACACCACTAACTGCCACACAAGTCTTAATTCACCTAACTCACGTAACATAGCTTCAGTTTCTGAGGTATCTTACCACTGAACTACACATTCGTAGCTTTACATACTTGGTTGTAAGATTTCATAAAAATGTGGTCATCTGCTTTTTGTTATGAATTAATATGAATGAAGCGTGACAGACATCCTGTGGAATTGATAGTTCATTAACTATCACCTCCAGAACAACAGATTCAAAACCATTCAGGATGTCCAGCTTATAAAAGACAAGCTACCGTATTCATATTTAGCTTGTTATATTTATATAAAACAAAGAAAACAAAACAGTCAAGTAAAGCATTGAAATACATTGGAAATGGAAACCATGAACCCTAACCC
>NC_137675.1:25318398-25320898 GCF_963989245.1 Nansenia antarctica | reverse complement strand
GAGTCAGTATCACACACACACACACACACACACACAGGAGTCAGTATCACACACACACACACACACACACACACACACACAGGAGTCAGTATCACACACACACACACACAGGAGTCAGTATCTCTCTCACACACACACACACACACACACAGGAGTCAGTATCACACACACACACACACACACACACACACAGGAGTCAGTATCACACACACACACACACACACACAGGAGTCAGTATCACACACACACACACACACACACAGGAGTCAGTATCACACACACACACACACACACACACACACACACACACAGGAGTCAGTATCACACACACACACACACACAGGAGTCAGTATCACACACACACACACACACACACACACAGAAGTCAGTATCACACACACACACACACACAGAAGTCAGTATCACACACACACACACACACACACAGGAGTCAGTATCACACACACACACACACAGGAGTCAGTATCACACACACACACACACACACACACAGAAGTCAGTATCACACACACACACACACACACACACACACACACACAGAAGTCAGTATCACACACACACACACACACACACACACACACACACAGGAGTCAGTATCACACACACACACACAGGAGTCAGTATCACACACACACACACACACACACACACAGGAGTCAGTATCTCTCACACACACACACACACAGGAGTCAGTATCACACACACACACACACACACACACACACACACACACACACACAGGAGTCAGTATCACACACACACACACACACACACACACACACACACACACACAGGAGTCAGTATCACACACACACACACACACACACAGGAGTCAGTATCACACACACACACAGGAGTCAGTATCTCACACACACACACACAGGAGTCAGTATCTCTCACACACACACACAGGAGTCAGTATCTCTCACACACACACACACACACACACACAGCAGGACTCACTTCTTCATGTAAAAGAAGATGTATCCGCTCTGTGCCCGCTCCCTCTGCACCGCCGCCTCCTGCGTGCGTGACACGTCCAGGTCGTTGTACGTCAGCCACGACTGCTTCTCCATGTCGTACACGTCGCTGACGTAATGCCCTGTGGCCAGGGGGGGGGGGGGGGGGGGGGGGAGGAGGGGAGGGGGAGAATGGTAAATGGACTGACTTATATAGCGGCCTTATTCCAAAGCGCTTTACAACGGCCTCTCATTCACCCATTCTCACACACACATTCACACACCAATGGCGGCAAGCTGCCATGCAAGACGCCGGCCGGCCTGCTCACTGGGAGCAATTTGGGGTTCAGTGTCTTGCCCCAAGGACACCTCGACATGTGGCAAGTCTAATAGACCCCCTTTTAATAATGTAAATCTGCTACTTACACACAACGACCACTAGTTGGCCGTCTTCTAAATTAGCCTGCCTCCTACACAGAAAAACGGCAAACTAGCTTTATACTCGCTTATCCTGATGTGATTTTGGAAATGTAAGGATACTGGGTGGTAGAACGCACATATCTAGGACAAGTCATGAAAGGAGGGTCCTTTTTTTACTCACAGGGGTCACTGTGACCCCATCACAGCTCTTCTAGTGTTAAATGTCTGTGCATGCATGCACGCACACCTACACGCACACACACCTACACACCTACATGCACACACACACACCTCTACACACCTACACCCACACCTACACACACACACACACACACACACCTACACACACCTACACACACCCACACCCACACATTTTCACACACACACACACACACACCTACCGGAGGAGGAGGTGCTCCCGATGTGGCTGACCACGCTGACGAGTCTGAAGGAGTTGGCCAGGTCTCCACTCTGAGGAGGGAGAGGAACTCAGTTACTCTGTGTGTGTGTGTGTGTGTGTGTGTGTGTGTGTGTGTGTGTGTGTGTGTGTGAGTCTGAAGGAGTTGGCCAGGTCTCCACACTGGCAGGTCTCTACACTGGCAGGACACAGCAGAGCAGTTAACAGTTAACTCAGAGTTGAGGAGAGCAGCTAACTCTGTCATGTTTTCTTTTGTTTCTTGCAAAATTCCCCTCACATTTGGGAAGCTTTCCGATCATTTCCAACGTTTCCAGAGGGTTTTCCATACAATTAATCTGAAAGTTTCCCAAACTTATGGGAATTTTGCAACCCTAGTTTGTAAGGAGATTGATGTCTTGTGCAAAAGTCAAATTGGATTCCTCCCAAATTATAGAACATCTGACCACATTTTCACCCTACACACACTAATAGATAAATACACAAATCAAAACAAAGGAACAATTCATGCATGCTTTGTCGATTTTCAGAAAGCTTTCGACTCAGTTTGGCATGAAGGTTTACTTTTTAAATTAATAGAAAGTGGAATAGGGGGAAAGTATGATGTCATTAAATCAATATATGAAAATAATAAATTGGCTGTTAAAAATTGGTGATAAACACACAGACTTCTTCCCGCAAGGGA
>NC_137675.1:25220898-25313398 GCF_963989245.1 Nansenia antarctica | reverse complement strand
CCAGGTGTGTCCAGGTGTGTCCAGGTGTGTCCAGGTGTGTCCAGGTGTGTCAGGTGTGTCCAGGTGTGTCAGGTGTGTCCAGGTGTGTCCAGGTGTGTCAGGTGTGTCCAGGTGTGTCCAGGTGTGTCCAGGTGTGTCAGGTGTGTCCAGGTGTGTCAGGTGTATCAGGTGTATCAGGTGTCTCAGGTGTAAAGAGACTTTAAATACTTTCTATGAAGTAACTAACCAAACCAACGTGTCATTTAGACTGTTCACTCTCTCCCTCATTCTCTGCCTCCAAATGTCACCAGAACTGAACCAGGGACAGACTGAGACCATGGGTCAATGGGTCATCACAATACTCAGAGAGTGAGTGTGTGTGTGCGTGTGTGTGTGTGTGTTTGTGTATATATATTATGTGTGTGTGTGTATATTATGTGTGCGTGCGTGCGTATTATGTGTGTGTGTGTGTGTGTGTATATTATGTGCGTGTGTATACTATGTGTGTGCGTGCGTGCGTATTATGTGTATGTGTGTGTGTGTGTATATGTGCGTATTATGTGTGTGTGTGTATATTATGTGTGTGTGTGTGTGTATATTATGTGCGTGTGTATACTATGTGTGTGCGTGCGTGCGTATTATGTGTATGTGTGTGTGTATAATGTGTGTGTGTGTGTGTGTATATTATGTGTGTGTGTGCGTATGTATATTATGTGTGTGTGTATATTATGTGTGTGTGTATATTATGTGTGTGTGTGTGCGTGCGTATTATGTGTGTGTGTGTGTGTGTGTGTGTGTGTGCGTATTATGTGTGTGTGTGTGTGTGTGTGTGTATTATGTGTGTGTATATTATGTGTGTGTGTGTGTGTGTGTGTATATTATGTGTGTGTATATTATGTGTGTGTGTGTGTGTGTATATTATGTGTGTGTGTGTGTGTGTGTATATTATGTGTGTGTGTGTGTGTGTGTGTGTGTGTGTGTGTGTGTGTGTGTGTGTGGTCCTACGTGTTCCTGCCGGCTCTGTGCCAGCGCCTGTTGCAGCTCCAGCTCCTCCCTCTCCTGCTCCATGCTGTCATCTCCTGGGCGTTGGGGTCGGTGTCGGGGCTGCTGGTGGTCTCGTCCTTGGGGGGCGCCGGGGGGGCGCGGGAATTTGAGGGAATTGAGTCAAAACAAACTAATCTCTCTCTCTCTCAGTGATCAGATGGGATTTTGGCCCATTCTTCAACACAGACAGTCTTTAAATCTGGAAGATTCTGGGGGGTCGGTTTTAACCAGTGAAGTAGTTTACCGCGCTGGAGTTACAGTGTTAGCTAGCTACTAGCCCTGACTCGTTCCCATAGCAACACAGCTCTTAAGTCAAGTTTAGCCAGGGGGGAAGGAGGCTAACTTTCTAACCTCAAAATAAGTTGGTCTTATTTTTTATGCAATTGGTCTAACCTGAGAATATAAAACTAGTCTAAGGCTTAGACCAGTCTTAATCTATGTTTATGAGAATATAAGACTAGTCTAAGGCTTAGACCAGTCTTAATCTATCTTTATGCAACCGGCCGCAGGTCTGCTTTGCCTAAATGCACTCCACATATTACACAGAGTCCAGCCGAGCTGTATGTAGAGAGTGTGTGTGTGTGTGTATGTAGAGAGTGTGTGTGTGTTGTATGTAGAGAGTGTGTGTGTTGTATGTAGAGAGTGTGTGTGTGTGTATGTAGAGAGTGTGTGTGTGTGTATGTAGAGAGAGTGTGTGTGTATGTAGAGTGTGTGTGTGTTGTATGTAGAGAGTGTGTGTGTGTGTGTATGTAGAGAGTGTGTGTGTGTGTATGTAGAGAGAGTGTGTGTGTATGTAGAGTGTGTGTGTGTTGTATGTAGAGAGTGTGTGTGTATGTAGAGAGTGTGTGTGTATGTAGAGTGTGTGTGTGTTGTATGTAGAGAGTGTGTGTGTGTATGTAGAGAGTGTGTGTGTGTATGTAGAGAGAGTGTGTGTGCATGTAGAGAGTGTGTGTGTTGTATGTAGAGAGTGTGTGTGTGTGTATGTAGAGTGTGTGTGTGTGTATATGTAGAGAGTGTGTGTGTATGTAGAGAGAGTGTGTGTGTATGTAGAGAGTGTGTGTGTGTTGTATGTAGAGAGAGTGTGTGTGTTGTATGTAGAGAGTGTGTGTGTATGTAGAGAGTGTGTGTGTATGTAGAGAGTGTGTGTGTGTTGTATGTAGAGAGAGTGTGTGTGTTGTATGTAGAGAGTGTGTGTGTGTGTATGTAGAGAGTGTGTGTGTTGTATGTAGAGAGTGTGTGTGTATGTAGAGAGTGTGTGTTGTATGTAGAGAGTGTGTGTGTATGTAGAGAGTGTGTGTGTGTTGTATGTAGAGAGTGTGTGTGTGTTGTATGTAGAGAGAGTGTGTGTGTATGTAGAGAGTGTGTGTGTAGAGAGTGTGTGTGTATGTAGAGAGTGTGTGTGTGTTGTATGTAGAGAGAGTGTGTGTGTATGTAGAGAGAGTGTGTGTTGTATGTAGAGAGTGTGTGTGTATGTAGAGAGTGTGTGTGTATGTAGAGAGTGTGTGCGTGTTGTATGTAGAGAGTGTGTGTGTGTATGTAGAGAGTGTGTGTGTGTATGTAGAGAGTGTGTGTATGTATGTAGAGAGTGTGTGTGTTGTATGTAGAGAGTGTGTGTGTATGTAGAGAGTGTGTGTGTGTTGTATGTAGAGAGTGTGTGTGTGTATGTAGAGAGAGTGTGTGTGTATGTAGAGAGTGTGTGTGTGTGTATGTAGAGAGTGTGTGTGTATGTAGAGAGAGTGTGTGTGTATGTAGAGAGAGTGTGTGTGTATGTAGAGAGTGTGTGTGTATGTAGAGAGTGTGTGTGTGTATGTAGAGAGTGTGTGTATGTATGTAGAGAGTGTGTGTGTTGTATGTAGAGAGTGTGTGTGTATGTAGAGAGTGTGTGTGTATGTAGAGAGTGTGTGTGTGTGTATGTAGAGAGTGTGTGTGTATGTAGAGAGTGTGTGTGTGTTGTATGTAGTGTGTGTGTGTGTGTATGTAGAGAGTGTGTGTGTGTTGTATGTAGAGAGTGTGTGTGTGTATGTAGAGTGTGTGTGTGTGTTGTATGTAGAGAGTGTGTGTGTTGTATGTAGAGAGAGTGTGTGTATGTAGAGTGAGTGTGTGTGTGTAGAGTGTGTGTGTGTGTATGTAGAGTGTGTGTGTGTGTGTATGTAGAGTGTGTGTGTGTATGTAGAGTGTGTGTGTGTGTATGGAGAGAGTGTGTGTGTATGTAGAGAGTGTGTGTGTGTATGTAGAGAGTGTGTGTGTGTATGTAGTGAGTGTGTGTGTGTATGTAGAGTGTGTGTGTGTGTATGTAGAGTGTGTGTGTGTGTATGGAGAGAGTGTGTGTGTATGTAGAGAGTGTGTGTGTGTATGTAGAGAGTGTGTGTGTGTATGTAGTGAGTGTGTGTGTGTGTAGAGTGAGTGTGTGTGTTGTATGTAGAGTGAGTGTGTGTGTGTGTAGAGTGAGTGTGTGTGTTGTATGTAGAGTGAGTGTGTGTGTGTGTAGAGTGAGTGTGTGTGTTGTATGTAGAGTGTGTGTGTGTGTATGTAGAGAGTGTGTGTGTTGTATGTAGAGTGTGTGTGTGTGTATGTAGAGAGTGTGTGTGTGTGTGTAGAGTGAGTGTGTGTATGTAGAGAGTGTGTGTGTTGTACCTTGCAGGCTGAGCTCTGTGGCTCTTATGAGATCGTCGTCCTCTCTCACTTGGGCTTCCTGTAAACAAACACACACATGGGGAATGTCAGGTGTGGCTTGTGGAGCGTGTGTGTCCAGGTGTGTCAGGTGTGTCCAGGTGTGTCAGGTGTGTCCAGGTGTGTCAGGTGTGTCCAGGTGTGTCAGGTGTGTCAGGTGTGTCCAGGTGTGTCAGGTGTGTCAGGTGTATCAGGTGTCTCAGGTGTAAAGAGACTTTAAATACTTTCTATGAAGTAACTAACCAAACCAACGTGTCATTTAGACTGTTCACTCTCTCCCTCATTCTCTGCCTCCAAATGTCACCAGAACTGAACCAGGGACAGACTGAGACCATGGGTCAATGGGTCATCCCAATACTCAGAGAGTGAGTGTGTGTGTGTGTGTGTGTGTGTTTGTGTATATATATTATGTGTGTGTGTGTATATTATGTGTGTGCGTGCGTGCGTATTATGTGTATGTGTGTGTGTGTGTATATGTGCGTATTATGTGTGTGTGTGCATGTATATATATTATGTGTGTGTGTGTGTGTGTGTATATTATGTGTGTGTGTGTATATTATGTGTGTGTGTGCGTATGTATATTATGTGTGTGTGTGTGTGTGTGTGTGTGTGTGTATATTATGTGTGTGTGTGTATATTATGTGTGCGTGCGTGCGTATTATGTGTGTGTGTGTGCGTATTATGTGTGTGTGTGTGTGTGTGTGTATATTACGTGCGTGTGTATACTATGTGTGTGCGTGCGTATTATGTGTGTGCGTGTGTGTGTGTGTGTGTATATTATGTGTGTGTATATTATGTGTGTGTGTGTGTGTGTGTATATTATGTGTGTGTATATTATGTGTGTGTGTGTATATTATGTGTGTGTGTGTGTGCATGTATATATATTATGTGTGTGTGTGTGTGTGTGTATATATTGTGTGTGTGTATATTGTGTGTGTGTGTGTATATTATGCGTGTGTATATTATGTGTGTGTGTGTATATTGTATGTGTGTGTGTGTATGTGTGTGTGTGTGTGTATATTATGTGTGTGTGTGTGTGTGTGTGTGTGTATATTAAGTGTGTGTGTGTGTGTGTGTGTGTGTGTGTGTGTGTGTGTGTGTGTGTGTGTGTGTGTGTGTGTGTGGTCCTACGTGTTCCTGCCGGCTCTGTGCCAGCGCCTGTTGCAGCTCCAGCCCCTCCCTCTCCTGCTCCATGCTGTACAGAGAGACAGAGAGACAGAGAGACAGAGAGACACACAGAGACACACACCACACAGAGACACACAGAGACACACACCACACAGAGACACACACGCACAGAGACACACAGAGACACACACCACACAGAGACACACACGCACAGAGACACACAGAGACACACACCACACAGAGACACACAGAGACACACACACACAGAGACACACAGAGACACACACCACACAGAGACACACACGCACAGAGACACACAGAGACACACACCACACAGAGACACACAGAGACACACACACACAGAGACACACAGAGACACACACCACACAGAGACACAGAGACACAGAGACACACCACACAGACACACAGACACACAGAGACAGAGAGACAGAGACAGAGAGACACACACACAGACAGAGACACAGACACACACACACACACACACACACACACAGAGACAGACACACAGAGACAGAGAGACAGAGAGACACACACACACAGAGACAGAGAGACAGAGAGACACACACACAGAGACAGAGAGACAGAGAGACAGAGAGACACACACACACACACACACACAGAGACAGAGAGACACACACACACAGAGACAGAGAGACACACCACACAGACACAGAGAGACAGAGAGACACACACACACCACACACACACAGACAGAGAGACACACACACACACACACACACACAGAGACAGAGAGACAGAGAGACACACACACACAGAGACAGAGACACAAACACACACACAGAGAGACAGAGAGACAGAGAGACAGAGACACACACACACACACACACACACAGACAGAGAGACACACACACAGAGACAGAGAGACAGAGAGACACACACACACAGAGACAGAGCGACAGAGAGACACACACACACACACACACACACACACACACACAGAGACACACAGAGACAGAGAGACAGAGACACACAGAGACAGAGACACACACACACAGAGACACACAGAGACAGAGACAGAGACAGAGACACAAAGTCAGTCAGGTCCAGGGCAGGTTCGAGCAGGCCACAACATGCTGTAACCCTTAACACTAGAACAGCCTTAACACTAGAACAGCCTTAACACTAGAACAGCCTTAACACTAGAACAGCCTTAACACTAGAACAGCCTTAACACTAGAACAGCCTTAACACTAGAACAGCCTTAACACTAGAACAGCCGTGCCTTTTTACCGACTAAAAGAGCCGCCTCTTTACAATGCTCAAGCTGCTATTTACACACAACGACCACTAGTTGGCCGCTTATAAATTAGCCTGCCTCCTACACAGAAAGAACGGCAAAATATCTTCATACTAGCTTATCCTGGTGGGATTTTGGAAATGTAAGGATACTGGGGTGGTAGAACGCACATATCTAGGACAAGTCATGAAAGGAGGGTCCTGGAATTTGATCGAGTGCAAAGATAGAACATGTTTTTTTTACTGACGGGGGTCAAACGACCCCTCATGGCTGTTCTAGCGTTAATGCTTAGAGAGTGCTGGTGGTGTGGTCTTACATGGCGGCGTGGGAGCTCCAGCCCAGGCTGAGGGGGGGGTGTGTGGACTCCGTGCAGTGGGACAGCAGCGTGAGGTAGCGGGGGATCACCACCTGCTGATCCAGCTTGCTGTTGAGGGACAGCTTGGTATTGAAACGGTAACGCTTCAGGTGGAGGATCAGGACTCTGCAGGAGGGGGGGGGGACAAAAAACCAGACAGTTTGTGACAGGGGACAGACAGGGGCTGGGGACAGACAGGGGACAGGGGAGAGACAGATGACAGACAGGGACAGACGACAGACAGGGGCTGGGCACAGACAGGGGACAGACAGGGGCTGGGGACAGACAGGGGACAGACAGGGGGGCTGGGGACAGACAGGGGACAGAGGACAGACAGGGGGGCTGGGGACAGACAGGGGACAGAGGACAGACAGGGGGGCTGGGGACAGACAGGGGACAGTCAGGGACAGGGGACGGACAGGGGCTGGGGACAGACAGGGACAGGGGACAGACAGGGGACAGACAGGGACAGGGGACAGACAGGGGTCTGGGGACAGACAGAGGACAGACAGGGACAGGGGACAGACAGGGGACAGAGGACAGACAGGGGACAGAGGACAGACAGGGACAGGGGACAGACAGGGGACAGACAGGGGACAGAGGACAGACAGGGGGGCTGGGGACAGACAGGGGACAGAGGACAGACAGGGGGGCTGGGGACAGACAGGGGACAGACAGGGACAGGGGACAGACAGGGGACAGAGGACAGACAGGGGGGCTGGGGACAGACAGGGGACAGACAGGGACAGGGGACAGACAGGGACAGGGGACAGACAGGGGTCTGGGGACAGACAGAGGACAGACAGGGACAGGGGACAGACAGGGGACAGAGGACAGACAGGGGACAGAGGACAGACAGGGACAGGGGACAGACAGGGGACAGACAGGGTGTGATGTGAGGGTTAGTCGTTAGTCGTTAGTTATACCTGGGCAGTCGACTGAATTTGTTCGTCATCATCGCCGCTTTCCCACTGCACTTCTCACACGAGTACTCGATCTCCTCCATCTGCAACAGGGAGAACAACCTCCGTCAACATCATAATCATCATCATAATAATAATACATTTTATTCATGGGCGCCTTACAAGGCTCTCAAGGACACCTTACAAGACCGTTTAAAACCACATATCAAAACATTAAGCAAAATGAGAAAAACAGCAAAATCAGATATAACAACAAACTAAATACAGGAGATCAAACCAAGTAAGCCATTGTGAAAAGGTGTGTTTATAAGACTGGATTTGAAAGTGGTGAGAGTGTCAATATTGCGTATGTTAGGTGGCAGAGAGTTCCAGAGTGTTAGGTGGCAGAGAGTTCCAGAGTGTTAGGTGGCAGAGAGTTCCAGAGTGTTAGGTGGCAGAGAGTTCCAGAGTGTTAGGTGGCAGAGAGTTCCAGAGTGTTAGGTGGCAGAGAGTTCTAGATCCCATAGTAGTCAGGCAGGCAGAAGGGATAATGAGTTGAAAGGTAGTGGAGGATGGGTGAGTGCGAGAGGGAGTGTACATGCTGTTACATGCTGTGTGAATGTGGTTGCTCAGCCTTAGCCCAGGTGCTGTTGTGGTTCTAGGAGCCTCACCCTGAAGAAGAGGTCCAGGGAGTCCTGGATGGACTCCCTGGACCTGCCTCGCCTCCGGCGAGGCAGGTCGATGGACAGGTCGTTGAACTGTTCCCGCTTGATGACCACCTCCCCACAGCTGCAAACACACAGGAATGTCCAGTCAGGATCTACACAGAGGTGCAAACTGGTGATGGCTGCCCCAAAAAAGTGATATTTTTTCTGCCTGAAAACTAAGAAAATATCACTAGGACTAATGGTGCTAAATGGATAGCGATAGTGCTAGTAGTAGCGGTGGTCGATGGATAGCACTAGCGGTGGTCTAACAATGATACACTTGTAAATAGCGGAGGCCCTGAAAATGAACACCTGAATAGTCACTTCGTAAACAGGTTGGTTACCGTGACTGTGTTCTCCACGCTGTCTGGGATCGTACCTCGCTGCCTGAAGCTAAAAGCTACCGTATTTTCCGGACTATAAGTCGCTCCGGAGTATAAGTCGCACCAGTAAAAAATGCGCCATGAAGAAAAGAAAAAAACACATATAAGTCGCACTGGACTATAAGTCGCATTTATTTCCAAATGTATTTCACAAAATCCAAGACCAAGAACAGACATTTAATCTGGAAAAGCAAGTTATTCAACTACACAATAGCACACAGAACAACAGGCTGAATAGGTGTCCGGTATGTTAACGTAACACATTAACAGTTATTCAGCAACACAATAGCATAAAGAACATACCTGGGAGGCTGAATAGGCTAAATTAACATAACAAACCAGCTAGTCCAACAAGCAAGTTACAGGTAAGCAAGTTCACCAAGCTCCCGTTAATGTTTCAGCTAATTCTTCAGTGGTACAGGAGCAGCATATAGTTGTCACAAGCCCAGAGCGCCCTCTGGCGGCTGTAGACGGCAATGTAAAACTATGAAAAAAAAGTGTGACTTATAGTCCGGAAAATACGGTATTTCAACAGCAGCGGAGTTTTGCAGACAGGAAGATGTGATCTGGATGAGACGCAGACCCCCCCCCCCCCCCCCCCCCCCCCCACCCACACACACTTTTTCTTTCTCCAGATCCTGCTATAGGACAATGTTACCACGCTGGCAGACAGGACAATCCACTTTGCCGCGTGTACTGAGCACACACATGCACACATGCACAGGTACTAGATCAGTAACAACACACAGCCTAACACAGAAGCACAACTCCTGGTCCAGGCACTTGTGATCTTGCGCACAGGGTTCCCACACCTTCTGAAACATCACATTCAAGCACCTTTCAAGGACTTTCAAGACTCAATGCAATCCCTCAAATTCAAGGACCCAACACGGCATATTTTGAGACAGAACTGGTTGACGAGCTATGTATAACATCTTTGAATACTGTATATATTTAGAGAGAGAGAGAGAGAGGGGAATTCAAGCACTTTCAATGACCCATGTCTATTTTCAAAACCTTTTAAGACCTTGATTTCTTTTTCTCACATTCACAAACTTTCAAGGGTTTCAAGGACCCGTGGGAGCCCTGTCCGCAATGCACTCTTGGCCAGGCTCCCCTGGTGTCTGGTGTTCAATCTCCCCAAATCCTCTCCCCTCCTCCTCCTCCTCCGCACCGTTCATTGGCTCACGATAGCAGCTCAGCTCGCAACAGACTCAAGACCCTGTGGGGACGTGAGTCAAACAGGGAGGGCCTCACCCTTTGCAGGTGATGGTGCGCTGCACCTCAAACTCCATGTTGACCACCACGGGGCAGGTGTAGATGCGGGAGGTGTCCGTCTTGTTGACCTTCTCCACGTCCTCCTTCAGCTGGTTCAGACACTGGCTCAGGAACTCATGGGCGTCCTGTGGCAGGGGAAGCGGGATCATTTGGTAAAATGGTAAATGGACTGCACTTATATAGCGCATTTTTTGCTGCTCCAAAGCGCTTTACAACGGCCTCTCATTCACCCATTCACACACACATTCACACACCAATGGCGGCAAGCTGCCATGCAAGGCGCCGGCCGGCCCGCTCACTGGGAGCAATTTTGGGGTTCACTCAAACCGCAATTTTGGGGTTCAACTCAAACCGCCGATCTGCCAACCTTGCGATCATTAGACGGCGACTCTACCTCCTGAGACACAGCCTCTACCTCCTGAGACACAGCCTCTACCTCCTGAGCCACAGCCGCCCCATTTGCTTGTTACACAATCCTCCTGTTTAGGGGAGGCTGGGAGGGGACTTGACTAAGGACTACATATTGCACGTCTTACATTCTGCATGTCTCCAATGAAGCACTGTGCCGTGGAAGAGATGGCCTTCTTCACCCTCCTCAGAAGGTCTTTCTTCACCTCGGGGCAGGAGATGTCCTTTTTTGCCAACAGGTGGGCAAAGCACCTACAGACACACAGACACAGAGACACAGACACAGAGACACAGAGTCAATACAGACACAGACACACAGAGACACAGAGTCAATACTTTGTTGAGAGAGCAGGTACACATGTAGATCATTTGCATTTGTTTGGGTTTTTTTTTAAGCAGAGAAGTCATATTGACATTCAGTCAGAAGTGATTGTCCACTGGCGACAGCTCCAATGGACCTATCGCTAAGCCACGCCCCGAAATAGAAATTGTCCAATCATATCACAGCAAAAGTCACAACAGGCAGAAAACTCGGACAAACAACTCGCTAATATCTGATGGTGAAAAGCTTCTAGACTAAATATTCTTGTCTATTACTTGCTGTGGGAAATCAGAAATCAGAAGTTTGCCAACTCCCGCCATTGTAAGTTATTGAATGTCATTCAGTCACGGTCGGTCAGTCAGTCAGTCACTGTCAGTGAAGCGTTGTTTGTTTGTCCGAGTTTTCAAAGGGGGCGTGGCTTAGCGCTAGGTCCTCAGGTGAACTGAGGAGGGGGACTAGAGGCCAGAGGAGGGGGACTAGAGGCCAGAGGAGGGGGACTAGAGGCCAGTACCTGAGCAGGGCGTTGGAGGGGACCTTCTCCCAGGGGGTCAGCAGGTCGGAGGAGAAGGAGGGCAGGCTGAACAGGGACTGCAGGATGGCGTTCATGTAGCAGGTGTTTCCCAGGTTGGGGAATCTGCAGCAAAAATATCACTCAATAAATATATACATATACATATATATATAATCAGGGTTCGACGGTAACGCTTGCCCGCTTGTCCGGAGCAAGTAAAACATTTGCCGGGTTTGTTTGCGCGAGCCCGACGACGCTGCTAGATCCCGGATATGTTTACCTGTGTGCAGGAAGAACAACAGACGGCGCAGGCGCCAGACCAGACTAGATGATCGTGGAGTGAAGATATTATCAAAGCGTACGCGATGCGACGGGTGATCGACAGTCACGTACGCTTTGATAATATCTTCACTCCACGATCATCTAGTCTGGCCTGGCGCCTGCGCCGTCTGTTGTTCTTCCTGCACACAGGTAAACATATCCGGGATCTAGCAGCGTGGTCGTGCTCGCGCAAACAAACCCGGCGATTGTTTTACTTGCTCCGGACAAGTAAAACAGTGTTACTGTCAAACCCTGAGTTCATAGAAATTTTATTTTGCCCCGCGGTGGTGTAGCGGTCTACGCACTGGCCGCTAGTGCATGCTGCCCACCGGGGCCGGGGTTCGTATCCCGGCTCGCCAGATCCAGATATGGCCGAGGCACACGGGAAGCGGCATATTGGCCGGCCGCTTCCGAGGGCGGTATAGGAGTATTTCTGGACTAGGATCCGTCGCGCAACACCGCCCCCTGGGCGCCGGAATAACGGTACTGGGCTCGAGGAGCCAGTCAGCCTAGTCTGCCTGGCGGCCTCCTCTGGGACTGCCGGCCACGGGGTCGTGCGGCGGATCCTATGCAATAGGCAGGGGATAATTGGATGCTAAATTGGGTTAAATTGGCTACCAAATTGGGTGAAAAAGGGATAAAATCTGAAAAACAAATAAAAAAAAAAAAAAAAAATTTGTATTTTGTTACATTTTCAAGCTTCTCCTTTGTGTCAAGAAAGTAGATCTCAGACATTCAGAAGGTGGTTGCCACTGAAATCACAGATTCCATTCAAATACATAAGTTATCCAGCTCAAATTTAAACAGACATAACATTTAAGTTGCTCTGGATATCCGCATGCCACACTTGGTAAATGGTAAATGGACTGCACTATAGCTATGCCTTTTATCCAAAGCGCTTTACAACAGCCTCTCATTCACCCATTCACACACACACCAATGGCGGTGTAAGTACCGGATTTTCCGACCCGCGAGGTTTTTCCGACCCTACCAGATCCGGTCATAGGTTCTGCCCTTTCCGGCCATAGGTAGCGCTATGATTCGCTGACGACGATGATTTACGATCACATGATGACCGCCATTTTTACCCATCAGTAATTTTGGCTGTTTATAGATCTAATCTCTGTAGCTACCTTAAGATACATGGATGTTGCGCGCGCACCCGCGCGCGACGTGAGAGAGTTTAGGTGAAAGAGAGACAGGTGACAAAGATGGAGTTTCATACAGCACTCAAGTTTTACATGATGCATGATATCTATCCTCCTGGCATACCCAAGGTTGGACACCTTAAATCAAGGATTCTAAAGGCGTCCAAGAATTACTTGATGAAAGGTAAGTCAGTGTGAATAACTATGTTATATCCACTCTTGAAGCCACTGCTTGAAATGTCGAAAATGGCGAAAATGCATAGGCCTGTATCAGAATTGAGTGTCTCATTAAGCATCTGCTAACTATTGTGTGCATAAAACCTGTTTCCAGTGGCTTTATATTTGCACTTCTAACTGAGGAGTCCTGCATCAGGTGAGGAGTTGTACTACAAGGACAAGTACAAGGACAAACATCGCTTGGTGGTGTGCAACAAAGATGGAGTTCGTGATGTCCTGATGGTAACTTTCTTATCTGACTTGAGTTCTTGTCCATCATCTTTCCCAATTATGACAAGATTATCATTGTTGGAGACCTCAAAACCTACTTATTCAATCTCGCCTTTTAAATGTCTGTCTTTATTGTTGTTTCATCTGTACTATTGTTGTTTTATCTTCTTTGCTCTCTGTGAAGCACATTGTGCCACATTTTTGTGAGAAATGGGCTATACAAATGAAGTTTGATTTGATCTGAAGGAGTGCCACGACAACCATGGGACTGGGGGTCATCCAGGGAGACGCCGAACGCTGGAGAAGGTGACGGCGTCCTACCACTGGTCCACCTTGCGGGAGGATGTCACAAAATGGGTGAGTTTTTGATGTTATTAGTGCATGGTGTGTGTGAACATTGTAATTTATACACTGCCCATTAGCAATGATCTTTTACTCAAAGATCTCCAACTCTTGTGTAATTCTCATACTGACCACAATCTGATTCTGCACTGGAACACCCAGACCATCATACAGGCCGCGGCCCCTCAACCACAGCGGTTCTGCACCTAAGGCACTAAGCCCAGCAGCTGACCACCACCACCACCACCAACATGACGCCTCAAGAGTCGGAAGAGTGATTGATTAATTAGTGTGCTTGCAGTCGCAAATATAAAACTGAATCTGAACAGTAGTGTGAACTACATGTTGGTCACATTACCCCAAATGATAACGGTGGATGACCGATGGCCTTATTCACTTATTCCTTCCAGCTAGAGTCTGGATCTATCTAGAGTTAGAGTCATGTCAGAGGGAGGGGCTTTTGACACGTGCATGCTGTCTGAGTCAGTCCATCCTCTCCATGGGCGTGGGTTAGATGTGGCTACAGGCCCCAAACATTTCCCAAATAAGATATATATGTATATGTACACATGCTATATTTCAGTTAACCTACACAATGTTTTTACTTGATTCCAGCTAATTTGTGAATGAATACGTTTTTGTTTGTGTATGGTCAATCCATTTTTATGTAAATATGGTTTCATGCTGTATTGATTTACAATAAATTCATTGCATTTCATTAAATCGTGTTGCTTTACTACAAAAAACACATCTGATTGAGGAAGACTACAAAACATTGAGAAAGGATTTGGTAAACCAAGTATTTCATGCGTCATATGGTAAGAAGAGGGGTGTGGCCATAGTAATTAATACATCTCTACCATTCTCTAGTGATAAAAGATAATAGGAGAAGATATGTAATGGTTGACCCTATTACATTAACCATAGCTAAAGGTAATGAATCTTTTTTTCATTTCATACCTATTAGTTTACTCTAACGAATTAAAATGATTAACAAGCATAATGGCACAGAGAATGCAGAGATGTGTATATATACAAAGGGTTGAAATATATGTTATTATTATTATTATTACTTTATTATCACATAACAGCTATTTGAAGCAAACTATGGAAAATGTATAACTGAGTAGTGAAATACTCAGAAATAGTGAAATACATTCTTAGAAATGTCTACCGTGTCATGATTACAAAGATACCACTTTAACACACACACTGTCGCGCGGGCACACACGCGCGCACGCGCGATGCGCGCGAAACACACACACAACACACAGTTTCAGATCTACTAACGGGTCTTCGTTGTCATCGTTGTCATCGCGAATCATAGCGAATCATAGCGCTACCTATGGCCGGAAAGGGCTGAACCTATGACCGGAACTGGTAGGGTCGGAAAAACCTCGCGGGTCGGAAAATCCGGTACTTACAGCGGCAAGCTGCCATGCAAGACGCCTGCCCGCTCACTGGGAGCAATTTGGGGGTTCAGTGTCTTGCCCAAAGACACTTCGACATGGAATGGAATGGAATGGATTGGAATGGACTTTATTTGTCATTGCTACAGTACAGGTACCAAACAACGAAATTTAGGAGGGGTGGCTCCCCTGGTGTTAGGAAAGGGAAAAAAAAAACACATTTTAGAAAAAGCATAAAAAGCATAAAATCACAAGAAGGTAAGGAGCTGGTTTACATCAATAAAGGCTATGTACACAATCCACTGTACTATACTGCACAGATAGTCAACTAGGGTTGTCATATTGCACAAAAGTATTTTTTCACGTTATTTTAAAGTGTCACAGTTTGCAGGCTTGAAAATGTACATGTTTGTGCCTCAGCACTAGCTGCCATACAATCCGTCCGGACTGTCCTGGGCCCAGAACTTAGGCCTTGTGGTAGAAGCAGTCCTTCAGTTTGTTTGTCTTAGCGGCCGGGGTCCTGTACCTCCTGTTCGAGGGCAGCCTGACAAAGTGTACGTGCCCAGGGTGGGTCGGGTCCCTGGAGATCTTGGAGGCCCTCCTGAGACAGCGTGTGTTGTACAGCTCCTCCAGAGAGGGGAGGGGGGCGCCGGTGATCCGCCACATGTGGCCAGCCGGGGCTCGAACCTCTGATCTGCCAACCTTGCGATCATTAGACGGCGGCTCTACCTCCTGAGACACAGCCTCTACCTCCTGAGACACAGCCTCTACCTCCTGAGACACAGCCTCTACCTCCTGAGATACAGACACCTCTACCTCCTGAGACACAGACACCTCTACCTCCTGAGACACAGCCTCTACCTCCTGAGACACAGCCTCTACCTCCTGAGACACAGTCTCTACCTCCTGAGCCACAGCCTCTACCTCCTGAGACACAGCCTCTACCTCCTGAGACACAGCCTCTACCTCCTGAGACACAGCCTCTACCTCCTGAGACACAGCCGCTACCTCCTGAGACACAGCCTCTACCTCCTGAGACACAGCCGCCCCTCTGTGGCGGAACCCTTCAGTGTCGTCGTCCAAACAGCCTGTGAGGACCGAGGTCTCCTTACCCTTGCAACGGGGGCTGGGACTGGGCCAGGGTGGAAGGTCTGGGCTTGTTCCAGACACCGTAGTCCAGGTGTGGGCGCACCTTCTTGAACCTGGGGAAGGAACAGAGACACAACTTCAGGGGTGCTTCTTAAAATCACCCGACTCTTAAATCTCCTGACTCTTAAAACACCCGACTCTTCAATCTCCTGACTCTTCAATCACCAGCTGGTCAACTGAAACCAAGCAGCAGCAGGATTCCACTGAGGTGAACAGTAGCCTGTCTTACCTGTCCAGGTACAGGTGTCTCTGTGTGTAATCACCTGGTCTTACCTGTCCAGGTACAGGTGTCTCTGTGTGTAATCAGCTGGTCTTACCTGTCCAGGTACAGGTGTCTCTGTGTGTAATCAGCTGGTCTTACCTGTCCAGATACAGGTGTCTCTGTGTGTAATCAGCTGGTCTTACCTGTCCAGGTACAGGTGTCTCTGTGTGTAATCACCTGGTCTTACCTGTCCAGGTACAGGTGTCTCTGTGTGTAATCACCTGGTCTTACCTGTCCAGGTACAGGTGTCTCTGTGTGTAATCAGCTGGTCTTACCTGTCCAGGTACAGGTGTCTCTGTGTGTAATCAGCTGGTCTTACCTGTCCAGATACAGGTGTCTCTGTGTGTAATCAGCTGGTCTTACCTGTCCAGGTACAGGTGTCTCTGTGTGTAATCTGTATAATTACCTGTCCAGGTACAGGTGTCTCTGTGTTTAATCTGTATAATTACCTGTCCAGGTACAGGTGTCTCTGTGTGTAATCTGTATAATTACCTGTCCAGATACAGGTGACTCTGTGTGTAATCTGTATAATTACCTGTCCGGGTACAGGTGACTCTGTGTGTAGTCTTTGGTCACCGATCTGCTGCCGTAGAACGACGTTGGCTGAAGCGGCGCCAGTGAAACTGATGAGAAAGCAAGACATCGTTCACTGGGCGGTCCTCAAACGGTACAGCCTGAGCTCAGTGTGTGGAGAGCTAGCTCAGTGTCTGGAGAGCTAGCTCAGTGTGTGTGTGGCTAGCTCAGTGTCTGGAGAGCTAGCTCAGTGTCTGGAGAGCTAGCTCAGTGTGTGTGGAGAGCTAGCTCAGTGTGTGGAGAGCTAGCTCAGTGTGTGTGGAGAGCTAGCCCAGTGTCTGGAGAGCTAGCTCAGTGTCTGGAGAGCTAGCTCAGTGTCTGGAGAGCTAGCCCAGTGTCTGGAGAGCTAGCTCAGTGTGTCTGGAGAGCTAGCTCAGTGTGTGTGGAGAGCTAGCTCAGTGTGTGGAGAGCTAGCTCAGTGTGTGTGGAGAGCTAGCTCAGTGTCTGTAGAGCTAGCTCAGTGTGTGGAGAGCTAGCTCAGTGTCTGGAGAGCTATCTCAGTGTGTGGAGAGCTAGCCCAGTGTCTGGAGAGCTAGCTCAGTGTGTCTGGAGAGCTAGCCCAGTGTCTGGAGAGCTAGCTCAGTGTCTGGAGAGCTAGCTCAGTGTGTGGAGAGCTAGCTCAGTGTCTGGAGAGCTAGCTCAGTGTCTGTAGAGCTAGCTCAGTGTCTGGAGAGCTAGCTCAGTGTGTGGAGAGCTAGCTCAGTGTCTGAAGAGCTAGCTCAGTGTCTGGAGAGCTAGCTCAGTGTCTGGAGAGCTAGCTCAGTGTGTGGAGAGCTAGCTCAGTGTCTGGAGAGCTAGCTCAGTGTCTGGAGAGCTAGCTCAGTGTCTGGAGAGCTAGCTCAGTGTGTGGAGAGCTAGCTCAGTGTGTGTGTGGAGAGCTAGCTCAGTGTCTGGAGAGCTAGCTCAGTGTGTGTGTGGAGAGCTAGCTCAGTGTCTGGAGAGCTATCTCAGTGTCTGGAGAGCTAGCTCAGTGTCTGGAGAGCTAGCTCGGTGTGTGGAGAGCTAGCTCAGTGTGTGTGGAGAGCTAGCTCAGTGTCTGGAGAGCTAGCTCAGTGTCTGGAGAGCTAGCTCAGTGTCTGGAGAGCTAGCTCAGTGTCTGGAGAGCTAGCTCGGTGTGTGGAGAGCTAGCTCAGTGTGTGTGGAGAGCTAGCTCAGTGTCTGGAGAGCTAGCTCAGTGTCTGGAGAGCTAGCTCAGTGTGTGGAGAGCTAGCTCAGTGTGTGGAGAGCTAGCTCAGTGTCTGGAGAGCTAGCTCAGTGTGTGTGGAGAGCTAGCTCAGTGTCTGGAGAGCTAGCTCAGTGTCTGGAGAGCTAGCTCAGTGTCTGGAGAGCTAGCTCAGTGTCTGGAGAGCTAGCTCAGTGTGTGGAGAGCTAGCTCAGTGTCTGGAGAGCTAGCTCAGTGTCTGGAGAGCTAGCTCAGTGTCTGGAGAGCTAGCTCAGTGTGTGGAGAGCTAGCTCAGTGTCTGGAGAGCTAGCTCAGTGTCTGGAGAGCTAGCTCAGTGTGTGTGGAGAGCTAGCTCAGTGTCTGGAGAGCTAGCTCAGTGTGTGGAGAGCTAGCTCAGTGTCTGGAGAGCTAGCTCAGTGTCTGGAGAGCTAGCTCAGTGTCTGGAGAGCTAGCTCAGTGTGTGTGGAGAGCTAGCTCAGTGTCTGGAGAGCTAGCTCAGTGTGTGTGGAGAGCTCGCTCAGTGTGTGGAGAGCTAGCTCAGTGTGTGTGGAGAGCTAGCTCAGTGTGTGGAGAGCTAGCTCAGTGTGTGTGGAGAGCTAGCTCAGTGTGTGGAGAGCTAGCTCAGTGTGTGTGTGGGTAGCTCAGTGTGTGTGTGGGTAGGTTAGGGTAAGGCTCCTGCGTGGGGAGACAGGTGAGTGTGTGTGTATGGGTAGCTCAGTGTGTATGGAGGACCAAGTCTGCCAAAATTAACAATAAATATATAGACACATAAATGAATGTATGAACAAATACACATACAAATACACACAGTATACCGCAATACATTTCTATATGTATTTATTCTTTTCCACATTTATTCTTTCTTTTCCACATTCATTCTTTCTTTTCCACATTGTTTTCCACATTCATTCTTTCTTTTCCACATTCTTTTCCACATTCATTCTTTCTTTTCCACATTCAAGCTTTCATTCTTTCCCCGATTATCAGTAATGTATGCAAATATAGGGGCGTGTCTTGCATGTTGTCCTCGCCCCACGCATTTTCATTGGTTGATGCCCCACGCATTTTCATTGGTTGATACCGCGCGTGACGTGGTAAAAGCGACAAAGTTGACATGTTTTCATTGAGATTGAGATTGAGATTGAGATAACGTTTATTGCCACTATGCATTACACATATAGGAATTTGCTTCGTCACCACAGCAAGTGCGTTTATACTTTTTTCACATATCAAAAAACAGGACAACACAACAACAACACAGGACAGACAACAGTGCATTGTATAGTGCGGTATAAAGTAAAGTGCAGTGCAGAGTTTTTTTTTTTTTCAGTGAGTCCAGTTCAGTCCTGGGCAGACTTGGGGGCGGGGGGGGGGGGGAAGCCAGAGTCATTTAACAGCCTGGCGGCTGAGGGGTAGAAGCTGAGCCTGTGGCGGGCCTTAAGTGCCTTAGGCAGCCGCAACCTTCTTCCAGAGGGAAGCAGGGTGAGGAGGCCGTGGCCGGGGTGGAAGGGGTCAGCCATGATCTTCCTTGCCCTCCTCAGAGCCCTGGTGTCATGCAGGGAGTTGAGGGAGGGCAAGGGACAGCCGATCACCCTCTCTGCTGAACGTCGCACCCGCTGCAACTTGGCCTTGTCCTTGGTCGTTGCAGCAGGGAACCAGGTGATGATGGAGTGGGTGAGGATGGATTCTATGATGGCCGTGTAGAACTGGACCATCATGGACCTCGGCAGCCTGAGTTTCCTCAGCTGCCGGAGGAAGAACATCCTCTTCTGGGCCTTCTTTGTGAGGACCTCGGTGTTCTGCTCCCACTTTAGGTCCCGGGAGATGGTCATGCCTAGAAAGCGGCATGACTCCACGGAGGCCAGTATTCATTGTTAACATACTGTGTTCAAAACGGTGAAGAACACGTTCAAAACAAAATGATTTGGTGCATTTTTGCAGTAATCATATTCCTATCATATATGACAGAAAGCTCACAATAAACCGTTTTTTTGCACAGTGTTTGAGTGACTGTTATTTTGCACTCTATTGACACTCTTCAGTTCCAGAACCTCAGCAAAGTCTGATAACGGATGAGCGGTGGTATTTTCACTATTTGCAGTAATCATATTGACATGTCTAGAAAATATTAGCAGAATATATACAATGAAATGAAATAGACTAGATGCATTGCCAGGGAAGACATTAGATGTGACCATTTCTTAATGTTCTTGCTCTGTACAGAAAGTATGCAGCAACTTCAAAAAGTACATTTGAGGTACACACACTGTCACATTCTGTGCTTCATGTGTTGTGTAGACAGGCATACCCATGCACACACAATTGTAGCCAGTGTTATTTCAGAATTATTTGAGATTTTTCAGACATAAACATAAATAGACAATAAGACATAAATAGACAATAAAGTCCATTCATTCATTCATTCATTCATAATACTGTATTTCGACAGTGACAGTGAAAATAGTGTACATTCCGTCCGTGTTTTGTGATTCAGAATTTGCAGACATTTTTAAGAGATGTATTTCATAGCTATTGGCGAAAACAATCTTAGTTTGGTTCTTTCATTTCTATTCTTGTTCATCACCTGTATTTTCTTTACAGCTTTGATTATACAGTTTTTCTCAATTGCTAAAACACATTTCACAAAACTTCCCTCCATTTTCCCAAAACTCTAAACACAACACACTTTTCTAAAGCTACATAAGCAAAACCACACCTTCTCTCTTCAAAACTCAAACTTTCACACCAAAACAGCTGCTCAAAGCCTGCAAAAATGTAAACACTATATGCATCATTACAGACTACAACAAAACAACTGAAAACACAATGTTCAGTGTGTGAGAATGTTCTTTTTTTTCACAACTGCCAAAGCACATTTTTAGAAACCTTACAGTATCTGTTCTCAGAATATATCACTGTAGAGTATTGGGCATTCATAGATGTGTGTGTGTTTCATATGAACAATATGTAAATCTACAGAAAATACAGTATGTATGTTACGGTACATGTGGGAATACGGTACATGTGGGAAAACTAGGGTTAGGGTTAGGTGCTAGGGTGACTTGGTACATGCTGGCATGTCTAACCCTAACCTTAACCCTAACCCTAACCCTACCCCTAATCCTAACCCTAACCTTAACCCCCAGGAAAACACAACTAGATCTTCTATAATTCTAACTGGATAGTACTTCGTTTCAGTCATAGTCAGCTAGATTGCTTACTTAGCTACTTAGTAATTGTTTTCAGAATTTTTAAGTTTAAATATACAAATTATACATTATCTACTTAAAATAGGCATTTTCCCAGACTTTTCTAGGGATGTATAGGAATAAAAAAATCACATCTAGAATTTGCCCACCCAGATGGTAATGAAATGTTCAGGTACTCTTTTGAAACACACTTCTCCCTTCATCCAGGACACCTTGTGCATATTCTACCCACAAATAGAGTGCTTTATCCCGCATATTTAATAAAGTTACATCATTGACAAAGTTCCAGGCTGGGTCTTATCGATGTTTTGTTGTGCTGGGCTGAGAAAGAGAGGTTCCCGCCCACCCCCGCCCTCTCCCTCCACCCCCCCCGGCTACAACCACCACCCCCGTCCCCCAGGGGGGCCAATGTCCCTCCTGCTACCCCCCCCCCTCCCCCCTCCCCCCCCCCCTCCCTCCCCCCTCCTCACCCGCCCCGCCCACCCCCACCCCCCTTTCCCCACCCCCTCTCTCTGTCACAGTGCGAGAGGTAAACAGACTGTTTAAGAGGCAGAATCCCCGGAAGGCAGCTGGTCCGGATTCCGTCTCTCCCTCTGTCCTGAAGCACTGCGCCGACCAGCTGGCCCCGGTGTTTACCCACATCTTCAACGCCTCGCTGGAGCTGTGTCACGTCCCAGCGTGCTTCAAGGCATCAACCATCATCCCCGTCCCCAAGAAGGCCAAGGTCACAGGCCTCAACGACTACAGACCCGTCGCTCTGACCTCTGTCGTCATGAAGGTCCTGGAGCGCCTTGTCCTGGCCTACCTGAAGCTCATCACGGATCCTGTGCTGGACCCCCTGCAGTTCGCGTACAGAGCCAATAGATCCACGGAGGACGCCGTGAACATGGCTCTGCACTACGTACTAGAACACCTAGACACTGCAGGCAACTACGCCAGGATCCTGTTCGTGGACTTCAGCTCGGCCTTCAACACGATCCTCCCACTCATCCTGGAGCACCAGCTATCCCTGCTGCAGGTGCCGGACTCCACCTGCAGGTGGATCACGGACTTCCTGACTGACAGGTCTCAGCGGGTGAAGCTGGGGAAGAGCATTTCCAGCTCCAGGTCCACCAGCACGGGCTCCCCGCAGGGCTGCGTCCTGTCTCCAGCACTATTCTCCCTTTACACCAACAGCTGTGTCTCCCGCCACCCCTCGGTCAAGCTCCTGAAGTTTGCAGACGACACCACCCTGGTGGGCCTCATCTCCGGGGGGGACGAATCTGCCTACAGGGGTGAGATCGAGGGGCTGCAGAGCTGGTGCAGTTTAAACAATCTGGAGCTCAATGCTCAGAAAACAGTGGAGATGGTGGTGGACTTCCATAGGAAAGCAGCCCTGCCCCCTCCCATCACGCTGGGAGGTACCCCGGTGGCCTCCGTGGAGTCATGCCGCTTTCTAGGCATGACCATCTCCCGGGACCTCAAGTGGGAGCGGAACACCGAGGCCCTCACGAAGAAGGCCCAGAAGAGGATGTTCTTCCTCCGGCAGCTGAGGAAACTCAGGCTGCCGAGGTCCATGATGGTCCAGTTTTACACGGCCATCATAGAGTCCATCCTCACCCACTCCATCATCACCTGGTTCCCTGCTGCAACGACCAAGGACAAGGCCAAGTTGCAGCGGGTGTTACGTTCAGCAGAGAGGGTGACCGGCTGTCCCTTGCCCTCCCTCAACTCCCTGCATGACACCAGGGCTCTGAGGAGGGCAAGGAAGATCATGGCAGACCCCTTCCACCCCGGCCACGGCCTCCTCACCCTGCTTCCCTCTGGAAGAAGGTTGCGGCTGCCTAAGGCACTGAAGGCCCGCCACAGGCTCAGTTTCTACCCCTCAGCCGCCAGGCTGATAAATGACTCTGGCTTCCCCCTCCCCCCCGCCCCCAAGTCTGCCCAGGACTGAATATGCACTGGACTCACTGTAAAAACTCTGCACTGCACTTTATATTGCACTATCCAATGCACTGTTGTCTGTCCTGTGTTGTCCTGTTTTTTGACACGTGAAAAAAGTATAAACGCACTTACTGTAATGTCGAAGCAAATTCCTATATGTGTATGCATAATGGCAATAAACGTTATCTGAATCTGAATCTGAATCTGAATCTGAGTCACTACCATTTTCACCCACAAGAGTGCAGCGTCTAGCCATTTATGGAGGCCTACATCGAATGAGAGCAGCAGTTCCAATTCACTTTTTACCCCAATATAGAGTGCTATATGCCCCCAATAAAGTTAGAATTCATTGAAAAAACACTTCTCCCTTCAAGCAGGACACCTTGTGCATTTTCTACCCACAAATAGAGTGCTTTATCCCGCATATTTAATAAAGTTACATCATTGACAAAGTTCCAGGCTGGGTCTTATCGATGTTTTGTTGTGCTGGGCTGTCACTACCATTTTCACCCACAAGAGTGCAGCGTCTAGCCATTTATGGAGGCCTACATCGAATGAGAGCAGCAGTTCCAATTCACTTTTTACCCCTATATA
Organism: Nansenia antarctica; assembly: GCF_963989245.1. Lineage (NCBI taxonomy): Eukaryota > Metazoa > Chordata > Actinopteri > Argentiniformes > Microstomatidae > Nansenia > Nansenia antarctica. The sequence goes on along the minus strand of NC_137675.1, from coordinate 25,289,893 downwards.
GAGTGCCATATGCCCCCAATAAAGTTAGAATTCATTGAAAAAACACTTCTCCCTTCAAGCAGGACACCTTGTGCATTTTCTACCCACAAATAGAGTGCTTTATCCCGCATATTTAATAAAGTTACATCATTGACAAAGTTCCAGGCTGGGTCTTATCGATGTTTTGTTGTGCTGGGCTGTCACTACTGTCGTATATTTTTACACATTAATAGCCTTCTTATATAACGTATATCTTACACATATATTAACGTATATTTTTATATATATATACATACATATTATTACAAATGATCGCGGGGAGACCTGATAAGCAATTGTCGCACATGCGCAGACACACACACACGCACATGCACGCCCCCGAGGGTCTAGGCCAATCAGAGGCCTAGAAGGAAGGATCACGATTGGCCAAGAACATACTGTGATGTGATTGGCTGAGAGGCCGCTATAAAATCCTGTGCTGAGGAGCTCCTGGCTCGGTCTTTGTCTTCCTCTGCCCACGACGTGACTGTTTGTGTGTAAACCTGATCCTGTAATCTGAAGACCCGATCTTATCTTTTTTGAATAAATACTCTTAAACTTTGGCCAGGAGTTTTTACCTCATTCTTGATCACCAAACAGAGAAAAGAAACTACACTACCATTTTCACCCACAAGAGTGCAGCGTCTAGCCATTTATGGAGGCCTACATCGAATGAGAGCAGCAGTTCCAATTCACTTTTTACCCCAATATAGAGTCCCATATGCCCCCAATAAAGTTAGAATTCATTGAAAAAACACTTCTCCCTTCAAGCAGGACACCTTGTGCATTTTCTACCCACAAATAGAGTGCTTTATCCCGCATATTTAATAAAGTTACATCATTGACAAAGTTCCAGGCTGGGTCTTATCGATGTTTTGTTGTGCTGGGCTGTCACTACCATTTTCACCCACAAGAGTGCAGCGTCTAGCCATTTATGGAGGCCTACATCGAATGAGAGCAGCAGTTCCAATTCACTTTTTACCCCAATATAGAGTGCCATATGCCCCCAATAAAGTTAGAATTCATTGAAAAAACACTTCTCCCTTCAAGCAGGACACCTTGTGCATTTTCTACCCACAAATAGAGTGCTTTATCCCGCATATTTAATAAAGTTACATCATTGACAAAGTTCCAGGCTGGGTCTTATCGATGTTTTGTTGTGCTGGGCTGTCACTACCATTTTCACCCACAAGAGTGCAGCGTCTAGCCATTTATGGAGGCCTACATCGAATGAGAGCAGCAGTTCCAATTCACTTTTTACCCCTATATAGAGTGCCATATGCCCCCAATAAAGTTAGAATTCATTGAAAAAACACTTCTCCCTTCAAGCAGGACACCTTGTGCATTTTCTACCCACAAATAGAGTGCTTTATCCCGCATATTTAATAAAGTTACATCATTGACAAAGTTCCAGGCTGGGTCTTATCGATGTTTTGTTGTGCTGGGCTGTCACTACCATTTTCACCCACAAGAGTGCAGCGTCTAGCCATTTATGGAGGCCTACATCGAATGAGAGCAGCAGTTCCAATTCACTTTTTACCCCAATATAGAGTCCCATATGCCCCCAATAAAGTTAGAATTCATTGAAAAAACACTTCTCCCTTCAAGCAGGACACCTTGTGCATTTTCTACCCACAAATAGAGTGCTTTATCCCGCATATTTAATAAAGTTACATCATTGACAAAGTTCCAGGCTGGGTCTTATCGATGTTTTGTTGTGCTGGGCTGTCACTACCATTTTCACCCACAAGAGTGCAGCGTCTAGCCATTTATGGAGGCCTACATCGAATGAGAGCAGCAGTTCCAATTCACTTTTTACCCCAATATAGAGTGCCATATGCCCCCAATAAAGTTAGAATTCATTGAAAAAACACTTCTCCCTTCAAGCAGGACACCTTGTGCATTTTCTACCCACAAATAGAGTGCTTTATCCCGCATATTTAATAAAGTTACATCATTGACAAAGTTCCAGGCTGGGTCTTATCGATGTTTTGTTGTGCTGGGCTGTCACTACCATTTTCACCCACAAGAGTGCAGCGTCTAGCCATTTATGGAGGCCTACATCGAATGAGAGCAGCAGTTCCAATTCACTTTTTACCCCTATATAGAGTGCCATATGCCCCCAATAAAGTTAGAATTCATTGAAAAAACACTTCTCCCTTCAAGCAGGACACCTTGTGCATTTTCTACCCACAAATAGAGTGCTTTATCCCGCATATTTAATAAAGTTACATCATTGACAAAGTTCCAGGCTGGGTCTTATCGATGTTTTGTTGTGCTGGGCTGTCACTACCATTTTCACCCACAAGAGTGCAGCGTCTAGCCATTTATGGAGGCCTACATCGAATGAGAGCAGCAGTTCCAATTCACTTTTTACCCCAATATAGAGTCCCATATGCCCCCAATAAAGTTAGAATTCATTGAAAAAACACTTCTCCCTTCAAGCAGGACACCTTGTGCATTTTCTACCCACAAATAGAGTGCTTTATCCCGCATATTTAATAAAGTTACATCATTGACAAAGTTCCAGGCTGGGTCTTATCGATGTTTTGTTGTGCTGGGCTGTCACTACCATTTTCACCCACAAGAGTGCAGCGTCTAGCCATTTATGGAGGCCTACATCGAATGAGAGCAGCAGTTCCAATTCACTTTTTACCCCAATATAGAGTGCCATATGCCCCCAATAAAGTTAGAATTCATTGAAAAAACACTTCTCCCTTCAAGCAGGACACCTTGTGCATTTTCAACCCACAAATAGAGTGCTTTATCCCGCAAATGTAATAAAGTTACATCAACAACAATGTTCCAGGCTGGGTGTTATGGATGCTTTGGGTCATGGTACTGTTGCTCACGGCCATACTAGCCTGAATACGCCCGATCTCGTCCGACCTCGGAAGCTAAGCAGGGTTGGGCCGTGTTAGTACCTGGATCTTGGCTGAGTGCTTTACCACGTCACGCGCAGTATCAACCAATGAAAATGCGTAGAGTGCGTCCAAGATACGCCCCTATATTTGCATACACATCTGACAATGACAAAGACAAACTATTCTATGTGAATAGCTAGGTGAAAACAACATTGTCTTTCGCTTTATCAGTAATGTATGCTTTATCAGTAATGTATGCAGCATGTTGTCCACGCCCCTGCGCATTTTCATTGGTTGATACTGCGCGAGACGTGATGAAGCCCTCAGCTCTCGCCTCAGATTTTAAATCCTCAATTTTGGCCGCCATTGGCTAAAATCTGTAATTTGGCTCTACAAGTGTTAATATGTCATTTTATGAAGTTTTTATATGTTTTCAGGCGAGAAAGTAACCATATATATTCACAAAATGTGTCCAGTTTATCAAAATAACCCGTTTATATATCTGATCTGACTTCGCTAGCAACACGAGTAGAGCTTTGCATCTGCATCGCACGTTGAAGTACGTCAAGTCCATCCCACCAGGTTGCGCCAGAACGGTGGGTCACGGTCCGCGGTGTGCACGGAGCGTTATTGAGTCAACTGGTATTGTGGTTATCACCAAGTTCTCCCATACAGTGCTGATGGACTAGTATAGACCATTGCCGACATGTGTGAAAGGGGACAACACGGGAATAGCTTGGGATGTCATAGACATAGTTTGGGATTCCATGGAAATTATAGGGAGAAAGACGCTGTGAGAGAACGGGGCTATAGACTCTCTACCCGTCTGTGGTAATAACAGTGTCGCTGCTTTCATATGTCACGCGTGGTATCAACCAATGAAAATGCGTAGGGGCGTGGACAACATGCAAGATACGCCCCCATATATTTGCATACATTACTGATAAAGTGGAAAAGAAAGAATGAATGTGGAAAAGAAAGAATGAAAGAATGAATGTGGAAAAGAAAGAATGAACGTGGAAAAGAAAGAATGAATGTGGAAAAGAAAGAATGAATGTGGAAAACAATGTGGAAAAGAAAGAATGAATGTGGAAAAGAAAGAATAAATGTGGAAAAGAATAAATACATATAGAAATGTATTGCGGTATACTGTGTGTATTTGTATGTGTATTTGTTCATACATTCATTTATGTGTCTATATATTTATTGTTAATTTTGGCAGACTTGTCCTCCATAAGTGTGTGTGGGGTTGGGTTAGGCTCCTGCGTGGGGAGACAGGTGAGTGTGTGTGTGGGTAGCTCAGGGTGTGGGTGGGTAGGTTGGGGTTAGGCTCCTGCGTGGGGACACACAGGTGAGCAGCCTACCTGAGCTGCGGTTGTCCTCCGCCTGCTTCAGTTTTTCTTTGCAGCTCAGCAGGAACTTCCTGGAGATGTTCAGATAATCACGTTACCGTTAACAACAGTTCATTACATTTTCCTTACATGTTGAGGAATAGATTATTCTAAATGGCTTGATTCATTTTCGCTTGCTTGACTGTCCAATCGTGTAGGGTGTTCACACATAATTTTGCTTTCACTTTAGATCAAAGGAAATGAGATGTCCATCACATACAGAATTGTATGAGAAAAACAATAGTCCAAACCCCATGGTTCTATCATGTATGGTTCAAAAGTTATCAAGGTTTACCTCTTTACATACACATGCCAATTACTGGAATTTATCTCAACAGAATCTAGACGGTCTAAGTGGTCACTGCTATGCAGAAATGGAATGCACATTATGAAATTCAACTTTAAACTATTCTATAAACATTTTTTACACAAACCTACATATCATTCTTTTCAGACCAATTTTAAGACGAATATTAATAGCAAATGGGAAAATGTATCACACAATTCATAGTGAGCCAGCTGACGTTACAAGTTAGCCAGACCATTCACACAAACAGCGTCTAGCAGGCGAGAGTAGACGGGGCTCCGCTAGAAGTCACAACCAGAGTTTGAGTAGGCTACATTCTCTAATCAAAATCGTGGAATACAAGATTTCAATAACGATGCGTATCTTTCAAGTGTCTCCTTAAAATCGCCACAGGAAAAAACCCTCTGATGTGAGGATAAGTGAGGGTAGACTAATATGAATTCAAGATGCGTTACATACAGGTGACGCGTCCATTAAATTGATTACTATTGGTCCAAACCGCGGAAATGGCAAGAAAGAGAGCTTGTAAATAATAGAAAATCACCGGAGATGGGGATTAGAAATAGAATGGCACTGCTGGGGCGCTTAGGTGGCGTAGCGGGTTAAGCGTTGACCATGTAACCGCAGGGTCCCCGGTTCGATTCCGGCAGGGGACATATCCTGCATGTCATCCCTCCTCTCTCTCTCACCCATCCTTCCTGTCTAAATCTTCACTGTATCTATCAATACAATGAAAAAATAATAATGAAAAAATTTGGCGCTGCTGAAAGCCGTAGTGAATAGCAACGGTAACGTTGGAATTACAGTCTTAAAACAATAAGTACACCGAAAACAAATACACAGAGTTAAAACTATAATACATATGGACATGTATGTTTACACAGTTTCCCCCCCAAAAATATGAATAGTAGCGCAACCCCGGCAAAACCCAGTTTTATGTAGTTTTACGTTCTGACCAGTGGGAGGACACCCTAAACCATGCCTCCAGCGAACAGCAGGGTTCCCACACCTTCTGAAACAGCACATTCAAGCATCTTTCAAGGACTTTCAAGACTCAATTCCCTCAAATTCAAGGACCCAACACGGCATCGTTTGAGACAGATCTATATGAGAGTTTATATACAGTAATAGGAACTCTCCCGCTCACAGACAACAATTAAAAAGAGAGGCTTGAATGTGTATAACACTAGATGGTCTCCTGCCTTCTTTACCACAGCACAGCAAAACTATATATTGTGAAATATGTGTAAAGTTAAGCAATACAGAGACTTATTTAATAGTTGACGAGCTAAGTAAAACATTTTTGAATATATAAAAAAAAATAATAGAGAGAGAGAGAGAGAGGAATTCAAGCTCTTTCAATGACCCATGTCTATTTTCAAAAACTTGATTCCTTTTTCTCAAATTCACAAACTTTCAAGGATTTCATGGACCCGTGGAAACCCTGGAACAGGGAAACGGCCGTCATACCTGGAGGAGTCATTCTCCTTGGGGTAGTCCTCAGTCAGGTCAACAACGCTGTCAGAGTTGGGGAGCCGCTTCCTCTTCTCACTCCTGGTTGGGCAGATTCAATTTAGTTAGTTAGTATTGTTCTATATATACATATATTCTAATTATACATGCTGCTAGACTCTATACATGCCCCTAGACTCTATACATGCTGCTAGACTCTATACATGCTGCTACAAACAGTCTGTTTGTCTTAGCGGCCGGGGTCCTGTACCTCCTTTTCGAGGGCAGCCTGATAAAGTGTACGTGCCCAGGGTGGGTCGGGTCCCTGGAGATCTTGGAGGCCTTCCTGAGACAGCGTGTATTGCACAGCTCTTCCAGAGAGGGGAGGGGGGCGCCGGTGATCTTCTGTGCTGTTCTCACGACTCTCTGTAGCGCATTTCTCTCCGCTGTTGTGCAGCTGTAGAACCAGTTGCAGATGCCGTAGGTGAGGATGCTCTCCACTGCGCCGCGGTAGAAGGCCACCAGTATCTCCTGCTTGTTGTGTTCTTTCCTGAGGCATCTCAGGGTGTATAGCCGCTGTTGTGCCCTCTTGATGGTGCCTTTTGTGTTGTCCTTCCAGGTCAGGTCATCCCGCATGTGATGTCCTGATGTGCTAGACTCTATACATGCTGCTAGACTCTATACATGCTGCTAGACTCTATACATGCTGCTAGACTCTATACATGCTGCTAGACTCTATACATGCTGCTAGACTCTATACATGCTGCTAGACTCTATACATGCTGCCCCTATATAGTTATAAAGTATGACTTTCGTTTCCAATGTGTTTTTCTGAAGTTGAGACATTAATTCACAGAATAGCAAGCCGTCATATGAAAAATAAAGATGTTTATTGGAATTGATTTTTCTTAAAAGACTATCTACCGACTCACAACTTCGTATTGTAAACTCAAAATTGCCAAATGATTACTCTGAGCACAATGTACTGAAACACCTAATTTGAACAATCATTCTTTAACTCTGACTTAATGCTTCAAGTAGCATTTCACTTTAAACATAAATTCGTTTTTTTTGTAGTAAAGTATAGTGCATTATTACTTTTCTTATGTATGTATGATCCATTATAAATGCATTGAATCTCCAACAATACTAACAAGAATCTCTAACAAGTTAGTTATGGACCACCAGAACCGCCAGGTGGTTAGGGTCAGACACAGAACAACCAGAACCATCAGGTGGTTAGGGTCAGACACAGAAGCATCAGGTGGTTAGGGTCAGATACAGAACCATCAGGTGGTTAGGGTCAGACACAGAACCATCAGGTGGTTAGGGTCAGATACAGAACCATCAGGTGGTTAGGGTCAGACACAGAACCATCAGGTGGTTAGGGTCAGATACAGAAGCAACCTAGTTTAGAGGATAATGCTTCATGTGAGGCTTTTTCAAAACAAATGAAATACATTTTAATGTTGCCATTTAGCAGACGCTTTTAATCCAAAGCCACTTACAATTACGAATTACAGGGACATTCCCCCTGGAGTAACTGAGGGCTAAAGCCGCGTGCACACCACGGACCGTGACCCACCGTTCTGGCGCAACCTGGTGGGATGGACTTGACGTACTTCAACGTGCGATGCAGATGCAAAGCTCTACTCGTGTTGCTAGCGAAGTTTCCCACAGAAGTGGGGGGAAAAAACGTCAGATCAGATATATAAACGGGTTATTTTGATAAACTGGACACATTTCGTGAATATATATGGTTACTTTCTCGCCTGAAAACATATAAAAACTTAATCAAATGACATATTAACACTTGTAGAGCCAAATTACAGATTTTACCAATGGCGGTCAAAATTGAGGATTTAACATCTGAGGCGAGAGCTCTGGGCAAGAAACTACTTCCGGTTTACTTCCGGTTGTTTTGACGGATCCAACGCAACGCAAAAAGCTGAAATTTTTTGACTGATTGCCGCACCCTGCCGGTCAAGAAACGCAATGCAGAGCAAGGCAACTGATCAACGCAACGGCCCCATTGAGATGAATGACTTCCAGTGCAACGCAATGGCCATGTGTGCACGCAGCTTAACTGCCTTACTCAATCAAGGCCACACTAGTAGTGGTGTGGTTTCAGGCGGGATTTGAACTCACAACCTTCCGATCACAAGTCCAACTCACTATCCACTAGACCACCACTACCTCTGAAACATTTCAATCATGCATGAAGAGGGTGAGGTGAGAAAAGCAGTGTTGGCAGGGGAGGTAGAGAAACGCCTGTGTTCTTTAAAAGGGACAAGTGTTTGTGTGCGTTTGTACGTGTAACTGCATGCTGTATAACAGAGAAATTCGATTCAATAAAAAGGCAGGGTTCGACAGTAACGCTGTTTTACTTGTCCGGAGCAAGTAAAACATTTGCCGGGTTTGTTTGCGCGAGCCCAGGCACAGACTGGATGATCGTGGAGTGAAGATATTATCAAAGCGGACGGGTGATCTATGGAGGACCAAGTCCGCCAAAATTAACAATAAATATATAGACACATAAATGAATGTATGAACAAATACACATACAAATACACACAGTATACCGCAATACATTTCTATATGTATTTATTCTTTTCCACATTTATTCTTTCTTTTCCACATTCATTCTTTCTTTTCCACATTGTTTTCCACATTCATTCTTTCTTTTCCACATTGTTTTCCACATTCATTCTTTCTTTTCCACATTCTTTTCCACATTCTTTTCCACATTCATTCTTTCTTTTCCACATTCAAGCTTTCATTCTTTCCCCGATTATCAGTAATGTATGCAAATATAGGGGCGTGTCTTGCATGTTGTCCTCGCCCCACGCATTTTCATTGGTTGATGCCACACGCATTTTCATTGGTTGATACCGCGCGTGACGTGGTAAAAGCGACAAAGTTGACATGTTTTCATTGTTAACATACTGTGTTCAAAACGGTGAAGAACACGTTCAAAACAAAATGATTTGGTGCATTTTTGCAGTAATCATATTCCTATCATATATGACAGAAAGCTCAAAATTAAACCGTTTTTTTGCACAGTGTTTGAGTGACTGTTATTTTGCACTCTATTGACACTCTTCAGTTCCAGAACCTCAGCAAAGTCTGATAACGGATGAGCGGTGGTATTTTCACTATTTGCAGTAATCATATTGACATGTCTAGAAAATATTAGCAGAATATATACAATGAAATGAAATAGACTAGATGCATTGCCAGGGAAGACATTAGATGTGACCATTTCTTAATGTTCTTGCTCTGTACAGAAAGTATGCAGCAACTTCAAAAAGTACATTTGAGGTACACACACTGTCACATTCTGTGCTTCATGTGTTGTGTAGACAGGCATACCCATGCACACACAATTGTAGCCAGTGTTATTTCAGAATTATTTGAGATTTTTCAAACATAATACTGTATTTCGACAGTGACAGTGAAAATAGTGTACATTCCGTCCGTGTTTTGTGATTCAGCATTTGCAGACATTTTTAAGAGATGTATTTCATAGCTATTGGCGAAAACAATCTTAGTTTGGTTCTTTCATTTCTATTCTTGTTCATCACCTGTATTTTCTTTACAGCTTTGATTATACAGTTTTTCTCAATTGCTAAAACACATTTCACAAACCTTCCCTCCATTTTCCCAAAACTTTTCAAACACAACACACTTTTCTAAAGCTACATAAGCAAAACCACACCTTCTCTCTTCAAAACTCAAACTTTCACACCAAAACATCTGCTCAAAGCCTGCAAAAATGTAAACACTATATGCATCATTACAGACTACAACAAAACAACTGAAAACACAATGTTCAGTGTGTGAGAATGTTCTTTTTTTTCACAACTGCCATAGCACATTTTTAGAAACCTTACAGTATCTGTTCTCAGAATATATCACTGTAGAGTATTGGGCATTCATAGATGTGTGTGTTTCATATGAACAATATGTAAATCTACAGAAAATACAGTATGTATGTTACGGTACATGTGGGAATACGGTACATGTGGGAAAACTAGGGTTAGGGTTAGGTGCTAGGGTGACTTGGTACATGCTGGCATGTCTAACCCTAACCTTAACCCTAACCCTAACCCTACCCCTAATCCTAACCCTAACCTTAACCCTAGCACCCTAGCACCTAACCCTAACCCTAGTTTTCCCACATGTACTGTATTCCCACATGTACCGTAACATGTACACTACTGTACTGTATCACAACTCAATGCAAACACTACAGAGGATCCATTACACACAACAATACTCACTGAAAACAATGTTCAGGGTGTGATGTTTTTTTTATTTATTTATGGAACTATACCACACACACACACACACACACACACACACACACACACACACACACACCACAATCATTTGCAACAAGTGTCTTACATTTTGAGTCGTTATGTTTAATTAATGAAGCTAGATGTGTTCATTGTGTTCAAATTTTGCTGACTGTGGCAAGCATTTTGCATCACATGAGCTTTAATTTGAGAATTTGAGCAGAGTTTTTTGCAACTTGTGTTTTAGCAAGACAAAATGTGTTTAGACTTATGAGAAAAGGAGGATTGTGTTTTGTGAATTGTGTCTTCATGTGAAATGTGTTTATGGTTTTGGCAAATGGGAGCTAGTTTTATTAAATGTGTTTAGAGAACTGGTCATTTGGTTTAGAGAATTGGCTTTTGTGTTTTAGCAATTGGGAAAAACTGTAATTAGATCAATGTGAAAGTCAATTGAGAATATAAGTTCAAAATAAATGTAATAAGGATGCTTAGTAACTAGCTAGATAAACATTACCACTAACTCTAAACTAGCTTGCTAGCTAAAGTTACCTGAGGTAACTTACCTCTAAATATGGATCTGACTGGGGCTAAGTTAATTTATTTGAGGTGGTAAACACACACTTTATTTGTTTTTTTGCTTTGAACAAATTACTTACCAACAAGGCATCTGCCTATGGTCCTAGCGGTCACCAGCAACTAGACTCAAGGACCCCAATTGAAATAAGCCAGTGGCTTTCTTGGGGTTTTATCCTGTTAGTTGACCTTGTATGTAATATGTACTTTCATGTACCTACTTCTGCAAATCTTCTAATAAAGTTTTCAATCAATCAATCAAACTCACTCACTGAACATGTAACTACAGATATGTGTGAAACCTGGACATAAACAAAACCTTCCAAAAGGGTTTAGGCAAGGCAAGTTTATTTGTATAGCACATTTCATACGACAAGGGCAATTCAAAGTGCATTATATGCACACATTATATAAAGACAATAGCCTACAGTAAGAGGAGTAAGTAAGATTTGTATGTATTGTATGTGTTATTATCCATATTCTAAAGGCTTGCTTAGATTAGTTTTAGATTAGTTTTTACTGATTAGATTTCTATTCTGGAAAAGTCTGTATATTTTACAGATTACAATACAAATTATATATAATGTATAACCCTAACCCTAACCCTAAACCCATGGATGGGTACATTTATTGTTTTCAGAATTTTTAAGTTTAAATATACAAATTATACATGATCTACTTAAAATAGGCATTTCCCCAGACTTTTCTAGGGATGTATAGGAATAAAAAAATCACATCTAGAATTTGCCCACCCAGATGGTAATGAAATGTTCAGGTACTCTTTTGAAACACACTTCTCCCTTCATCCAGGACACCTTGTGCATATTCTACCCACAAATAGAGTGCTTTATCCCGCATATTTAATAAAGTTACATCATTGACAAAGTTCCAGACTGGGTCTTATCGATGGTTTGCTGTGCTGGGCTGTCACTACCATTTTCACCCACAAGAGTGCAGCGTCTAGCCATTTATGGAGGCCTACATCGACTGAGAGCAGCAGTTCCAATTCACTTTTTACCCCAATATAGAGTGCCATATGCCCCCAATAAAGTTTGAATTAATTGAAAAAACACTTCTCCCTTCAAGCAGGACACCTTGTGCATTTTCTACCCACAAATAGAGTGCTTTATCCCGCATATTTAATAAAGTTACATCATTGACAAAGTTCCAGGCTGGGTCTTATCGATGGTTTGCTGTGCTGGGCTGTCACTACCATTTTCACCCACAAGAGTGCAGCGTCTAGCCATTTATGGAGGCCTACATCGACTGAGAGCAGCAGTTCCAATTCACTTTTTAGCCCAATATAGAGTGCCATATGCCCCCAATAAAGTTAGAATTCATTGAAACACACTTCTCCCTTCATCCAGGACACCTTGTGCATATTCTACCAACAAATAGAGTGCTTTATCCCGCATATTTAATAAAGTTACATCAACAACAATGTTCCAGGCTGTGTATTATGGATGCTTTGGGTCATGGTACTGTTGCTCACGGCCATACTAGCCTGAATACGCCCGATCTCGTCCGACCTCGGAAGCTAAGCAGGGTTGGGCCGTGTTAGTACCTGGATCTTGGCTGAGTGCTTTACCACGTCACGCGCAGTATCAACCAATGAAAATGCGTAGAGTGCGTCCAAGATACGCCCCTATATTTGCATACACATCTGACAATGACAAAGACAAACTATTCTATGTGAATAGCTAGGTGAAAACAACATTGTCTTTCGCTTTATCAGTAATGTATGCATTATCAGTAATGTATGCAGCATGTTGTCCACGCCCCTGCGCATTTTCATTGGTTGATACTGCGCGAGACGTGATGAAGCCCTCAGCTCTCGCCTCAGATTTTAAATCCTCAATTTTGGCCGCCATTGGCTACAATCTGTAATTTGGCTCTACAAGTGTTAATATGTCATTTTATGAAGTTTTTATATGTTTTCAGGCGAGAAAGTAACCATATATATTCACAAAATGTGTCCAGTTTATCAAAATAACCCGTTTATATATCTGATCTGACGTTTTTTCCCCCACTTCTGTGAGCAAGTAAAACATTTGCCGGGTTTGTTTGCGCGAGCCCAGGCACAGACTGGATGATCGTGGAGTGAAGATATTATCAAAGCGGACGGGTGATCTATGGAGGACCAAGTCCGCCAAAATTAACAATAAATATATAGACACATAAATGAATGTATGAACAAATACACATACAAATACACACAGTATACCGCAATACATTTCTATATGTATTTATTCTTTTCCACATTTATTCTTTCTTTTCCACATTCATTCTTTCTTTTCCACATTGTTTTCCACATTCATTCTTTCTTTTCCACATTGTTTTCCACATTCATTCTTTCTTTTCCACATTGTTTTCCACATTCTTTTCCACATTCATTCTTTCTTTTCCACATTCAAGCTTTCATTCTTTCCCCGATTATCAGTAATGTATGCAAATATAGGGGCGTGTCTTGCATGTTGTCCTCGCCCCACGCATTTTCATTGGTTGATGCCACACGCATTTTCATTGGTTGATACCGCGCGTGACGTGGTAAAAGCGACAAAGTTGACATGTTTTCATTGTTAACATACTGTGTTCAAAACGGTGAAGAACACGTTCAAAACAAAATGATTTGGTGCATTTTTGCAGTAATCATATTCCTATCATATATGACAGAAAGCTCAAAATTAAACCGTTTTTTTGCACAGTGTTTGAGTGACTGTTATTTTGCACTCTATTGACACTCTTCAGTTCCAGAACCTCAGCAAAGTCTGATAACGGATGAGCGGTGGTATTTTCACTATTTGCAGTAATCATATTGACATGTCTAGAAAATATTAGCAGAATATATACAATGAAATGAAATAGACTAGATGCATTGCCAGGGAAGACATTAGATGTGACCATTTCTTAATGTTCTTGCTCTGTACAGAAAGTATGCAGCAACTTCAAAAAGTACATTTGAGGTACACACACTGTCACATTCTGTGCTTCATGTGTTGTGTAGACAGGCATACCCATGCACACACAATTGTAGCCAGTGTTATTTCAGAATTATTTGAGATTTTTCAAACATAATACTGTATTTCGACAGTGACAGTGAAAATAGTGTACATTCCGTCCGTGTTTTGTGATTCAGCATTTGCAGACATTTTTAAGAGATGTATTTCATAGCTATTGGCGAAAACAATCTTAGTTTGGTTCTTTCATTTCTATTCTTGTTCATCACCTGTATTTTCTTTACAGCTTTGATTATACAGTTTTTCTCAATTGCTAAAACACATTTCACAAAACTTCCCTCCATTTTCCCAAAACTTTTCAAACACAACACACTTTTCTAAAGCTACATAAGCAAAACCACACCTTCTCTCTTCAAAACTCAAACTTTCACACCAAAACATCTGCTCAAAGCCTGCAAAAATGTAAACACTATATGCATCATTACAGACTACAACAAAACAACTGAAAACACAATGTTCAGTGTGTGAGAATGTTCTTTTTTTTCACAACTGCCATAGCACATTTTTAGAAACCTTACAGTATCTGTTCTCAGAATATATCACTGTAGAGTATTGGGCATTCATAGATGTGTGTGTTTCATATGAACAATATGTAAATCTACAGAAAATACAGTATGTATGTTACGGTACATGTGGGAATACGGTACATGTGGGAAAACTAGGGTTAGGGTTAGGTGCTAGGGTGACTTGGTACATGCTGGCATGTCTAACCCTAACCTTAACCCTAACCCTAACCCTACCCCTAATCCTAACCCTAACCTTAACCCTAGCACCCTAGCACCTAACCCTAACCCTAGTTTTCCCACATGTACTGTATTCCCACATGTACCGTAACATGTACACTACTGTACTGTATCACAACTCAATGCAAACACTACAGAGGATCCATTACACACAACAATACTCACTGAAAACAATGTTCAGGGTGTGATGTTTTTTTTATTTATTTATGGAACTATACCACACACACACACACACACACACCACAATCATTTGCAACAAGTGTCTTACATTTTGAGTCGTTATGTTTAATGAATGAAGCTAGATGTGTTCATTGTGTTCAAATTTTGCTGACTGTGGCAAGCATTTTGCATCACATGAGCTTTAATTTGAGAATTTGAGCAGAGTTTTTTGCAACTTGTGTTTTAGCAAGACAAAATGTGTTTAGACTTATGAGAAAAGGAGGATTGTGTTTTGTGAATTGTGTCTTCATGTGAAATGTGTTTATGGTTTTGGCAAATGGGAGCTAGTTTTATTAAATGTGTTTAGAGAACTGGTCATTTGGTTTAGAGAATTGGCTTTTGTGTTTTAGCAATTGGGAAAAACTGTAATTAGATCAATGTGAAAGTCAATTGAGAATATAAGTTCAAAATAAATGTAATAAGGATGCTTAGTAACTAGCTAGATAAACATTACCACTAACTCTAAACTAGCTTGCTAGCTAAAGTTACCTGAGGTAACTTACCTCTAAATATGGATCTGACTGGGGCTAAGTTAATTTATTTGAGGGGGTAAACACACACTTTATTTGTTTTTTTGCTTTGAACAAATTACTTACCAACAAGGCATCTGCCTATGGTCCTAGCGGTCACCAGCAACTAGACTCAAGGACCCCAATTGAAATAAGCCAGTGGCTTTCTTGGGGTTTTATCCTGTTAGTTGACCTTGTATGTAATATGTACTTTCATGTACCTACTTCTGCAAATCTTCTAATAAAGTTTTCAATCAATCAATCAAACTCACTCACTGAACATGTAACTACAGATATGTGTGAAACCTGGACATAAACAAAACCTTCCAAAAGGGTTTAGGCAAGGCAAGTTTATTTGTATAGCACATTTCATACGACAAGGGCAATTCAAAGTGCATTATATGCACACATTATATAAAGACAATAGCCTACAGTAAGAGGAGTAAGTAAGATTTGTATGTATTGTATGTGTTATTATCCATATTCTAAAGGCTTGCTTAGATTAGTTTTAGATTAGTTTTTACTGATTAGATTTCTATTCTGGAAAAGTCTGTATATTTTACAGATTACAATACAAATTATATATAATGTATAACCCTAACCCTAACCCTAAACCCATGGATGGGTACATTTATTGTTTTCAGAATTTTTAAGTTTAAATATACAAATTATACATGATCTACTTAAAATAGGCATTTCCCCAGACTTTTCTAGGGATGTATAGGAATAAAAAAATCACATCTAGAATTTGCCCACCCAGATGGTAATGAAATGTTCAGGTACTCTTTTGAAACACACTTCTCCCTTCATCCAGGACACCTTGTGCATATTCTACCCACAAATAGAGTGCTTTATCCCGCATATTTAATAAAGTTACATCATTGACAAAGTTCCAGACTGGGTCTTATCGATGGTTTGCTGTGCTGGGCTGTCACTACCATTTTCACCCACAAGAGTGCAGCGTCTAGCCATTTATGGAGGCCTACATCGACTGAGAGCAGCAGTTCCAATTCACTTTTTACCCCAATATAGAGTGCCATATGCCCCCAATAAAGTTTGAATTAATTGAAAAAACACTTCTCCCTTCAAGCAGGACACCTTGTGCATTTTCTACCCACAAATAGAGTGCTTTATCCCGCATATTTAATAAAGTTACATCATTGACAAAGTTCCAGGCTGGGTCTTATCGATGGTTTGCTGTGCTGGGCTGTCACTACCATTTTCACCCACAAGAGTGCAGCGTCTAGCCATTTATGGAGGCCTACATCGACTGAGAGCAGCAGTTCCAATTCACTTTTTAGCCCAATATAGAGTGCCATATGCCCCCAATAAAGTTAGAATTCATTGAAACACACTTCTCCCTTCATCCAGGACACCTTGTGCATATTCTACCAACAAATAGAGTGCTTTATCCCGCATATTTAATAAAGTTACATCAACAACAATGTTCCAGGCTGTGTATTATGGATGCTTTGGGTCATGGTACTGTTGCTCACGGCCATACTAGCCTGAATACGCCCGATCTCGTCCGACCTCGGAAGCTAAGCAGGGTTGGGCCGTGTTAGTACCTGGATCTTGGCTGAGTGCTTTACCACGTCACGCGCAGTATCAACCAATGAAAATGCGTAGAGTGCGTCCAAGATACGCCCCTATATTTGCATACACATCTGACAATGACAAAGACAAACTATTCTATGTGAATAGCTAGGTGAAAACAACATTGTCTTTCGCTTTATCAGTAATGTATGCATTATCAGTAATGTATGCAGCATGTTGTCCACGCCCCTGCGCATTTTCATTGGTTGATACTGCGCGAGACGTGATGAAGCCCTCAGCTCTCGCCTCAGATTTTAAATCCTCAATTTTGGCCGCCATTGGCTACAATCTGTAATTTGGCTCTACAAGTGTTAATATGTCATTTTATGAAGTTTTTATATGTTTTCAGGCGAGAAAGTAACCATATATATTCACAAAATGTGTCCAGTTTATCAAAATAACCCGTTTATATATCTGATCTGACGTTTTTTCCCCCACTTCTGTGGGAAACTTCGCTAGCAACACGAGTAGAGCTTTGCATCTGCATCGCACGTTGAAGTACGTCAAGTCCATCCCACCAGGTTGCGCCAGAACGGTGGGTCACGGTCCGCGGTGTGCACGGAGCGTTATTGAGTCAACTGGTATTGTGGTTATCACCAAGTTCTCCCATACAGTGCTGATATTCCATGGAAATTATAGGGAGAAAGACGCTGTGAGAGAACAGGGCTATAGACTCTCTTACCCGTCTGTGGTAATAACAGTGTCGCTGCTTTCATACGTCACGCGTGGTATCAACCAATGAAAATGCGTAGGGGCGTGGACAACATGCAAGATACGCCCCCATATATTTGCATACATTACTGATAAAGTGGAAAAGAAAGAATGAATGTGGAAAAGAAAGAATGAATGTGGAAAAGAAAGAATGAATGTGGAAAAGAAAGAATGAATGTGGAAAACAATGTGGAAAAGAAAGAATGAATGTGGAAAACAATGTGGAAAAGAAAGAATGAATGTGGAAAAGAAAGAATAAATGTGGAAAAGAATAAATACATATAGAAATGTATTGCGGTATACTGTGTGTATTTGTATGTGTATTTGTTCATACATTCATTTATGTGTCTATATATTTATTGTTAATTTTGTCAGACTTGGGGCCTCATTCATAAAAAAGTACTTGAACGTCATCTTTGACTTTCACGTAAGCACAGTTTTCTAAACGGACGTAAGCATTATTTATAAAACGGGCTGAGATGGTTTAAAGTTGCGTACGTGCTTCCTTCTATAAATACCAACGCAGGTAAAAATGAACGCAGGTGAATGAGGTTTGTATTAACGCCCTGTGATAGAGGCTGAATTATAGCGGCTGAATTAAGACAAGTGCTATAATATAGGGTAGGCGTTCGTCTGGAAGTGGGAGAGGGCAGAGAAGGGTGGCTTCTCGGTAAGTTGCATTTGTAACGTTTGATCATGACAACTAACCAGGCACACAGGCACATGCTTATACTCTACTCAAGTTGTAAAAGAAAATCAGGGGAGGTGGTGGATTTTATCATAAGAGGACAATTTTAGCATCCCCTCGCCAGTGACTTCAGTGTCAGTAACTGTCATTGCATGTGTGCGTGCCCCCTCGCACCTTGAAATAGCAGTAATACCACGTCCATTGATAAAATGACATTAAGTATGGAAAGAGGGGGGCGATTTTGACTGTTTTTATTTCAGGGGGGATGCCATCCCCCCTCAACTCGAGTGCTGCTTATACTGTAATAATATAATGGTCTTATTCTTATCAGGTGGTCTTATTCTTATATGGCTGCTCACTCCCTGACACCGGAGAAAATCCAGTATAATTTAGAGCTTGGCCGGGCAAGGTCCGTTGTGGAACGCACTAGGCATGTTGAAGGGGAGATAGACAGCTACGGAGGGATATAAAGGAAGACTGAAATACAATCAGAAACATCAGTTCCTTTTAAATCTTGAATTAAACTCATTTTCTCGGCTGATAACAACATCGTTAATTTTATTACGAGCCACTTGCATGAATTACACTAGGCAGTGCGGCTCACATGCCTGTAATAACTCTGCATAACCAGTAGGTAATGTGCGTAAGCAAGTTGAATACTCGACGTCGAGCTACGATCGTTTCCACGATCAAATTGACTCACGTTGAAATTGTATAAATCACTACGTTGACGTGGTTTTCTACGTACGACACGGGTAAGATCAAAATGATCTAAGCACGTTCTATGAATGAGGCCCTTGGTCCTCCATAGTGATCGACAGGCCCGTACGCTTTGATAATATCTTCACTCCACGATCATCTAGTCTAGTCTGGCGCCTGCGCCGTCTGTTGTTCTTCCTGCACACAGGTAAACACATCCAGGATCTAGCAGCGTTGTCGTGCTCGCGCAAACAAACCCTGGCGAATGTTTTACTTGCTCCGGGCAAGTGGGCAACCGTTACTGTCGAACCCTGAAAGGTCATAAATGTCGTCACCATCACCACCACCATCACCACCACCTACCTGTTCTCAGACAGCGAGCTGCGGGCCGGCGTGGAGGTCACTCTGCTGGGGCTGCCCAGGGGTCTGCGGGGCGTGGTCTCCTCCCTGGCGTCCACGCTCTGCCGTCTCTGGGACGTCTGGAACACAGGGTATATACAGGAGTCTTGAGGTTGATTTCAATACCTTTCTAAGACTTTTTGTAAAGTCTGATTAAACACTACTCTCTCTCCACAGTAAAGTCTGTGTATCCCCTTCATCCCCCTCTAACCTCTACACGTGCGTTTGCAGGGGTGCAAACAGGTGATGGACCAAAAAGGTGAAATTCTTTTTGCATGAAAATTAAGAAAATGGGGAGGAGGGCTAGCACCTGCATAATTGTTTTACTTTAACATAATATTTACTTTGAGAACAGTTTGCTTACATTACTGTTCTCCACGCTGTCTGGAATTGTACCTAGCTGCCTGAAGCTCAAACCGCCACAGGAGCAGCAGAGTTTAGCAGACAGGAAGAAATGGACCACCACTGTCTTCCTCCACATGTGTGAGCTAGTTTGAGGTAAAAACGGCCAAAAGGTGACAAGTTTGCACCCCTGGTTTGTGTGTGTGTGTGTGTGTGTGGTAGACACCCCTGGTTTGTGTGTGTGTGTGTGTGTGTGTGTGTGTGTGTGTGTGTGTGTGTGTGTGTGTGTGTGTGTGTGTGTGTGTGTGTGTGGTAGACACCCCTGGTTTGTGTGTGTGGCAGACAGCGTGATCTTTACCTGGCGTTCTCCAGGTGGGCTGGACTCGTTCTTCAAGGATCGATTCCCAAGCCCACCAAAGCTGCCGCTGCATTGGGACGCCTTTAAAACTGTAAGACAAAAGTATTTATTTTCAGGTTCCACAATAATACACGGTTCCTACAAGTTTCAACAAGTCAAATTTACAACCTTTTTAGGCCTTTTTTTTTTTTTAGACCTCTTTGAATAGAATTTTAGACCTATTTGCGACATATGCTAGCTTTTGGTCATCCTCGGGGTGATGAAATTAGGGATTTCACTGCCATACAGACAAAAAAAGGAAGCGAATCTGCATTTTTTTGGGTTCCAGCTTGATTAATTTCCGCGTAAATAAAAATAAAGTAAAAATACATGTGGTTGGACTGATTTCCTTGCAGGACCTCATTTTTAAGACCTAGCATCTCATTTTTGAATGACTGAATGACTGAATAACTGAAATGTAAGACCTTTTTAGGCCTTATAAATCGGGTTGCTGGATTTTTAGACTTTAAGGCTTTTTATGACCAGCGCGGGAACCCTGTAATACAATGCAACTCAAGTCAGTTCATGACAAGGTATTACTTTTTTAATTTTAATTTAGCCATTTAGCAGACGCTTTTAATCCAAAGCGATTTACAATTATGAATTACAGGAACATTCCCCCTGGAGTAACTGAGGGCTAAGTGCCTTTAGTCCAGTCAATCTAACTCAAAAAAAGGACCAACCCAGGAGAAATTGCAATAGTAATGTTTCATAGTTTTTATTGTTCCTAATACCCTCCTGCATCATATATTAAAAGTCTTACTTGATTAATTTATTGGATCATACTTTTTTCAAGGTCAAAAGAGGTTAAACAATGTTTTAGAGTGACGCCATCTGGGTAAAATTGTGTTAATATTGGAGGGCCTATGTATACCTATCCAACATATTTGGTGTCTTTTCCTATGTTTTGGGGGTCAATCTTTCCAATAAAACACTTTTTCAGAGGATATTCTTAAGTCTTATACCTGTATTAGGGGTACAACTACCCCAACACCCACTTATTTGCCAAATGTGACGCCAGAAAATGTTTTCATCAATCAGTTGCCTACATAAACTCTCAGTTTTTTACATATTCTGAAGCTACAAATTGTAAGCTTTCAAATGATGTGTCATACATTGAAATCGGACAGAAATTGAAGACGACACAAGTATTTGAATGTTGGTACACCTCAAACGTATTGCGGCTTTAAAGCAAATTACACGTAAATGGTTGGACTTAAACCCACCATCTGTTAATAATTGGAAAAAAACTGTTGAAGAGATAAAAGAAATGGAAAGAATTACTTATAAAGTGGGAAACCGTGAAGAGCAATTCACTATGAACTGGAGTAAATGGACCGAATGAATGAGTAGGAAGAACCCCCCCCCCAGCTCACCGATCCCACCCCTCCCACCCCCCTCCTTTTATCTCTTACTTTTCTATCTCTATCCCTATAATTTCTCTCTTCTTTTTCTGTATTTTCTCTCTATTCTTTATTCTTTATTTTTTGTATTTTTTGTTCTCTTTAAAAAATAAAAATAAAAAATAATAATGATGCAGGATGAACTTAGACAAGTGAAGAAAACTTGTAAAGTGTATGAAATGAACTTGAAATGTAATGTACAACCCTGCAATAAAGTATAAAAAATAAAAAAATAAACAGAATGGGAGAAAAGTCACAACAAACGCTGCTAACAGCTAGCGGCTAAGAATGGCACATAGTTACGAACATCTAACTGCATTTTTATAACATCACAACATGCTGAGAGAACATCAACATGCTAAAAACACATAACTACACATAATTAGATGATCACACAGTCCTTGCTTTTGAACACGAACAAGTATAGGCCAATGCACACGGCGTGCGATTTTGTCGCACGACAACATTTGATTCTCAATTCACACCACCGAAGTGTGTGGGTGTGAATGGAGAATCGAATGTTGTCGTGCGACAAAATCGCATCGCACGCCGTGTGCATTGTCTCATTCAAAACAATGGAATTGAATTCGGCGGTGCGACAAAATCGCCGCCGTGTGCATTGGCCTTATGTTCACAAGTCAAGTCTCCCTTACCAGTAGCCTAAGGCAGAGGAGAACAGTGAATTAAATCCACACGTTATAAGTATTTAGTGATCGTTAAACTTTATTAGGCCTATATTGAGTGGGTACTTTAAAACTTAAAGTTGAGTGTTATGAGAAGAAAAAAAAGAAAACCAAATATTGTTGACACAATAAGTTTCACTTTAATTTTCTGTGACTAGTTTATCCCTAGACTGGCTTGCGTCACAAATGTTCCTTATCATGTGTCACGCCCCACCCCCATCCTGTGAATGATATTATTGGTCCCCCACAATATATCACTGTAAACACAACTTGATGCATCATTGATGTAATTTCAATAAAAATACACAATGAAAACACCACTCCCAGTCTGTCATTGGTAAGTAGTTCAAACACAGATGTTA
Source organism: Nansenia antarctica (assembly GCF_963989245.1). Lineage (NCBI taxonomy): Eukaryota > Metazoa > Chordata > Actinopteri > Argentiniformes > Microstomatidae > Nansenia > Nansenia antarctica. The sequence goes on along the minus strand of NC_137675.1, from coordinate 25,267,219 downwards.
GACATTTCTCAAAATCAAAATGTCTAGTTGACAGTCTGTATCACCTTGGGTTTGGCTGAAGTGCTGCAGTAGCTGAGAAACTTGAGGTACATGGATTCACACCTGGGCACTTCATGCAATATGTTGCTGATAATGCTGACCATAATATCTGAACAATTGATGGCCATGGAATGTTCTATGGCATGGGAATTATTGTATGCATCACCCGCAGAATTGAACAAGCTTCCATCATTCCACGTATCAAGTTGACAGCAAAGGACCTAACAGATGTCGGACGCATTAACATTGTTCCATATGTACAGAAGTCTGGGGGCCTAGTGTACACACCAAATACGGTGCCCAAAATGCTCGAAGGAAAAGCAGTTGCCAGGGCCATACGAGGTCATTTCCTGGTTGATGGAGCACTGAACACCCTACTGGCAGCGAAAACTTTTCATGTCAAACTGCCTGTCCCAAACAAAGCAAACTATGCTGTGGACTCAGAGGATGTGTCAGAGTTGACTCAAGATGGTACCGTTGCTGATGACAGCGAGGACACAGTTTCTGATCAGCCAGATGGAGAATCCACAGACCATGCCAAAGTACCAGAGGAACTAGCATCACGCTGGGAGGTACCCCGGTGGCCTCCGTGGAGTCATGCCGCTTTCTAGGCATGACCATCTCCCGGGACCTCAAGTGGGAGCGGAACACCGAGGCCCTCACGAAGAAGGCCCAGAAGAGGATATTCTTCCTACGGCAGCTGAGGAAATTCAGGCTGCCGAGGTCCATGATGGTCCAGTTTTACACGGCCATCATAGAGTCCATCCTCACCCACTCCATCACCTGGTTCCCTGCTGCAACGACCAAGGACAAGGCCAAGTTGCAGCGGGTGATACGTTCAGCAGAGAGGGTGATCGGCTGTCCCTTGCCCTCCCTCAACTCCCTGCATGACACCAGGGCTCTGAGGAGGGCAAGGAAGATCATGGCAGACCCCTTCCACCCCGGCCACGGCCTCCTCACCCTGCTTCCCTCTGGAAGAAGGTTGCGGCTGCCTAAGACATTAAAGGCCCGCCACAGGCTCAGTTTTTTCCCCTCAGCCGCCAGGCTGCTAAATGACTCTGGCTTCCCCCTCCCCCCCGCCTCCAAGTCTGCCCAGGACATAACATGCACTGGACCTTGAATAACTCTGCACTGCACTTTATATACAGCACTATTCATGCACTGTCTGTCCTGTGTTGTCCTGTTTTTGCCTGTCTTTGCATTTGTATTTGTACTTGTTTTGTTCATGTATATGTGAAAAAAGCATAAATGCACCTTCTGTAAATGCCAAAGCAAATTCCTACATGTGTCAAGCATAATGGCAATAAACGTTATCTGAATCTGAATCTGAATCTGAAAAAGCAGAAGCCTCAGATCTGTATGACAGTGTTATGGCTGCCACCGCAACCGGGACAAATGCAAGTGCACTACTCCAGATCATAGCTCAGCGTTTGGGGGCAGAGAAGACAACCATGGTAGATGACCGGCAGCAGCATTGTGGCTACAGTACATGGAGATGATCGACCTAGTCTGTGCATTCATTGGATCGGAGAGAACTGGAAATTGGGATCAGCACCTTGATACCCTGACAGACATGATGCCATTCAAGGCTGCCTCCGGACATAACTTGTATGTAAAATCATTGACCATATACCTCCAGAAAATGCACCAACTAGAAGACACATATCCCCAAGTTTACAAACGATTTCAGGAAGATGGTCTGCAAGTTGTTCGTAGATCAAATGAATACTGGGCCGGACTATCCCCCGACCTTGTAATAGAACAAGCCCTCGTGCGAAGTATGAAAACAACCGGAGGACTGACACAGGGAAGGAGTATGTCTGAAACACAACGTTTGGTCTGGGTTCTTTCCAACCCTGCAACATCTGAAATCAACAATGCAATGAAAGAAGTGACAGGGGTAAACTATGAAACTAGTGAACAGCACAAGGACCTTTCTGCATCAAGACAGGCACGAGACAACGCTGACACTATCAAAATACTTCAATTGTTGGAGTCACAAAATCCGTTTGCCGGGTATGAACACCTTCAGCACCTAATCACTGGTTTCCAAATCCACAGTCAAACTGAACAAAGAAGAAGTTGTCCATATTGATTATCAAGTTACAGGTTGTTTGCAACAACATCTTATTCGCGCATGCCACGCTTGGCTGTGATACAACATCCAGACTCTTTGGGGTTGGGAAAGGGGTATCTCTGTGTCTGGTTAGTGAAAACGACTCATTCAGAGTACAGGCCAGCATTTTTCAAAAACAATCTGCTACCAAGGAAGAAATTGCTGCTGCAGGGGAAAGGGCAATGAACTAATATACCAATATACTAATACTAATCTACAAAGGTGCCGAAATGGATTCTCTCAATGACCTCAGGCTGAAAAGTTTCTATACTAAAGTGACTGACAGCAAAACGTCTATCCACCCTTGCAACTTGCCACCAACATGGTCGTCTGCCATGCTTCACAGCTTCAGAGTGTACCATCAGGTTCAGGAATGGATGGGAAACTCGCTACCACCAGAGGAATGGGGCTGGAGGATCCAAGACTCATGCCTCATTCCCATCCATTCCGACCAGGACCTTGCTCCTCAATACTTGTTGGAGCTTGTGCGCTGTAATTGCAAGTCAGGTTGTGGCACTATGCGCTGCAAATGCCGTTGTCAAGGACTTGATTGCTCTGTAGCCTGTTCAGAATGCAGAGGTGTATGCGCGAATATGTCGGCACAACATTTGGATGAGGACATGGAGTGAAGGTTACATGTAGGCCTACAGTAAAGGCATATTTCAAGCTTGGTCTAAAAACAGTTTTTAATAGGTTTATAGGTTTATATGGTTTATTTCTCATTTAAGGGTTTAATCTGTACTGTATGATATGCAACATGGTTTTCATGGAAAAACATTAACATTTCTGTATGTTCAGAAATGTCAATGATAATACATGTGTTATAAACTAATTTGATTGACTTTGTTTGAATAAAATAAAATAAAACTATAAAATAAAATTTAAAAAAACTATATAATTTTGGGTTAAGGGTACCCCCAAGGGGGTAATGGCCATTTTCTCAAAAATAGTTTTTTTCTCATACTCTGAGCCAGAAATCTCCACTTCAGTAGCACTTACATACACCAAACTTTCCAGTTGTATTCCTATCTACATTCCGAGGTCTGCTATAGAGGGGTTTGTTAATATATCATTCATAGCCTGATTTATGTAACATTTACTCCTAAAAACATGGCAAAATGTTATAGAGGACATTGACTCTAATATGACAACAAGATGAAACAAGAATTTTTAACCTGGCTTTATCCAATGTTCAGATTTCTGATTTTGAATGTTATGCAAATTAGCACATATTTCATTAGATAATGCCTAATTTGCATATTTAAACATAATATTTCAGAAAACTTGTAATACAAAAAATGTTAGTCTTAATGTAAGTGATTAACTGGTGAAGTTTCATGGTGATATCTATTAGTTGATTTTTTTTTATCCTATTAACTGGCTGTGTTGCGCCTGGCACAAAAACCCACATTTTCGACCCCTGAATTTACCTTGATCCAATAAATATTAAGACTAAGACTTTTAATATGTTATTTGGTTGTCCCTAGGGATCACAAAAAAACTTGAATGATTACTATTGCAATTTCCCCTGGGTTAAACCACAGATTGACTGGACTACTTACTCAAGGGCACACTAGTAGTGGTGTGGTTTCAGGCGGGATTTGAACTCACAAACTTCCGATCACAAGTCCAACTCACTATCCACTAGACCACCACTACCCAGGTATGTGCGGCTGTGCCAACAGTACATTTCCAATATAATCAAATATGTCACCAAAGTCACACTACCTGTCGGTTTTCCCTGCTTCAGCTTCTCAATGTATTCCTTCATTTGCTGAGCCACGGCAACTGGAATCTCATTGATTGTGATGACGACACTGGGATTCTTTAAAGTCACTATAAGCCGTCTGGGGGGGAGCCCGCCGCCCAACACCACATCCTTCACGTTATTTTTAAGCTGAAGGCGACAACAACAACATAAAGAGATCTCATTGAATTGTGGTAGATTTATATCCTAAAAGACAACATTGTCACACACCATCACTCAGCTGTTGTGAAGTCCAATACTGTCAGGTCATTTGGTGGTGAGTAAGAGGAGAATGTGCACATAAGGTAGATGGGCGAAGGTTCAAAAAATCACTGCAATACCTGGAATATTTTGGGCGCACCACCACTGTCGAACTTCAGGCACAGGTTGACTTTGTTCTCCTTCTCCAGGATCTCAAAGGTGCCCTCTTTCCACCTTGTGGTACCCAGGTCTATGCTGTTGAGGCGGATCTTGACAGCGCCCCCACTAGAGAGCTTGGGCACTGCAGCTGCCATGAGTGATCGTCAAGATTGGTGACTGGTAAGAATGGAGCCGGTTTGACAGACCCCCAAACAAGACGACACCTCCTGAGAATTGAACGAAGAAACGGTGAATGAATTACAGCCACGTCATAGTTCTTCCCCTTGGAACAATATTCACAAGATCTTAATCAATATTCACAAGATCTTAATCAATATTCACAAGATTCACTACATTTATTTTGCCGGCCTGCTCAGCCCAAAACTACCGCGAAACTGAGACAAAGGTCTGGTGTTGCGTGCGTGACCCCTGACGCCCCCCCCCCCCCCCTCTCTCTCTCTGTTGATTGGGCCAGCCCAGTGTCTGTATCGAAAATGGACCAATGGGCCGCTGTCCCCGATTTATGGGCCGTTCCGATGGTAGCTTTCGGCCCAAAACTACCGCGCCCTGGGCTACAATAGCCTTCATGCTGAGTAAATGAAAAGCTACTTGTATAGTTGTGAAAAAAACACTTTCATTATTTACATTCTGCTCCACTTAAAAGCAACATTTCCACACTTCTCTTGAAGTTCTCTTTCACCCGGTAGATGGTAGACTCGCCAGCCAATGAGGGGGCTCTTCACGAGTGCTTCGCCAACCAATCAGGGAGCGGTATGCTCAAAAAATATATATAGCTACCGAACAGCCAATCAGAAAATAATAGCATTGCTGTATCCGGGTAACATTTTGATATTCCCGCTACAACAACTGACTGGAGCTATTGATTCAGATGCTCGCTACACAGAAGAGGACAGCTTATTTGAATTGACGATGAATTGAGAATCAAGGACCCAGGCGCGGATCTATGGGTGGGCCTGGGTGGGCCTAGGCCCGCCCAGATTGACAGCTGGCCCACCCAGTCAGATTAATAAAAATACATATTTTTTTATAATAAAAGTTTAAGATTAGGAAGCCTCTGAAAAGCGAGGGAGTTACGAATTGTGACATACTGTATTGGTTATTTAATTGTGCTTGTATCCCTGTCAGTGCACTAACTGTCTCTGACAGCAGTAATAATTTCACTTTAACTGCGTGGGGCAATATAGCGCTGATCTTAGTGAATAGGGCGGGTTTGGCAATGATGTTCATTTGCATGTTCCCCTTTCTATGCAAAGTTTCCCCTCGGGGACATTAACGTATAATCAATCAATCAATCAATATTTTGCTCCCCTTCTCGTGAGTCGCGTGTATCTCTGGCTGTGTTTACTAGCGAATCATGCGAAAGGGAGCAAGATATGGCAAGGGACCTAACCCTAACCACTAACCACTAATAAGCTCATAATTCATGTATTAATAAGAATAAATACATATAAAAATGTATTTCGTTATACTGTGTGTATTCGTTCATTTATTTGTTCATACATTCATTTATGTACCTATATATTTATTGTTAATTCTGTCAGACTTGGTCCTCCATAGTTGATGGTTATTGGTTAATTCATTGACTATTGCGTGCGCTTGAATGCCTTGCATGTGTGTATTATAATAACTTGTTTGGCTGTCCGTTGCATTCTCTGGGTAGACAGGTACTTTATTTATTTAACCCGTTCGTTTCATGGTCTGCATAGTGATCTCCTCCAGTCCCTGCGAATATTTTGCGTGTGCGCGTGCGTGCGTGTGCGTGTGTGTGCATGCGTGTTGGTCGTACCCAAATGTTTCGAGCACCCACGGGCAGAAACATAAATCGGCGCCTATGATCGCGAGCCCGGTTGTGTTCCATCCATCTGGCTGCTCATACATAGGTCTAAAACGTGCGGTGATGAGTTTCACTCAGGCCTACCCAGATTTTTCCAGGCCTACCCATCAGCCACTTTCTGTATCCGCCACTGCAAGGACCCCAATTGAAATAAGCCAGTGGCTTTCTTGGGTTTTTATCCTGTTAGTTGACCTTGTATGTAATATGTACTTTCATGTACCTACTTCTGCAAATCTTCTAATAAAGTTTTCAATCAATCAATCAATCAATCATTCACATCTCGAAGTGACTACAGACTGGTTGACGTGGGAGAAGACCATATCCTTTGACGCTGAGACTGTGTGTGTGTGTGATCCCCCCCCCCCCCCCCCCCCCCGCCAAAATCTCACTCTGAACTCTGTTCAAAACTTGAGAGCCCTGCAGTTGGCTGTAGAAATAATTATTAGTTGGCAACTTTGCATTAAAATAAATGTTATAATTAATAGTTATAGTTATAATAACCATATTATTGGTTATTATTTTCGAGGGTACTACACAAGCACGACACATTGTCCCCGTCTCCATTTCCAGTGACATCGCACCTGACATAAATAATCATGTATGCTCGTCCATGAATTGTGCTTTCATCTAATGTTACGCTAATACGGGAATCAAGTGATTTGACATTAGAAATGAATTTGTTTTTCATCTCTTGTGCAATGTGCTCTACAATCTGGGCACATGAATGATCGGACCGGTGAGTAGGACCGACTGTATAATCCTTTCTTTAGCGACAGTATAGGCTGCCCTGAACGAACTAGCTGTCTCCTTATACATACTGGAGGGGAGTTCTGCTACTTTCTTCGGAAGCACTTGCTTTTGTTTGAGCTCTGCTATTTCTGTTAGGTGTCATAACAGGGCAGCTGAATTCAAGTTTGGTTTCTTGGATGAAATCCCGAAACTTTCCAGTCTTGTCGCCTCGGTCGGCAGCAGTGGCCTTTTTTGGGGCGGCATGATAGCTAGCTACTGAATGTTTTCTTCTCAATAATCGTGTTTTCACGTTCGCAAGCTCTCAACGATCATATTCTGCTGTTGCACAATATTCTACTGCGCCCCATAGTGTCTTGGTGGTAAATTGCAGGCAGTCAAAGGCATACTGTCATTCACAGGAGATTAATGGTGCGTGTAGTTCTTTTGGAAAACGTGTTTATTTTAGAATATTTATCATATAAATAAATATAAATAATACTAATTACATTGACATTTTTGATCAAATAATGGTTGTGGTAATGTATTATTAGCGACCCCCACAGATGTATGATTTGACTGCTTTCATGGGAGCTCAGACCTTCCTTATGGGAGCTCAGCTCCCATTGGCTCCCACATAACTCGAACACTGCCAGCGGCGTCCCGGTGGTGGAACGAGCTTCCCACTGCTGTCAGTCCCACAACTACCTATCTTCCACCGTAGACTGAAGACCCTCTTCAGGTTACATCTTGACTGTCCCTCCTAAAGACCTCTTCATCCCCACTACCCCCTGTACAGTTGATCTACTGTAAATAAACTTCTTCTAGCATTGTGACTGCCAATGGCCCCTGGTCCTAGCATATATTTGTTTTTCTTATGATGACTGATCTTTAGACAAATGTACTTGTTATAAGTCGCTTCGGATAAAGAGGTCTGCTAAAAGTAACCTCTTCTGCATACTTACTGTCTCTCTCCAATGTTTCTACCCAACAAAGATGAAAAATTGGACTGCCCAACTCCCAAAAAAATAACCTTTAAAACAAAGCATTAAGGCATAACATTCAGCAATCATTCAAATGAAATATCTAATGTAAGACAACGATCTGTTTGAGAAAATCTCCCAGGATGGGCAAAATCTCATTTAACACGGATGGCAGTATTACGGGCTGTTGAAGTGTGATGCAGAACCACTACATGAACGAAAGTTTAGTTCTGAGTAGGTGTGGACTCCAGACAATAAACATCACAAAGTTGAAACAGAACAAAAAGAAACAATCAATTGAGGTTACAGTTTTGTAAAGGCAAATGCAGGTTGTAAAAAGGAAACAAGGAAACAACGGTAAATGGCATGAACGACAAGAAGCAGTAAGGCAGAGTGGAACGACCTGTAGCATATACAACAGCATGAGCTTAAGGCACAGTATACACACAACTACACAGGCACGACGGTTTAACATGGCAGCTGAACTTCATTTCCCTCTGTTCTCTTTACACACACACTCACACTCACGTGTGCACACACACACACACACACACACACACACGCATACACACACACTCCTTCAGGCTTGGGTTCAGTCAACAGTCTTGGTTTCCTCGTTCTTCTTCTTCAGGATGGTGAGCAGGTTCTGGGACATGAAGTAGGGCCTCTCTGCAGTGCCGTCGTTACGTTCCAGGTCCTCCACTGTCACATTGGGAGAAAGGAGGAGATGAGCCAGGATAATAACACACACACACACAAACACACAAACACACACCAACCAAAGCTTAAAATCTTCAGAATTTGTTCTTGGAGGGTTTTTTCATAAAGCAGGAGTTGGCAAGCTAACTTCCATGAATGCTCTGAAACAGTACATTTAGTAATTTCTTATTCATAACAAAAGATTATAGCTGGGTATGTCATTAGTCCTGTTCTATGAAATATTATATTAACCCTCTCTCCTCCACTGTGACTGTGCTGACAACATACTGTACACATGAGAATAGAAACTCACCGTTCTGTCTTCCTCCCAATGTCCTCTCATATGATATTAATATATTTACACACAAAAAGCTATTTTGTGATGAATACAATGCAACTTTAATCAAGAACTGCATCCAATAAAAGCAAAATGAGTGGAATGTATTATACGTGAAAATACTACTTCAGTTACAACGTTCACAATGTGACATATAATATTAACAGAAACACTAATAAAACATTGAGAGGTTAGTGTTAGTTTCAATAAAGCACTCGGTAGGCGATGTTAACATCATGCAGCACAGAAAGGGGAAGAGATAGATAGATAGAGAAAGAGACAGAGACAGACAGAGAGAGAGAGAGAGAGAGAGATAGAGAGAGAGAAAGACAGAGAGAGAGAGAGAGAGAAAGACAGAGAGAGAAAGACAAAGGCAAGTGGGGTCAGTAAACAGTAACAGGGCTTGCAGATCTGAGAGGTCAAAACGGTTGCGTCATGGCAACACAATCACAGCAATTATGCCAGTCCAAAATACCAAGGCAAGTAGGTGGCGTTCCAATACACTGAACCCAAACACATGATCTTGGCTGGAGTAGAGCCTCAATCAATACAAGACGTAGCAACATAAAGAATTGCATACATAAAGTATTGTATATTGTAACTGCACTGTACATAAATGTTATTCCATTGGAGAAACAAACAAAATCTATTTTCATATCAAAGTTTTTTTTTTATATGAACCATCATTTGGTGTCAGCTGGTATCAAGGTAAACAGCGAAATGTCACCAGTAATTGAGATGTTTCTTTTTGACTGTAAACATGGCATTAGTGTATGATTCATAATGCATTGATTTTTAAGACGATACCTATGAACAATAGTAGTCAGGCACGGGTTCAGCACTCACAATTTCTACGGATCCTCACAATATAAACCGACACTGTCTAGAACAGACACGAACAAAAGAACACTATTTTCGAGCTACAGAGATGCACTGGGCTTAGATCTGCTTCAACCATTACACGAGGACCTTTGCTAGAACAAGCTACCCTTAAAATAACCCTGTGGGGTTATGTGGCAAATCTGCATTTCATCCGGTCATACCTTGACCAAAGTCCAAATCACAAAGTCGTTGTAGGTAACTTTAGCACTGTACCACACGGCACACAGGTTATGAGGTTCACCCCATCACCCCATCCCTCACTCATCCTTATCCTTTAACCATATCTTGCAGCTGAACTACTCCTGGGGTGTGGTAGGAGGGGGTGTGGTAGGAGGGTCTCCCTCTTTGGGTTTCTCCTCTTCCACTTTCTTTTCCTCCTTCTCTTCTTTCGCAGGCTCTGCGGACGGGGCGTCCTTCTCTACGGGCGTGTCCACTTTCGTCACCTTTTCTTCCTCTGGTTCCTTCACTTCCGGCTCTTTAACTTCCGGTTCCTTCTCTTCAGACTTCTCCTCTTGTGGTTCCTCTACTTCAGTGGTTTCCTTCAGGGGTTTCTCCTCTTCGTGATCCTGTTTGAGCACATCTTGGTGTTTCATTTGGATCTCTCCACCCTCCTGCTGTTGGAGAGGTATTTCCTCCTCGACTGTGACTTGGTCGGCTTGCAGGGATTCTTGTGTAGCTGCCGTAGGCTGCTCTGCACCATCTTTGTCGTCTTCCACTATCTTTGTTTTGGAGAGAATCTCGTGGAGCTCCACAGACATGAAATATGGCCTTTCTTCAGACCCGTCATTTCTCTCCAGGTCCTCGCCTTTTGAGTGTGAGTGTGTGTGTGTGTGTGTGTGTGTGTGTGTGTGTTTTATGAGGTTAATGTTTCATTGATTGGGTTAGTGGAAAAATACAACAGAACCAAAAAGTGTGGAAAAGGAAGGAAGGCGTGAGAATAAAACGTGAAGTGTGAAAGAAAGAAGGGAAGAAGGGAAGAAGGGAGAAAGAGACAAAGAGACGAAAAAGTCAGAAACATGGCAGGTACAGTGTAAAGGGAATCTCAGATAAAGACGCTAAATAGAGTGTTACTCACAGAAGCAGAGGAAGAGTGTGTCCACACACATGGCGTAAACGCTGAAGAATCCATGGGCGATGAGATAGGAGCCTACCACCACGGTCTGGGCACAGAGGCATATATAGTATAGTGTTATCAACATGTAAACAACCTACAATGGTATACGTTGATATGAAATGTCTATAAGAGCTATTGAAGCACTCTGCCTCACCAGAATAGGAACCCAGTAGTAGTTGAGAGAGGGGGCGGTCTGCTCTACCGCCTTGATCCTCCCGGAGAAGAAGAAGAACGAGCAGATTCCTGAACAGAGAGGAAAGGCTTATGATTTGAAGGAAGTGAAGTGTAGTGGTTTTATATCATGTTATACTGAGAAATGTAAGTCTCTCTACAGTTTGGTGAATCTAGCACTCAAGGAAGGCCCATTTCCTTCCTGTAAGGGATGGGCCAAGATCTATGGCGCAGTGAATAATTCTGACTAAGGACAGGGCCCATAACTAAAAGATTTGTATAATATGATTGGTTCCCAAGAATAGTGACCTCATGACCAGGGACAGGTCTATAAAGATGAGTCGCACCCATCGTTGGGGGCTTCCTGCTTGCTTCTTGCTTTGGGCTATTGCTTCTTGCTTATTGGTCTGCTCATTTATCTCTGCGCTCATGTAACTTGGCTTAATAAAAGGCCTCTTTGGAGACAATTGATCTAAGCTCTTTGTGCTTTGTAAGTTCTACTAAATCTATTAAGAATCAATTATATCCACGACAGAAGGCTGCAGTAGCTGGCAAATATCAAAGATGGTGTACGACGATGAACTTTACTAAAGAGTGCTATTGATCAAGTTTCTCTGCTTGGTTTCTCTGCTTTTGTTTCTATAAATGTCATAACCTTTTGGTTAACCTTTTTTGAAGCAGTACTGATAGTGCCGTGTGATCAATAAGGAAGGAAGTGTCTATCTCATGTCTTTGCTATCTAGAAAGTGACGGAAAGTATTAGCGATGAAATGTATACTACATATGTATATGTAGACTCAAGCCTCACATACCCACAATCCCAACAATGAGGAGCTTTCCCAAAAACAGCAGGAAATCAGTCACCTTGTCCAAGACAGCCACCCTGTAGTGAGAACAGAGAAATGAATTGTATTGAAGTCAAACAGATGGACCAACTGACTTTTTCCCTAGAAGCCGAGATGAAATACATTGTAATACTCTCCAGCAACGGTCCTAAAGTGTCAGAGGTTCGACACTCACCTGACGATGTTCCTCATGAGGAGGAAGAAGGCATCTCTGGCTGAGGGGCAGAAGCTTTTGCCGTAGATCGCGATCTAAAAAGCCATAGGTGGTGTTATAAACAAATATACATACATTCAAGGGTCCTCAGTAACAGAATCTCTCACATTAGTTAAACTTCATCATTAGGCTTAATTAAGTCTCAACCGGCTGTGTTTCTTGTTCGTTGTTGTAATAATATAATATACTGCTAGCTAGGGGTGTAACGGATCACGGATAATCCGTGATCCGTTCGGATCGCCCTCCACGGTTCGGAACGCATGTGTACCGCGGATCAATAGTAAAATCGTTTTTTTTTTCTTTTTTCTTTTTTTCTTTCCTAACACCAGGGGAGCCACCCCTCCTAAATTTCGTTGTTTGGTACCTGTACTGTAGCAATGACAATAAAGACCATTCATTCATTCAAATGTAACCGGTAGAAAAACAATCATGTGCGCTTTATTCTCACTCTCTGCATGTGTACTGAGTTGACAACAACATTCATTCACTCATCTCTGTCCCAATTATATCACGTCATATCACCCGCTAAGCAGCCTGGGTGATTGTGTAAACACACAAAAAAAGTACTCTGTTACTTTGCAGCAGTGATGTTATATATATGTTGTTATATATATATGTTGTTATATATAGATGTTATATATATATATGTGATATATATATCAGTTTTGACATCTTGAATGTTGTTTTTTTGTTTCACACATTAAAAGTGGTGTTTTTACAGAATTCAAGGAAAATATATATGTTTTGTGTTGATCCGAAAAATGATCCGATCCGTGACTCAAAATCCGTGACACGATCCGATCCGTGAGTTAGGTGATCCGTTACACCCCTACTGCTAGCTATGTATATACTGTATATTTCTCCTCAGATTTTTTATTGTATTTGAATTTTGTAACTGTTTATTTTTTTATTTGTTGTATGGCGACCTTGAGTGCCTTGAAAGGCGCCTTATAAAATACATGTATTATTATTATTATTATTATTATTATTATTATTATAAATGTACCAGCCAAATTCTAATGATAATTGATCTTGTATTGATTCAGTGGCGTTGGTCCACAGTCACACACCATGATGTAGGCGTTCCTGTTGAGGAACTTGATGAATTTCTCCAGGCACCAGAAGCAGCACTTCAGACAGCTGAGCATGAATCTGGCACACTTGTTCTGGGCAGCTAGCGGTTGAAGGCACAAACAGGAACAGACCAGAGAGAACATTGGCCTGGCGTTAGAAACACTGTTGCTTACATTTTACGTTTTACATTTTAGACATTTAGCAGACACCTTAATCCAAAAGTGACTTACAACAAGTACATTTGTCTAAGTAAGTGAATCATCAATATATCAGTCAACGTTAAGAAAAAACGAATCTATGCTAGGACCAGGTGCAATCATTGGCAGTCACAATGCTAGAGGGAATACAAAATTTTACAGTAGAGAAACTGTACTGTACTGTGTATGCTTATTGTAATCCTTATTGTAACTGTATAACTGTATATCCTTATTGTAATCCTTATTGTAACTGTATAACTGTATATCCTTATTGTAATCCTTATTGTACCTGTATAACTGTATATCCTTATTGTAATCCTTATTGTACCTGTATAATAATTATAGTACCTCGATAAAGGCAGTTTTTTCAGCATCACACTGTATCAGGAATGAATTGAGGAGGATCGACAGTGCATTTCTCTTTAAAGTCCTACTTTTGCCTTTGACCTAAATAGGTGACATATATATGTGGCAATACAGTGGTGAAGTCAGTGACAACATTGTCTCACAACATCTGGTTCCTACAGGCCACAGGAGAACATAACTCCTCCCCAACAGGAAGTAACAGCTTTGCACAGCTAGCAAGAAACTAGGGGTGGGACGATTAGAAAATGTCATGTCACGATTATCGTGGGCAAAATAATCGCGATCCACGATATTATCGCGAGAATTAAAAAAATAAAATGTTCCCGAGGTCATACAGCAGTCCGCCAACGACTCCAAGGTACCCCGCCCCTGCTGGGAGACCCTGTACACACCCTGGCCCCTGCTGGGAGACCCTGTACACACCCCCGCCCCTGCTGGGAGACCCTGTACACACCCTGGCCCCTGCTGGGAGACCCTGTACACACCCCCGCCCCTGCTGGGAGACCCTGTACACACCCTGGCCCCTGCTGGGAGACCCTGTACACACCCCCGCCCCTGCTGGGAGACCCTGTAGGACTGAAGAGATTGTGGATCCCCCTGAGGGATGATGGGGAACACACACTCCCCCCCTCTCTCTCTCTCTCTCTCTCTCTCTCTCTCTCTCTCTCTCTCTCTCTCTCTCTCTCTCTCTCTCTCTCTCTCTCTCTCTCTCTCTCTCTCTCTCTCTCTCTCTCTCTCTCTCTCTCTCTCTCTCTCTCTCTCTCTCTCTCTCTCTCTCTCTCTCTCTCTCTCTCTCTCTCTCTCTCTCTCTCTCTCTCTCTCTCTCTCTCTCTCTCTCTCTCTCTCTCTCTCTCTCTCTCTCTCTCTCTCTCTCTCTCTCTCTCTCTCTCTCTCTCTCTCTCTCTCTCTCTCTCTCTCTCTCTCTCTCTCTCTCTCTCTCTCTCTCTCTCTCTCAGACCAATAAAACACACTGTAATCACTTAACTTAGATTTTGTTGTATTTTTAGGACATTTAAAGTCAGTAATTCAAATTCAGCTTCTAGTGGCACGTATCTCTGGCCATAATCCGGGTCCTTAATGTGGTATATGAGGTCAAAATCCTAAGTATGACAAAAATGGCTCAAATAGCCCCAGCCCTCTAAGGGTTAAGAAAGAGCAATTCCTTTTCGGCCAATCAGCACCTTTCATTAACGTACCCAAGGAAGTTTAAAGAACGCACTCCCAGTGTTGCCAACTTCCAGAGCCCCTTGGCGACTTAATTAGTCAAAAGCTCAGGAGAGACGAGTAGGGATACAGTCTATGGCGAGCGAGGGTTGCCGTCTCCTCTCTCCCTCAACACTCACTCCCGCGGCCAGTCTGATAGCAGCCGCGGGGAGCGTACCGTTGTGCGCGCGGCTCATGTGAGGAATTGCAATTATATTACAGTAACAGTCGCTAACTTGACTGCAAAAGTAATGTAGACTAGGCTGAAAAATAGCGCCAGACATTTGTTAAACACAGTTTATTCATAACATACGATTATGACGATTATTCAAATAATTAAAATTCTCCACGATTAAGTTATCGTGGGTGTTTTTATCGCGATTAACGATAAAAACGATAATCGTCCCATCCCTACACTCAACAAAATCTCACCTTTGAGCTTGTGGTCCAGGTACTCCAGGACGACCCTGATGACCTGGACCAGGGACAGGATGAGGGACCCAAAGGCGAGGGAGCCAGTGTGGTACCTGGGCAGATGATCGTACATTTGAACAACTTAGCAGACACTTTTTATCTAAAGTGACTTACAATTAGAGACTAGTACAGGGACAGTCTCCCTGGAGTAACTTAGGGCTAAGTGCCTTACTCAAGGGCACACTAGTGGTGGTGTTCCCAGGTGGGATTTGAACTCATGACCTTCTTACTCACTATCCACTAGGCCACCACTACCCCTGACGATTAAGAATAAGAGGGTCAATGAGAGAGCAGGGAATGTGATAGAGGAACTCATCATAAGGGTAGGGTCAAAGTATATCTCATTACTCAAAGCAAATCAATTTATATATGCAATAACTTGCTATCTCTTTGTGACTATTGACAAACACACACACACACATGCGCACACACACACACACAATAATTTTACTCTCACTACACATCTCACGAAATTGTGTAAAGTCACATAACAATAAACTTGAAACTTGAAAATGTAAAAAACACACACACACACACACACACACACACACACACACACCACCACCAACAACTCTAACCTGAGGGCCCGGCTGAGTGAAGAGAAGATGGGGTAGGCGGGGATGTCCTCTGGCTTCTTAAGGGGCAGACAGGGGTCAAGGGTCAGGGAGACAAACGTACGAGTTGAGCTTCTTGGCCAACAGGCGGTGGCTCCAGGAACTGGGGGAGTTGGGGTTGGGGTCCACGGGGGGCTCCAGGTCACGGGACAGCTCATAGCTGGGGAGGGGAGGGACGGAGAGAGAGAAGGGTCAGACTGGGACTTCAAATGTCAAAGGTTGAAAAATATATATATTTTCCTCAATATTAGTCCTCAATTATTTTCCATCTTTCTCATCGAGGGTTGTTTGTTACAAAGCATGATGCATATAGACACATAATAATAATAATACATTTATTTTATAAGGCGCCTTTCATGGCACTCAAGGTCGCCGTACAACAACAAATTTAAAAACTGTTACAAAATTCGAAAATACAAAATACATAGAAATATACAGTATAAAACATACATGAAACATTATGTTTTTTAAAAATCACTTGAATGTCTGCCACAGACTAGACAGATATATTGACTCCCCCAGTCTAAACAAAGCATGTGTGTGTGAGTCTCTCTCTCACCTCTCCTGGTCTGTGAGCAGCGTGTGGGCCTGTAGCCAGGCAGAGATACCAGGGTGGACTGGGAGGTTGTACTGGGAACACGAAGTCTGGAGCTGGTGAATCTGGGACAGGATCTCAAACTCCTGTTAAGAGACAGGTGAGAACATAATGGTCATGATTATGTCTCTCTCTCTCTCTCACACCGTACGGTGGTTTATGTTACTGAGGTGGGTTAATGGCATCGAGTGGCTGTAGTTCTTTGAAGAACCTCTAGAGGGAGACACTTACGCGCTTCTCAAAGTTGATGAGTCCACCCTGTGAACAGAGAAAAAAGTTGCCATTGGGCACACAGTGAGTAATTTAGAGAAAAAATAACGCACATCCTCCTGTCTTCGGTGCTGAGCTATAACTGACAGTGCAGTAATATTTAGTACAAAACAAGGTAGCACGCACTCACTTTTCGTTGCTCCAATTTTTATTTAGCAAGCAGCAAGTAAAAATAGACGTTTCGACCGTGAGGTCTTCTTCAGTATAGCAGGAAACAGAAAACAATGTCTTTTTTAGACAAATGTGACATTGACAATCATTAGCCCCACCTGGTGTGTTGGAGCACGTATCAGTGTAGACATGATTTAGAACAAGATTCACAAAAAATTACATGATTACATAGTATTGTTTTTTTCTTCTTTTTCTTTTTTGTATAAACATACAAGATTTAGAAAATATATCTCTCCAAGGAAATCAGATCCTAACTTGATTTCAACCTTCATGTTGACTACATCACCAAAAACACAAACACATTTTCATAGACAGGCTATATTCAAATTTGATTTCAACCTTCATGTTGACTACATCACCAAAAACACAAACAAATGTTCATAGACAGGCTATACTCAAATTTTCATAGACAGGCTATACTCATAGACCCTCTGTTTTACAAAAAGGGCCTGATATCGAAGTCTTCATTTAAGCCTACAGGTGCCATTGTTAGTAAAGTAGTCAATCCACCACACTTCTCTTTTTAGGAGAAGATTATCTATGTCACCTCCCCGTCTGGGGTAATGCACTTTTTCAATTCCTAGATATCTTAAAGATGAAACATTGTGCGTTGCCTGTTTAAAGTGTACCGCTACTGGACTTTTCTCGTCCCCATTACGAATAGTGCTCCTGTGTTCCGCAATGCGGGTCTTTAAGGCCCGTGTAGTTTTTCCGACATAAGCTTTTCCACAGGGACACTTGAGCATGTAAATAACATGAGTAGTTGAGCAGGTTATTTTTCCTTCTATTTTAACCTGTTGTCCTGTAGTAGGATGATAAAAGAAATTACATTTTTCCGTAAAGTGACACTGGGCACAAGACCCACAGCGTCTGTTCCCATCAGGTAAATCATCTAAGAAAGTATGCATTTTCTTGGGCGGCAAGTCAGACTTCACCACAATGTCTCTAATATTAGGTGCCCTTCTATACACTAGACAGGGGGGTACCTGAAACGATTTATCTAGTGTTGGATCCGAACTCAGCAGATGCCAATGTTTTTTTATCGTTTTTTTCAAAAAGTTACCAAGAGGTGAGTATTGTGTCACACATAGCACTGGTTGTACTGTATTTTCTTTTTTATTAGTCTGCAAGCACTCATCTTGAGTCTTCAGACTAACTTTCTCAGCTGCTTTGTCTACAATGTCCTGTGTATCCTCTGCTTGTAAACATATTTTTCAAAGTCTCTGTCT
Organism: Nansenia antarctica; assembly: GCF_963989245.1. Taxonomy (NCBI): domain Eukaryota; kingdom Metazoa; phylum Chordata; class Actinopteri; order Argentiniformes; family Microstomatidae; genus Nansenia; species Nansenia antarctica. Next base: position 25,248,938 of record NC_137675.1, on the reverse strand, counting down.
GTTCCTGGAATGACTTCTCTGTACTGCAGATCCTCCGGATTCTATAGAACTGGCTAATAGGTAAACAGTTTTTTAAAGGAGTAGGATGAAACGAATCACTTTTCAATAAAGAGTTTCTATAACAAGGTTTTCTATATACATCTGTTTGGAATGTACCATTTTGTCTTGTGATACTAATATCCCAAAAATTTACTTGGTGCTGGTCATGCTCCATAGTACATTTTAGATGTTCATTTTTCACATTTAGAAAGTTAAAGAAATTAAGTAGTGTCGTTTCATCCCCTGTCCACAGTATACAGATGTCATCAATATATCTCTTCCACATTTTGATGTAGGGTAGAAACACATTTTCCGTCGAGTTAAATACATAGTTCTGTTCAAAAAGACCCATATATATATTCGCTATGGACGGGCTGGCTTTGCTGCCCATACTCACACCCTTGATTTGTAGATAGTTCTCGTCTTGGAACATGAAGTAGTTGTGTGTGAGTAGAGTCTCAGTCAGCTCAATAAGAACATGAGTTTCTGGTTTCGAACCTGGTGGTCGCTGGTTCAGGAACAGAGTCAGAGCTTCTAGGGCCCCTGTATGGGGTACTGAGGTGTACAGGGATTCCACATCAAAACAGGCCATGTAGGTCACAGCAGTTGGATCTTGGATAGATTTTAGAGTCTTCAATAGGTCCGTTGAATCCTGTGTAAAGGATGGGAGAGATTTCACTATTGGTTGTAGGAAAAAATCCACAAAGGAAGATATATTTTCAGTGAGAGATCCTATTGCTGCCACTATTGGTCTACCTTTTGGCTGGATCGGATCTTTATGCACTTTGGGTAGGCAGTAGAATACTGGAGTGATTGGGTGTTCAATTTTTAGAAACTCATATTCCTTTTTGGTCAAAAGGTCATTGTCCAACCAGTTTTGTAGTTGTTGATGAATCTCATTTTTGAAAACAGATGTTGGATTTCCCGACAGTTTTCTATAGTGTTTTTCATCTCTTAGTTGGCGGTGTATTTCTTTTTCATAGTCACTCCTGTTTGGAACTACTATCGCTCCTCCTTTGTCTGCATTTTTAATAATCAATGATGTATCTTTTGACAGTGTATTCAGTGCCTCCCTTTCATCTTTAGTTAGATTATTATACACCTTATATTCTTTTCTCTTCTTAAAAGAGTTTCTAACATCTTGTTCCACAAGTCTGCAGTATGTATCAATAGATGCATTTCTATGCTTGGGTGGAATGAAGGTAGATCTCTTCCGGAATTTATTCGAATATTCTGGTGATTTAGTTTCAGTTATAGAGTCTGTTGTAGTTGGCATATCAACCTTGTTACTCTTTAAAAAATCCTTTAATCTTATGGATCGAAAAAACTTATGAAAGTCAATAATAGTGTTGAACTCATTGCAGTCAGTCGTTGGTACAAAAGATAAACCTTTTTTAAGAGCTGACTCACATGCAGTGGAGAGACTTGTCGCTCAAGTTCATAATGTTGATCATCTCCTGGTGGAGTTGCGGGTCCCGTAGTAGGTCCTTTCGCCTCCCCGTTTTCCTCTGCCCCCTGCGGCATTTCTTCCTCGTCCTCGTCGTGTCGTCTGGTCTCCTCGGTTCCGGCCGTCGCCTCTTTCTAAAAAAGTGGCACCGTAGGATGTAGGTCCGCTTGTCTCCGAGGTGGTGTCCAAATCTGTTGTAGAGGAGTGAATCACAGAGTTCGTGTTTGTAAGGAGATTCTTTTCCCTCTTTTCTTTCGATATCCTCCACATATATACTTCATTGTTTTCATAAGCCTTGGCATCTCTTTGAAATTTCCAAACTTTCTTAGCTTTAGTTTCCTTCTCCACTTTGTTTTTATATTCCTCCAATTCATTTTTGATTTCGGTTATGGACCGGCTATCCAGCCAACTACAACAGACTCTATAACTGAAACTAAATCACCAGAATATTCGAATAAATTCCGGAAGAGATCTACCTTCATTCCACCCAAGCATAGAAATGCATCTATTGATACATACTGCAGACTTGTGGAACAAGATGTTAGAAACTCTTTTAAGAAGAGAAAAGAATATAAGGTGTATAACAATCTAACTAAAGATGAAAGGGAGGCACTGAATACACTGTCAAAAGATACATCATTGATTATTAAAAATGCAGACAAAGGAGGAGCGATAGTAGTTCCAAACAGGAGTGACTATGAAAAAGAAATACACCGCCAACTAAGAGATGAAAAACACTATAGAAAACTGTCGGGAAATCCAACATCTGTTTTCAAAAATGAGATTCATCAACAACTACAAAACTGGTTGGACAATGACCTTTTGACCAAAAAGGAATATGAGTTTCTAAAAATTGAACACCCAATCACTCCAGTATTCTACTGCCTACCCAAAGTGCATAAAGATCCGATCCAGCCAAAAGGTAGACCAATAGTGGCAGCAATAGGATCTCTCACTGAAAATATATCTTCCTTTGTGGATTTTTTCCTACAACCAATAGTGAAATCTCTCCCATCCTTTACACAGGATTCAACGGACCTATTGAAGACTCTAAAATCTATCCAAGATCCAACTGCTGTGACCTACATGGCCTGTTTTGATGTGGAATCCCTGTACACCTCAGTACCCCATACAGGGGCCCTAGAAGCTCTGACTCTGTTCCTGAACCAGCGACCACCAGGTTCGAAACCAGAAACTCATGTTCTTATTGAGCTGACTGAGACTCTACTCACACACAACTACTTCATGTTCCAAGACGAGAACTATCTACAAATCAAGGGTGTGAGTATGGGCAGCAAAGCCAGCCCGTCCATAGCGAATATATATATGGGTCTTTTTGAACAGAACTATGTATTTAACTCGACGGAAAATGTGTTTCTACCCTACATCAAAATGTGGAAGAGATATATTGATGACATCTGTATACTGTGGACAGGGGATGAAACGACACTACTTAATTTCTTTAACTTTCTAAATGTGAAAAATGAACATCTAAAATGTACTATGGAGCATGACCAGCACCAAGTAAATTTTTGGGATATTAGTATCACAAGACAAAATGGTACATTCCAAACAGATGTATATAGAAAACCTTGTTATAGAAACTCTTTATTGAAAAGTGATTCGTTTCATCCTACTCCTTTAAAAAACTGTTTACCTATTAGCCAGTTCTATAGAATCCGGAGGATCTGCAGTACAGAGAAGTCATTCCAGGAACAGACAGAGACTTTGAAAAATATGTTTACAAGCAGAGGATACACAGGACATTGTAGACAAAGCAGCTGAGAAAGTTAGTCTGAAGACTCAAGATGAGTGCTTGCAGACTAATAAAAAAGAAAATACAGTACAACCAGTGCTATGTGTGACACAATACTCACCTCTTGGTAACTTTTTGAAAAAAACGATAAAAAAACATTGGCATCTGCTGAGTTCGGATCCAACACTAGATAAATCGTTTCAGGTACCCCCCTGTCTAGTGTATAGAAGGGCACCTAATATTAGAGACATTGTGGTGAAGTCTGACTTGCCGCCCAAGAAAATGCATACTTTCTTAGATGATTTACCTGATGGGAACAGACGCTGTGGGTCTTGTGCCCAGTGTCACTTTACGGAAAAATGTAATTTCTTTTATCATCCTACTACAGGACAACAGGTTAAAATAGAAGGAAAAATAACCTGCTCAACTACTCATGTTATTTACATGCTCAAGTGTCCCTGTGGAAAAGCTTATGTCGGAAAAACTACACGGGCCTTAAAGACCCGCATTGCGGAACACAGGAGCACTATTCGTAATGGGGACGAGAAAAGTCCAGTAGCGGTACACTTTAAACAGGCAAAGCACAATGTCTCATCTTTAAGATATCTAGGAATTGAAAAAGTGCATTACCCCAGACGGGGAGGTGACATAGATAATCTTCTCCTAAAAAGAGAAGTGTGGTGGATTGACTACTTGAAAACAATGGCACCTGTAGGCTTAAATGAAGACTTCGATATCAAGCCTTTTTTGTAAAACAGAGGGTCTATGAGTATAGCCTGTCTATGAAAATTTTAGTATAGCCTGTCTATGAACATTTGTTTGTGTTTTTGGTGATGTAGTCAACATGAAGGTTGAAATCAAATTTGAATATAGCCTGTCTATGAAAATGTGTTTGTGTTTTTGGTGATGTAGTCAACATGAAGGTTGAAATCAAGTTAGGATCTGATTTCCTTGGAGAGGTATATTTTCTAAATATTGTATGTTTATACAAAAAAGAAAAAGAAGAAAAAAACAATACTATGTAATCATGTAATTTTTTGTGAATCTTGTTCTAAATCATGTCTACACTGATACGTGCTCCAACACACCAGGTGGGGCTAATGATTGTCAATGTCACATTTGTCTAAAAAAGACATTGTTTTCTGTTTCCTGCTATACTGAAGAAGACCTCACGGTCGAAACGTCTATTTTTACTTGCTGCTTGCTAAATAAAAATTGGAGCAACGAAAAGTGAGTGCGGGCTACCTTGTTTTGTACACACAGTGAGTAATGCCATCATGTCAGAACTAAAGGTAGCAAAAGAAGCTAATAAATATTAGTAAATCACTAAGAGAACGGAGAATAAGCGGCCTTGGGTTTGAGAAAGGCGCTATATAAATCTAAGCTACTATTATTATTATTATTATTATTATTAGAATAAGCCAAAATGGTAGCAAAATTACATGCTATTCTGACCACCTAAAAGTCTGAGATGGGATTCATTAAATGCATTCATTAAATGCATTACAAAACATGACATACAGTAGCAGTGGGTTAGAGGTACAGAAAGAGAGAAGGGTGTAAATTAAAGCTAGTATTATTATTATTATTATTTATATCTAAAACAACGCTCTCTCTATGGCTGTGCTTTGCTGACCTGTGCAATGGCGATCCACCTCTCGATGACCCGGGCCCGATGGGCGGAGCGAGCGCGGGGGGAGAAGAGTGGGGAGCCGGGGACGGGGGTGGAGGGGGGGGGTGGGAGGCGAGGGGGCGTGGTGAGGGTTGGAGGGGCACAGGAGCGAGGTGATGACCCGGTTGGTGACGGCGTTGAACTGGGCCACGGTGGCGCGGACGCTGGGCGCCAGGTTCTTCTTGTCTCTCTGGGACCAAACGCAGCCCAGACACTGGAACGGAACCACTCTGACAAACAGCTCCTAGGAGAGGAAGAGAGAAGGAGGGAGGGAGGGAGGGAGGAAGGGAAAGAGAGAAGGATGGAGGGAGGGAGGGAGAGATGGATGGAGGGAAGGAGAGAAAGAGAGAAGGATGGAGGGAAGGAGGGAGGGAGGAAGAGAAAGAGAGATGTATGGTAGAGAGAGAAAGAGAGAAGGATGGGAGGGAGGGAGAGAAAGAGAGAAGGGGGGAGGGAGGGAGAGAAAGAGAGAAGGGTGGAGGGAGGGAGAGAAAGAGAGAAGCATGGAGGGAGGGGGGAAAGAGAGAAAGAGAGATGCATGGTAGAGAGAGAAAGAGGGGAAGCTTTGTGAGCTTTGTAAATCTTTTTTTTTCTTTTAAAGGTTGCAGGGGTCATGGAGGTGATTGACACTTACAGCGTCCAATCTGGTTAACTGCTCTGCCACGTCCGTCACGGGGAAATCCATAAAGTCGTTCTGTTCCTCTTTTGTACCTCCACGGTGTCTGTGAGGGCGGTATCCAGCATGGTAAGGACAGTCAGGTAGGTGCCCAGGTAAGGAACAACACCACTGGCGGAGCTCTGTGGGAACAACAAGACAGTGTGTCATTCCATACGGCTTACATAAGCCCAGATCATGTTTATACATAACACAGACACAGACACACACACACACACACACACACATACACATGCACACTCACATGCACATGCACACACACACAGACACACCCACACATGCGCGCACACATGCATGCACACACACACACACACACACACCAGGCACGTGCCGTGAGCTTTTAGATTGGGTAAGCATAAAATATAGACGTTAGACATACACGCTATCAGTGAACGCAGTTTCAAGGAAATGCAATTTTGATGCCCTAGAACCCGCTAATAAACGGTAGTGTCACTTTGTGATCAGATTACCAAAAAAAAAAAAAAGTTGCCAGTTTCGACTATATCAGGGGTGCTCATTGCAAACGCAGTTAACGCACACACGCACAACACAGACACACACCGTTTCCAACCTCCATACTAAACTCACAACACACTTTCTTTTCACACTTTGTCACACAAGCACTTGACATCACATCACAAACCCTCCCTCTCTATCTCTCTCAAACACTTTTGGTCCAGAACCAATGTCACGGACAGCGACATTAGGCCTATCTCAGCGATTGATTAAGCAGCTCTCTCTCCAAACACGACGGCACAGGCCGACATTCAAAGGTATAAGCAGAGGAAGTCTTAAATAAGAAACCATAACCAGCAGCACAGAAGTACCCAAACCATATAGCTAAACAAGCACAGATCGCCACCAGCCTCGCGAATCATATAAATCATATAAACCAGCAAAGAAGCCATGACGTAAATGTAAAAATGATATCTTACCTTTACTTGAAAACGAGGTCCATTCGCCTCTCCTTGCGAAGGAACACCTCTGTCACTTTAGTGTAAAAGTCACTCGCCTGTTGCAGTTTGGAAAGTCCAGTCTACAAAATCCCTTTAGGTCGCTGACACTGACAGTAATGTCCATATTCGCAAGTTATCCTTATTGATTAGATCGTTTGAGCTAGCATAAACTATTCTGCCGGGCGAGAGAAAGTAGTGTGAACTATGTGAACTTGTGAACTTGAAAATGATAGCCAATCAGTAGCTCTTATCGGAATGAAAGAACTACTCTGATTGGCTGAAAGCATGCTTACCCTGGTCACATTAAACAACGGGCTGAGGCATCGGAAAAAAAGTAAAAAGACATTTTCACGCATTCGAATGTACGCGAGGGAAAGCAGAGAGAGGAGTGCTTTACTGTGCTTATAATGCAGAGTAGGAAGTGCTTTACTCCTACAGGTGGCGCTAAAAATGCAACATCAAAATGAATGACTCCTGCTGCCCTGGGACCTAAAATACGACTCTTTTAATGAAAACAAACAAACGGTTACAAGCACTTTTATTTTAATATTTTCACGGTCCTTTTTTCTTTTTTCGTTGGGTAAGCACTGCTTACCCTGCTTATATGGACGGCACGTCCCTGACACACACACACACACACACACACACACACACACACACACACACACACACACACACACACATTACTTAACCTATGGACATCACGTTCATATGACATTCTGGTGTCATTCTAGTGCAAGGGACACAAAGGGTCTTGTGACTTAAAACTTTTCTAATCGGAAAAGGGATTTTTATTCTATTCTATTCCTAGGCCATCCGGCTGTGGCCCATCATAGACATGCTGCATGTGACTAACAGGAGAAGTAGATGAAGGAGGAATGACGAGACCATTAAGCTTCATGTCTCCTTGCTTCCCCTTTTCTTTCAGATTCAGATTCAGATTCAGATTCAGATAACGTTTATTGCCATTATGCATACACATATAGGAATTTGCTTTGGCATTACAGTAAGTGCGTTTATACTTTTTTTTCACGTGTATACAAAAACAAATGCAAAAAACAGGACAACACAGGACAGACAACAGTGCATTGGATAGTGCAACATATATAAAGTGCAGTGCAGAGTTTTTACAGTGAGTCCAGTGCATATTCAGTCCTGGGCAGACTTGGGGGCGGGGGGGAGGGGGAAGCCAGAGTCATTTATCAGCCTGGCGGCTGAGGGGAAGAAACTGAGCCTGTGGCGGGCCTTCAGTGCCTTAGGCAGCCGCAACCTTCTTCCAGAGGGAAGCAGGGTGAGGAGGCCGTGGCCGGGGTGGAAGGGGTCTGCCATGATCTTCCTTGCCCTCCTCAGAGCCCTGGTGTCATGCAGGGAGTTGAGGGAGGGCAAGGGACAGCCGATCACCCTCTCTGCTGAACGTAACACCCGCTGCAACTTGGCCTTGTCCTTGGTCGTTGCAGCAGGGAACCAGGTGATGATGGAGTGGGTGAGGATGGACTCTATGATGGCCGTGTAAAACTGGACCATCATGGACCTCGGCAGCCTGAATTTCCTCAGCTGCCGGAGGAAGAACATCCTCTTCTGGGCCTTCTTCGTGAGGGGGGAGGGTGGGGGTAGCAGGAGGGACATTGGCCCCCCTGGGGGACAGGGGTGGTGGTTGTAGCCGGTGGGGGGTGGAGGGAGAGGGCGGGGGTGGGCGGGAACCTCTATTTCTCAAACCTACAGTAGAACTCGTTCAGCTCGTTAGCGAGAGGGAGGTTGTCGGACATCAGCGGGGACTTGGGTTTGTAGTTGGTGATGGTCTTTAGGCCTTTCCAGACGGAGGCGGAATCCCCCTCAGAGAGCTGTTGCTGCAGCTTCTCCGAAAAGCGATGCTTCGCCTCCTTCACCGCTTTGGCGAACCTGTACTTGGCCTGCTTGACCCGGTCCACGTCCCCACTGCGCCTAGCCAACTCCTTCTCTGACCTCAGACGCCTTAGTTGGGATGAAAACCAGGGCTTGTCGTTGTTGAAAGACTTCCTGGAGCGGAGGGGGACACACACCTCCTCGCCAAAGCTGATAAATGATGTAACAGTGTCTGTGTATACATCCAGATTGTTACCAGCCTCTGGCCCCGCCCACTCCACCAAGTCCTGGTCACAGCCTGCACTCTCCAACCAGGCGCAGAGTCGCTCACATGCCTCACTGGACCACACCCTGAAGCGCCGTACAACAGGCTTAGAGAGGTTTAACCTCTGCCTGTAGCGAGGGATCAGGTGTATGAGGATGTGGTCACTGTGGCCCAATGCGGCACGGGGGACAGAATGGTAGGCTTGTCGAGCTGTACTTCCTAAAGCATTCCTCCTTTGCTGTGCCAACAGTATTATTCTGGTCTTGTTTTCCATTCGTTGGCGCTCTTTGGGTAACAAATGAGGAACCTAGATGATGGTGGTTGTTTTTTTCAATGAAATGTGGACAGTATGACTGAATATCATGCGCTAATAAACATCAAAGCTTCACAGTATGCAAAATCCATCATGTTTTTAAAGTGAAATGTTTGGCTTGGTGTACTGCAGTCAGCTCTACAGACAGTCTTACCATCTGTTTGGATATATATATATATCAGGGTTTCCGTTAACCGGTAATTACCGGTCTTTGTCCGGTAAAATTTGTTGAAGTCCGACAAATTGAAAACTCGTCGGACATAATGTCCGGTGAAAATAACTCCCTCTAAGCACAATTTGAATACAATTCGCTTTAGCGAATTTTGGCTTCGGGCCACCATTTTCAGCTGAGCACCAAACACACACACACTCATACACGCACAACACTGCCCGAGAGAGAAGGACCCGCCCCCTTTAGTTAGCCTGCCCGAGAGAGAAGGACCCGCCCCCTTTAGTTAGCCTGCCCGAGAGAGAAGGACCCGCCCCCTTTAGTTGGCCTATAGGCTAACTAAAGGGGGCGGGTCCTTCTCTCTCGGGCAGTGTTGTGTGTGTGTGTTGCTCAGCTGAAAATGGTGTCCCGAAGCGGAGCGCCTTAACTTTATCGCACAATAACAAGGATAACAAACGAAACGGACAACATTTACACTATGGAGACAAACTTCAGCGATATGATCTAACAGCCGGTCTTCAGGACGACATACAAAAACAGTTATGTTCTCCTCATTGTCATACTCCCGAGTCCGATTAAGTATGATTTGACAGGCAGCTAAACGAAATGCCTTCCCAACCAGCGAGACCTGGGGGGTATTCCATCAACGTCGCTAAAGGAAAATCCTGGCTTATTTTTGATAACTCTCGCAAGATTTATCGGAATATGCCTGTATATTTTTAGGAACCCTCGCGAGACTTTGTCAGACTAAACCTGGATTTTCTTTTAGCGATGTTGATGGAATACCCCCCTGGTTATAGAAATGACGTTGTTTTATTGATAAAAAAAAGGGTAAAACTGGAAAGAGAAAATAGAAAACTCACATTAATCCCAAACAATTTAACAAACTTCAGTTAACGTAATGTGGAGTCCGTTCATTGATCGATGCTGTCTGTTCAGTTCCCAGTGAGGCGCCCGTTCAGCGCTGGACATAATGGCATAGCGCGCATGCGAATCATGTTATATTATTATATTATATAGCTCGCATCTAATCGTATCGGATGAGAAATAGACATTACATGGCATATATAGGCCGCTACACAACAGTAATCACCGCGACAAACAGCTATATTAGATTTTGAAAAAAAAACAAAAATTTGATTTTGATTTTTTTTTATATTTTAATATGATGACCGGAATATATCACGTTTGTCCGGTAAATCGAAATCTTCCCGGACACGATGTCCGGCGGCAATTTTTTCTAACGGAAACCCTGATATATATATATATATACATATATATCTATAATCTATATATATCTATTCAATTTGCTATATTGATAGAAATCCATCATGTTTTTTTTTTATTAATGTGAAATGTTTGGCTTGGTGGGGGATATGTAAGCCTACTGCAGTCAGCTGTACAGACAGATGTGTCTTACCATCTTTTTGGACATGGGACAGAGCCTGGGTGACTTGGGAGGGGCGTTGTCCTCCGCAGGCTGACTCCCGTCCTAGAGAACACAACCGAAACACAGACAGTAGTTACATAACTGTTACACACAACCATACACACAACCGCACACGGTTTTCTGGATTCTGTGTGGAATCATAGATTTGGCTTTTTTTTTCTCTGCTTTTTTGTGTTATTCCAAATGCAAACAAAAGAAATAAACATACAAATACCAAAGCATTTGTAATTGCAACAATTGCAACAACAGCAAAGTGGTGCATTATCTGACAGAAGAGCAGGGGTGCCAATATTTTGGTCCATGACTCTACATACACACAGATACAAACACACACATACAGACACACACACACACACACACACACACACACACACACACACAAATTCTTATTATCACTCCTATTAGTTTGTGTCATTGGGTGTGGGAGGGAGTCACCCTGTTACGATATGGGTGGGGTTGCTTGATTGATGAGCGACAAACACAGTCACACACCCCAACTTGTCATGTCAGTGTGCACCTTCCGGTGTGCACGTTCAGTCAAAGTAGCCCCGAGACTGGCAATTTGCCAAATAGTCCAGTCAATCTAACTAAAAAAAAGGCCCAACCCAGGAGAAATTGCAATAGTAATGTTTCATAGTTTTTATTGTTCCTAATACCCTCCTGCATCATATATTAAAAGTCTTACTTGATTAATTTATTGGATCATACTTTTTCAAGGTCAAAAGAGGTTAAACAATGTTTTAGAGTGACGCCATCTGGGTAAAATGGTGTTAATATTGGAGGGCCTATGTATACCTATCCAACATATTTGGTGTCTTTTCCTATGTTTTGGGGGTCAATCTTTCCAATAAAACACTTTTTCAGAGGATATTCTTAAGTCTTATACCTGTATTAGGGGTACAACTACCCCAACACCCACTTATTTGCCAAATGTGACGCCAGACAATGTTTTCATCAATCAGTTGCCTACATAAACTCTCCGTTTTTTACATATTCTGAAACTACAGATTGTAAGCTTTCAAATGATGTGTCATACATTGAAATCTGACAGAAATTGAAGACGACACAAGTATTTGAATGTTGGTACACCTCAAACACAGAATGGGAGAAAAGTCACAACAAACGCTGCTAACAGCTAGCGGCTAAGAATGGCACATAGCTACGAACATCTAACTGCATTTTTATAATATCACAACATGCTGAGAGAACATCAACATGCTAAAAACACATAACTACACATAATTAGATGATCACACAGTCCTTGCTTTTGAACACGAAAAAAAAAGAGAGTTTACAAGTCAAGTCTCCCTTACCAGTAGCCTAAGGCAGAGGAGAACAGTGAATTCAATCCACACGTTATAAGTATTTAGTGATCGTTAAACTTGATTAGGCCTATATTGAGTGGGTACTTTAAAACTTAAAGTTGAGTGTTATGAGAAGAAAAAAAAGAAAACCAAATATTGTTGACACAATAAGTTTCACTTTAATTTTCTGTTACTAGTTTATCCCTAGACTGGCTTGCGTCACAAATGTTCCTTATCATGTGTCACGCCCCACCCCCATCCTGTGAAAGATATTATTGGTCCCCCACAATATATCCAGGCATGAAAACAGGTCGGGGTGAAAAAGGTGAGAAGGATATGAGACCCGGATCCTGCTAGGGCAGTCGGAGAATGAGAGCCAAAAAAGATTATTGGGGTACCAGAAAGAGACACATCATACATGCGGGCTCACAAAAGCTCTCCCCCTCACTCTCCCTCACTCTCACACACACTCACACACACTCCAATAGGCTACGAGACCAGTGGCGTCATTTCAGCAAAAGCCACGATATGGCATGGTACCGAATGGGGGGGAAGGTGGATTTTTTCCCTCCAAATCAGTTATGCAATAGTCCATTTTAGTGAGTTGTTTCTGTACAAAAACGAAAATATGAATGTATAATTAAGTGCAAATAAAGTATATTTACATGTTCACATGTGAACATACACATATGTTGTATAAGAAACTAGACTGACAACTTCTCATGAAATGCGCAACAGTGCAGCTTTAATATAAGCTAGTATAGTGTTTCCCAAAATGTGGGGCGTGGGGGGTACTGGAGGGGGGGCACAATTTGACAAAATAAAAATAAAAATAATAATATATATATATATATATATTTGATGACGCCCTTAGTCTGTGTACTACGGTAGCAGTCGCACTGTTATTCCGTTCTTGTATGAAGGTACGTCCTAATGTGACTTCGTTGTCACTACGTTGACTGTCGAGTCTGTTGTCAGTCTGTGAATAAACTTACCGGAGTCATGCTGAAGAGAATACCGAGTCTGCTTTACTTATTGTTCATACGCGATTCATGTGCACCCAAGCTCAACACATATATACCATATCAGTGTTTCCTCCAGGACTTTTCACATTAGTGGCGGAGTGGTCGTCTGTCGCGTGCTAATTTCTTAAATAGCGGTTAAGTCATTAAAGCCGAGCAGGTGATTTTATATAGAAGGTGATCAAATACCAATATTGTTATGTACGACAGTATGTCATTGCAGCACTTTGTTGCACTTTACGACGTCACGTTCTGTTAGAGCTTTACGACTGCGTGTGTGTGTTGTCAGAATGAATGGCACTTGGGGGGGGGGGGCGGGTGCTGTGTGTGTTGTTGAGACCGTTGGGAGAGAGAGCTCCGGTGAACTAAGAAAGTTGTGTATGAGATAGTTTACAATTAAACGCACAGATTACATGAGAGAAGCTATCTGTCATTATTTCAACCACTGTCCAAGCAAAACATGATACAAACAAACATTCAAATACTCGTGTCGTCTTGATTCTTTTTTCGATTTCAATGTATGACGCATCATTTGAAAGCTTACCATCTGTAGTTTCAGACTTTGTAAACAAACGAAATATTACGTAAGCAAATGGTTATTATTTATCTGGTATAGATACCACTTCTGCGCCGAATGTACCGCTGCCGGCACAAATCCGCACTCGACATTGTAATTACCGTAATTTCTAAACGGTTTGTGCTATCGAAAAAAATCCAACTGTCCCTGAAAGCTGAGATGTTGCACTTCAACCAACATATAGGGTATTACGGTAAAATGTGACGTGAGGACATTCTCAGAGTCAGTTTACTCACAGTGATTGGCGGAGCGTTCAGGGACACATGCTTTTTTTCAGTTCTCCGGTCATAATAACTCGCTGCCTTTCTGCGCAGCCTGAATCAAAGTGGACTGTCTGACTCTGAATCATTTGGTGGCGGAGGAAATTCATTTGTGGCGGCCCGCCACCAATAAATGCATATAGACGAAACACTGCATATATCTGCCATATATCATACTTCCGTTATATATCGAAAAATATGATGATAAATACATATAAAACGGAGGTATGATATATATGGCAGTCTCACACGCCTGTCACGTCTCCAGTACATTAGAACTTCGCATCCTTTGATACATATGGCGGGATGTAAGGATCTTATAACTTCGCAAACAATGGCAAAATTGAAATAGTTTACTCTATGTTCAACTGCCGCGGCGAAGTTACAGATCCTTACATCCCATCATATGTATCAAAGGATGCGAAGTTCTAATGTACTGGAGACGTGACAGGCGCGTGAGACTGCCATATATGTGCCGTTTTATATGTATTTATCATCATATTTATATCATCAAGGATCTTGACGGGATGTAAGGATCTTGTAACTTCGCAAACAATGGCAGAATTGAAATAGTTTACTCTATGTTCAACTGCCGCGGCGTTGCCTTTAATATACAAATATTGTATGACCCTCAGCCTGCTCACACGGCGCGGCTCCACGGTTCTTTGGTGGAAAGGCATTTTTAACGAACTCCCAGCGAAATCAAAACACGAAAATCTTCTGTCACTACCTTTTCCAGTTGAACATAGAGTAAACTATTTAAATGTTGCCATTGTTTGCGAAGTTACAAGATCCTTATATGTATCAAAGGATGCAAAGTTCTAATGTAGCTACTGGAGACGTGACAGGCGCCTGAGACTGCCATATATCATACCTCAGTTTTATCTGTATTCATCATCATATTTTTCGGGCATTTAGCTCATTAAACGGCGAAAATCACTGGCGGACCTGGGTTGCGATTCCATTTAATTTACAGGGAACTATGTGTGAAAGGGCAAAATAGGCTGACAACGCTAACGTTAGTAGTTATCTGTACTGTATCTGTACTGCACTTAGTAATGTTAGTACCAAATGTTAGTACCAAAGTTAGCCATCTATCGTTAGCTAGCCATTTTTATTTTGTTAACGTTACATTCCTATCTCAGTATTTGCGACTTCAGTCCTTGTCTTCTCTCAGCATACAAAAACCTCGGCTGACGTTCTGTCACCAATTTCTTCACCAAGGAGTTTCACACGCACATTACAGTTTCAGCCCTTCACGCCTGCGCATTTGATGGGCCATCAACGGCCCATCAAAATCTTATCGTTCGAACGTTCAACGTGCGTTCCAGACTAATGGGCCGCTCCGCCCCCCCCCCCAAAAAAAACTAAAAAACAACAACAACAACTCATCGGATCTATATGATTCAGGGAAGTCACCTATTTTGGATTCAAAACGGCTAATTTCGACGAAAGGTGAGGGATTATCATGCCTGTATATCACTGTAAACACAACTTGATGCATCATTGATGTAATCTCAATAAAAATACACAATGAAAACACCACTCCCAGTCTGTCAAGTAGTTCAAACACAGATGTTAGACATTTCTCAAAATCAAAATGTCTAGTTGACAGTCTGTATCACCTTGGGTTTGACTGAAGTGCTGCAGTAGCTGAGAAACTTGAGGTACATGGATTCACACCTGGGCACTTCATGCAATATGTTGCTGATAATGCTGACCATAATATCTGAACAATTGATGGCCATGGAACGTTCTATGGCATGGGAATTATTGTATGCATCACCCGCAGAATTGAACAAGCTTCCATCATTCCACGTATCAAGTTGACAGCAAAGGACCTAACAGATGTCGGACGCATTAACATTGTTCCATATGTACAGAAGTCTGGGGGCCTAGTGTACACACCAAATACGGTGCCCAAAATGCTCGAAGGAAAAGCAGTTGCCAGGGCCATACGAGGTAATTTTCAAAATCTTTGGATTTGGACAAGTAACTTGAGCTCTAGGACAAGTAAAAGATACGTTCACTTGTCCGAAGGACAAGTACCTGAAAAAGCTTAATGTCAAGCCCTGAACACCTTCAGCAACAACATCTTATTCGCGCATGCCATGCTTGGCTGTGATACAACATCCAGACTCTTTGGGGTTGGGAAAGGGGTATCTCTGTGTCTGGTTAGAGAAAGCGACTCATTCAGAGTACAGGCCAGCATTTTTCAAAAACAATCTGCTACCAAGGAAGAAATTGCTGCTGCAGGGGAAAGGGCAATGAACTAATATACCAATATACTAATACTAATATACAAAGGTGCCGAAATGGATTCTCCCAATGACCTCAGGCTGAAAAGTTTCTATACTAAAGTGACTGACAGCAAAACGGCTATCCACCCTTGCAACTTGCCACCAACATGGTCGTCTGCCATGCATCACAGCTTCAGAGTGTACCATCAGGTTCAGGAATGGATGGAAACTCGCTACCACCAGAGGAATGGGGCTGGAGGATCCAAGACTCATGCCTCATTCCCATCCATTCCGATCAGGACCCTGCTCCTCAATACTTGTTGGAGCGTGTGCACTGTAATTGCAAGTCAGGTTGTGGCACTATGCGCTGCAAATGCCGTTGTCAAGGACTTGATTGCTCTGTAGCCTGTTCAGAATGCAGAGGTGTATGCGCGAATATGTCGGCACAACATTTGGATGAGGACATGGAGTGAAGGTTACATGTAGGCCTACAGTAAAGGCATATTTCAAGCTTGGTCTAAAAACAGTTTTTAATAGGTTTATATGGTTCATTTCTCATTTAAGGGTTTAATCTGTATGATATGCAATGGTTTTCATGGAAAAACATTAACATTTCTGTATGTTCAGAAATGTCAATGATAATAAATGTGTTATAAACTAATTTGATTGACTTTGTTTGAATAAAATAAAATAAAACTATAAAATAAAACTATATAATTTTGGGTTAAGGGTACACCCTAGTTTTTTCTCATACTCTGAGGCAGAAATCTCCACTTCAGTAGCACTTACATACACCAAACTTTCCAGTTGTATTCCTATCTACATTCCGAGGTCTGCTATAGAGGGGTTTGTTAATATATCATTCATAGCCTGATTTATGTAACATTTACTCCTAAAAACATGGCAAAATGTTATAGAGGACCTTGACTCTAATATGACAACAAGATGAAACAAGAATTGTTAACCTGGCTTTATCCAATGTTCAGATTTCTGATTTTGAATGTTATGCAAATTAGCACATATTTCATTAGATAATGCCTAATTTGCATATTTAAACATAATATTTCAGAAAACTTGTAATACAATTTTTTTTAGTCTTAATGTAAGTGATTAACTGGTGAAGTTTCATGGTGATATCTATTAGTTAATCTTTTTATCCTATTAACTGGCTGTGTAGCACCTGGCACAAAAACCCACATTTTCGACCCCTGAATTTACCTTGATCCAATAAATATTAAGACTAAGACTTTTAATATGTTATTTGGTTGTCCCTAGGGATCACAAAAAAACTTGAATGATTACTATTGCAATTTCCCCTGGGTTAAACCACAGATTGACTGGACTAAAAGCCATGCGTGACAGTGTCGACAGGCCATTACCATTGGATGTGTGGCTCTATTTGATTGTGTGGCACATGACCATACAGTACAATGCTTCTTATTTGACGGAGTATCGACCATGATTACGGCCCTATCGTTGTATAAACACTTCTAATCAGGTATTTCGAGGGTGAATGAAGTCCCTGGGACAAAGCTGAAGTGGCTTGTTGTTGCTGTTGCGGTTTGTGAGGGTGGATCGTGTGTTTGATTGGGAGGTTCTTACCTCCACCAGGATCTCCCTGCTGGTCAGGACGCAGTTCTCATCAGGGAATGTCTCACACAGGTGCTCGAAGCTGGCCATACACTCCCTGGAATCAATCATCATTTATCCGATTATTTTCAATGAATCACTGACATTGTAACATTTGAGCTGCACGTGCCCTTAAGCAAGGCACTTAACTCTGACCCTGTCCCTGACCACTTAAGGCTGACCCTGTGCCTGCCTAGAGCAAAAAAGACCAAATTCCAACAATTGACTGACAAGCTGATTGCATGGCAATAAAACAATTATTTGTTGTTTTATGCTACTAAGCCTCAGTTTAAGCCTCGCCTCTCTCTCTCACCTGCTGACAGCGGACCAGGTCTTCTTCAGCCGGTACACCGCGTTGGACTGGAGGGCCGACAGGATGGCCTTCCAAGAGGAGAGGTTCTTCATCTGCCTGCACTCCTACGGAGACAGACAACACAGTACCTCAGTCAAACCTGCCTCATCTCTCTCGCCTCGTTCGCGAGGTCAATGTCTACAGTCAGCCTCTCTCTGCAAATTACGGTAGCAGTTGTAACATTTTGCTAAACACTAGCATATGTCTGGACATGTCATCTACTACATGTAGCATCTTCCCGTCTGTAAATAGTAATATCAATATCTATATCTAGATATTTCAGAGGAATAGCGATCCGCAACGCTCCCCACCCTGGACTCCTTCAAACTAGCCCTCAAAACACATCTGTTCTCCAAGGCCTTTGGCCCCTAGTCACTGTTTTCAGTTTTTGAGGGGGCGTGGTGAGGGTTGGAGGGGCACAGGAGCGAGGTGATGACCCGGTTGGTGACGGCGTTGAACTGGGCCACGGTGGCGCGGACGCTGGGCGCCAGGTTCTTCTTGTCTCTCTGGGACCAAACGCAGCCCAGACACTGGAACGGAACCACTCTGACAAACAGCTCCTAGGAGAGGAAGAGAGAAGGAGGGAGGGAGGGAGGGAGGAAGGGAAAGAGAGAAGGATGGAGGGAGGGAGGGAGGGAGAGATGGATGGAGGGAAGGAGAGAAAGAGAGAAGGATGGAGGGAAGGAGGGAGGGAGGAAGAGAAAGAGAGATGTATGGTAGAGAGAGAACGTACCCGTAATAACACTGCTGACAGCTGATCAATCGCAAGCAGACAGAGTAGTGGTTTCCTATAGCAACAAAAGACGCTGACAGCTGTTCGGAGTGCTTATGTGTTCGTTTCCAGGACATCAGAGGAGCAACATATCACAAAAAGCGATCGTATATTTTAGTTTGTAAACGTTAAGACGAACACATCGCAATGCTAACCTCAGAATGGCACTAGGGATAACATCCACAACAACACTTAACAGTAATACATTTATGCAATATACTGTAATGAACCTGCGAGGGGAGGGGACATTCGTAGCTGATTTCTCCAGGTTAGATTATTGGTAAGCGACAGAGAACTTTCCGGACTGGTTTATTACAATACGATCGCTTTTTTGAGATAGGTTGTTCCTGCTGTGATGTTCTGGTATGGTGGTATGGTATAAGGCAGGGGTGCCCACACTTTTTTGAACCAAGATCTACTTTTCAAGTAGCCAGTCTGCCAAGATCTACCAGTCTAGTTTAAACATCGCAAACGTACACGCACGTACTACAAACACACACACACACACACACACACACACACACACACACACACACACAGTTCCCAGCCTGCATAGTACAATACACTTTTTCTCTCTCTGTCACACAGCCACACAGGAGAAGACCATCACAAACCCTCCCTCTTTGCTATTCTCACTCACACACACACACAGACACAGACACAGACACACAGACACACAGACACACAGACACAGACACACACACACACACACACACACACACACACACACACACACACACACAGTCACTTTCTCTCACTCACACACTGACAGCCAGTCTGCAGTACCATAGCCAACTACTGATCCAACAAACAGAAAAGTAAACCAGATACAAAACAGGTAGTTCCCTAGTTTGAAAGGAGGAAATAAAGTCATTTCTCTACCTTAGTGGGAGACCTGGCACTGGGAGGAGGCAGCTAGTTTCTAGTAGTCAGGGCTGTAGGAGCTGGTTGCAAGGTGTAGGCAGGCTGCAAGGTGTCATCAGCCACTGTGGATCTGTCATCGAAAAGGCAATCTGCAGCCTCGAGAAACGCTTTTTTCACAATTTCGCCGTCTTTGTTTTCTTCTTGTGTTTAACAAGAACGTGACTGACACGATAAGAAGCTATCGTTACAGCCGTACGTTTTCGCTCTTTAGCCACATTTCCCTTCTTCCAAACAGCCATCGTAGATTTGCAGATCAGACAGACGCACCTCTGGACACTTCCAATATCACATTGTGTAAAAAAAAAGTCCTCCTCCCATTCTGGATGGAAGTTGTACGTTATTGGTTTCTTACTTGGTCCAGCTTCCCCACTCATTTGTATACCCTTTCTTTAGTATTATATAGTAAATAGTAGAAATTGGAAGGCTAACTAGTTCATTAGTCTCGCTGGTATTTAGTATTTTGTAGTTGGCGCTGTTGACTGCGCATGCGTGGTGAACCGTGTGTTCGGTGAAAAGATCAGATCGCAGACTGGCTTACCTGTATGTCAATCAAGTGGCAAAAGCCATAGCAAGCCTGCAAACTGTGACACTTTAAAATAACGTGAAAAAATACTTTTGTGCAATATGACAACCCTAGTTGACTATCTGTGCAGTATAGTACAGTGGATTGTGTACATAGCCTTTATTGATGTAAACCAGCTCCTTACCTTCTTGTGATTTTATGCTTTTATGCTTTTTCTAAAAATGTGTTTTTTTCCCCTTTCCTAACACCAGGGGAGCCACCCCTCCTAAATTTCGTTGTTTGGTACCTGTACTGTAGCAATGACAAATAAAGTCCATTCCATTCCATTCCATGATAGGCAAACTTTTTTTTTTTTTTTTCCTTGATGGTTTTGTTCAATGCCATGTGATCTACCCATACTACCTTTGAAAAGACGGTTTGTCCGAGCGAACTGACCGTTCGTGCATTTACGAACGTACCCGTAATAACACTGCTGACAGCTGTTTTTCATGAGAAAAATACTTTATGCGTCACCGCCCCCCAAGAACACCTCAACGCCCCCCTTTAAAAAATATTTGCTCCAGCGCCCCCCGATGTTGTCTGAACGCCCCCGTTGAGAAACGATGGAATAATAGACCATCGTATTCAGTGAGGAGATCATCCACTGTATTTGCTTCTGTCTGTTTGCAAGCTGATGTGGGCTGTATGCTGACCGGTTGTCGTGGAGACGTGCGCTGTTCCTGCTGCTGTGGGTATGTATGAAGGGCATTGGCAATTTTGATTAATCCCAATTGACTCGCAGTGTCATATCCAAGTAAACTGCCATTATTTCCTTGTAGCACATGGAATGTTGTAGTTGTGAACTGTGATTTGGACTCTACCAGGGAGGTGAATTTTCCAAGGGCAGGTAGTGGCTTGTGAGAGCCATAGGGAAATATGGGAACAGTACATTTGGTGAGTGGCGGCTTATACACCAGTCTCTGATAAGTTGTCTCATCAATTATATTTACAGTTGCCCCTGTATCCAGCATCACATTTATTTTGCAGTTACCAACTTTTATGTTTGCATGTGGGAGGTTTGTTTTTGCTTGAGAAAGTGTGTACAGATACTCCTCAGAAGATTCAGTGTTTGCATTAGGCCTACTTGTTGAGTTATGTGTGATTTCCCTAACACTGGTGTGCATATAATGCACTTCATGTCGATTTCTGGCGCCCCCTTGGGGTCGTTTGGAACGGCAGCATTTAGCGAAATGTCCTTGTTTTCCGCATGCATTGCATGTTTTCCCCCTCGCTGGGCACGGCGTTTCCTCACGATGTGGAAAAGTGCCAGAGCAATTATAGCATCTTTTCTTTATCTCTCCCCTCCCCATATCAATAGCCAAAACATCCTCTCTTGGGTTTCCTTGAACTGAACTATGTTGTGTTTGCTCCATCCCTGATTGCTTGAGTCTCAGCAAGTGCCATGGTTCTACCTAGTGAGAGGAGCTCGGTCAGTGTCATCTCTGATTTCTGTAGTGCTTGACGTCGCAGCTTAATTAGATGTGCACGTTTGGATAATCATCGTCTTGATCTCTCTGTCAATATCAGAAAATTCACAGGTTGCTGCTAACTGCCGCAGCATGGTGTGATAGGAGTCAAGACTTTCTCCAGCCAATTGTTTAGCTTGTCTGAATATGTAGGTCTCGTATGTGACATTGAGTTTAGGGGGAAAATACTCACTCAGTTTCTGTTTTGCTTTGTTATAGTCCTTTGCATCCCCTGTGTCAGATAGTGTATCAAAAATATCCTGTACACGTTCTCCTGCATAATGTAGGAGCATTGCACGTCGTCTTGTGTCATCCTTGACATCCAAAGCAATGATGAAGTTTTCAAAACGCTGTAGCCACTTTTTCCACCGGATAGATGAGCTTTGGTCATCACTCGTATCAAAGGCAGGGAACGATGGTAATGCAGCAGCCATGTTTATAAAAAATGTAACTTTTAATCCTCGTCGCCATAGACATTACAACACAGACACACATTCTACTCTCTGTACCCGTGTGTCGGTGACTCCGGTGGCCTCTTTGATCTTGCGGAAGGCCTCCTCGTAGGTTGAGACGGCCCTCTCCTCCTCCCCCACCCTGGTGGCGCTACGCTGGGCTTCGCTGCTCAGCTCGTCTGGCTGCATGGCTGCCCGCTGGGCCTGAACGACAGAGACACAATCCAGCTTTAGACACTTGCAGCCTGTCGGTATGTGAATATTTAACACACGCAATCTGGTGTGTATGATAATAATAGTCATCGATGGTCTCTAGTGTTCTGCAGATATTGTAGTGTCAAATAAGAGTTAACTGCACGAAATAACAGATCTAAACCTGGCTAAACCTAATCACATATCATGTCCTCTCGACCTCTCCCACCTCCCCCTCGGGTCAACAGCTACAGTTAGGTTTAGACTTTGATCTTTGCCCACCCTTCTCTCCACTTTCTCAGCCTGGGCCTTGCGCTCCTCGGCCTGTTTCTTGTAGCGGACTGGGATGCGCTCTCTCTCCTTACGCTCCTTACACCTCGTTCCAAATTATTATGCAAATTATATTTTTCTCAGATTTTCCTAAATAGTCGATGCAAATGACAATCAGTATAATTTTCAAGTCATCAACCGTTAGAGTATAATTCAAATTTTATTGAACAAACCTCCCAATGATAACAGTTTTTTTTTTCACAAAACACTTGAACAGAAAAACAAACAACAGGAGAGACAGACGCCACAAACGGGGAAAAAACAAAAACAAACAAGATACAAGTAATACACAAACAATGAAGCAGACAAACAAAAATAAAAATATATAAATACATTTAAAAAAATAAAATAATAATAATAATAATAATCTGGGTACAAAGGTACATTTCTTTTGGGGGGGGTATGCATGGCAGGGCGTGAACATAATAATCAGACAGCCATCCATCCATGATCTCAGAGCTAAAAAAACAAAACAGGGAGAGCCACTTATGTACTGCGCAGTCCTTGCAGTAATGTAGAGGCCAGTCTTGGGCCAATAAAGGCCAGATATGGATCCCACATACTGTGGAAATGGTCAGTTCTGGAGTGCAACATTGCTGTAACAAAATTCACAAGGAATGCAGCTCATAATAATGTTGTGCCAGGAGTTCTTTGAAGGAGAGGCTTCTTTAATCCAGTATAGTAGAATGTTCTTCCTTGCAGCAAAAGTGAGCAAATTAAACAGTCTCTTATGACTGGGTCTTGTAATATGACAGTCGGTAAAGCCAAGAAGCAGATTTACAGGGTTAAGCTCAATAGGTGCATCAAAAATAAAGGTCAGTTCGTCTACTACACTTGACCAATAATTCTGTATCTTCGAACATGACCAAAAACAGTGAATAAAATCACCAATAAAGGTTTGACATTTACAGCACATTGGGGAAGAATCTGGATACATTTTGTTTTTGAGTGCAGGAGTTATGTATACGGTGGAAAATTTTGAGTTGAGTTGATTTAAACCGATTACAAACAGATATATCTTTGGCATATGTCCAGACCTGCTGCCAGTCTGGGGCTCCAATAGAGATACCCAGATCTCTTTCCCACGCCACTTTAGTGGCCAGGGAGGTAGGCGGTAAAATAGAGATGAAACATTTATAGAGAGTGTTAATTCGTACAGGAACTTGGAGAGATAAGATCTGTTCAATCTGTGAGACTGTGTTGTTAGTTATTAATGTGCTGTCCTTAACAATAAAATGTTTAAGTTGTACATATTTAAAATGATCCGATTTGAGAAGGCCGAGCTGATGCTCTAGCTGAGAGAGAGACAGTAAAGTTTGCCCCTGAAACATATCCCCGAATACCTTCAAGCCTTTTGCATGCAGTTTCTTAAAGCCCCTGTCCGCACGGCCTGGTTCAAAATCGGGGTTATCTAGAATTGGAGTAAGGGGAGAAGTTAATTCAGCACGACCCTCTATCTTACGAGTACAATTCCAGGCTTTCACTGTACATAGTGTAATAGGATTAGAGCATGCTTTTTAAAGAGATTTAAGGTCTTTAAGAAAAAGCAGGTTCCAAAGGGGGCATTTAGATTGAGAATTCTCAATATCAATCCAAACTGATGTTGGGTCATTTTTAAACCACTTTGCCATTACACAAAGGTGCACCGCTAACTGATAGAATCTAAGATTGGGTAAATCTAGGCCCCCCATCGGAGCCAGACACTTGGAGTTTAGCTAGCTTCAACCTTGGTCTCCTTTTGCTCCATATGAAAGAGCTTAGCCATCCCTCGAGTTCTTTAATGACCTTATTAGATAATAATAGTGGAATCATTTGTAGAGGATAGAGAAGTCTAGGAAGAATATTCATTTTGATGAGGGCAACCCTGCCCAACCAAGAGAGAGGTAAAGGAGCCCAGCGGTCCAAATCTGCTTTAATCGAATTCAAGAGAGGTGGAAAGTTATATTTATAAAGCTGATCATATGCTGGAGTGATGAATACTCCCAAAAGCATCTTCATGCATGACAATGCACCATGTCATGCTGCAAAGAATACCTCTGTGTCATTGGCTGCTATAGGCATAAAAGGAGAGAAACTCATGGTGTGGCCCCCATCTTCCCTTGACCTCAACCCTATTGAGAACCTTTGGAGCATCCTCAAGCAAAATATATATGAGGGTGGGAGGCAGTTCACATCAAAACAGCAGCTCTGGGAGGCTATTCTGGCATCCTGCAAAGAAATTCAAGCAGAAACTGTCCAAAAACTCACAAGTTCAATGGATGCAAGAATTGTGACGGTGATATCAAAGAAGGGGTCCTATGTTAACATGTAACGTGACCTGTTAAGATGTTTTTGTTTGAAATAGCTTTTGATTTCAGTAAATATGACCTCCTAATATGACCTCCTAACCCTAAATTCATCAAATTACCATTTTTAGTTCTTTACAACCTATAAAATGTTTTGAAACTCTGTTGTGCATAATAATTTGGAACAGTGCATTTTGAGTTTTTTATGTAAATTGTAAATTATGTTGAAAATTATACTGATTGTCATTTGCATCGACTATTTAGGAAAATCTGAGAAAAATATAATTTGCATAATAATTTGGAACGAGGTGTATACACCTGCTCCTCCTTATGCTGCAGCTCTGCCTGGAGGGAGACAAAGAGAGAGAGAGAAAGAGAGAGAGAGAGAGGGGGGGGAGAGAGACAGGAAGAGACAAGAAGAGATTAGGTGCAGGGCTATGAATGCATGGGGATTCAGCGATGATGTAGATTATGATGATTATGATGGTGATGATGATGAAGATGATGATGACGATAACACCAGTCACCTTGGCAGCGTCTTTGGAAAGGTGCGCGTCGCTGTTCACGACCTGCAGGTCCCTGAGCTCCTGTCTCTGCCTCAGGATCTCGGCCTCCTGGCCGTCCAGCTGCTCCTCCTGACCACAGGGAAGGTGAACACAATAATAGAATAATGTGTGTTTGCCGAGCAGAAGGGAGGGGAGGTTAACCCAGGACAGGAACATGGGACTGGGTACAGGGACAGGAACAGGGGACAACCAGCAGGGACACCAGGGCGCCGGTTCAGATCGCGACGGGTACACCTACCATCCATAGTGGCTTGTCATAGGTAATTAACCTGAGACGCCCTAGGCCTAGGGAATCAATCAGAGACGCCCTGAGGCGCCCTGGCCCACATTCACCACATAACTAAATATTATTTAGTACATCCATTGTCAAAGTTAATAGTAGGCGTGTGTACAAAACAGGAGAGGAATGTTAGGCCGTCTGCAATGAGGGCATGTGCATGCGAGGGCAGCACCTTGGCACGGTACTATTTATAGACCTTGATGACGTACGGTACCAGTCAAAAGTTTGGACGCGGAAGTGTGTCCCAATCATTTGACTGGTACTGTAAGCTTTATGGAGATGTGTGGCACGTTGCCCCTTGGGGGTTTCTTGTCCTCACTTGCACAATGTATATCCGTATCAATTCCACAGCGAGAGCATCTGCCAAGTTCTAGCACTAACGGTTACTGCAACTGAGGTAAACCCTGTAACGGACTGACGTTGACGTGCTTCTATGCAGATCAACCAACAACTTACCAAGCAGTTGGATTTACCTATGGACTCAAATCGGAGACAGTTGAGTTGAGGTTTTTGGCACAGAGAGGTTGTTGTTGTTGTTGTTGTTGTTGTTGTTGTTGTTGTTGTTGTGAAGCTTGAACATTAACAACCCTAGCAGCACACCAGAGTTTAGTGTGTGATGGGTCTGTGTGTCAGGTCTGGACACTCTCAGACGCGCTTTGTAGACAAGCTTTGTGTCCCTGTTTACAACGGCCTCTCATTCACCCCGTTCACACACACATTCACACACCAATGGCGACAAGCTACCATGCAAGGCGCCAGCCCCGCTCATTGGGAGCAATTTGGGGTTCAGTGTCTTGCTCAACCTCGACATGTGGCCAGCCGGGGCTTGAACCGCCGATCTCCCGACCTTGTGATCATTAGACGCCGGGTCTACCAAGACAGGACATACACTGTGAGGAAAGAGACTGTGAAATAGACAGCAGTGAGTCAAAGGGGATAGAAAACGGTTTAACAAGTTTAGGCCTTCTTTACTGAGAGAAATGCTCTGTGGGCTGGTGTTTGGGATTACAAGAATAGTGTAACTGCTGCTGGTGTGCATACAAAACAGTGACGTGATGGAGAGCGTGTGATAGTGATCTATGTCCACTAGGGGGCAACATAACCCCAGGTATCCATAGCAATAGGCTTCCTAGGAGGGTCGGAAGTAAACTAATCAGGTTACTCAGAAATCAGCTGGAAAGAAAACGACGGGTAAATTGGTTTCATATTTTGGATAATTACTGTGGCTTTAGAATCATTCGCCAAAGGTTAAACATAACCAGCAATCGATTTCTAATTGCCTGCACTTATGAGAATTCAAACTCGGGAGAATTCAAGAGGTCAGGTACTGTATCAAAACAAAAATGTTCAGTTAAAGTTAAGATACTTTAATAAAAGCAATCTAATGCAAATAAATGGCGCCAGTAAAGCATAAATGGACACAAAAAAGCTAGTCAGCAAGAACACGACGACTTCTCCTGATCTCGAACCTCTCTCCGGCTTGTACTGGGGGTGCGTTCGTAAATTTGCTCTGAGAACGCCGGAGCGCACTCTGGGTTCAACATCATAAAGGGACCAAGTAATTTTGATTGGCCCAGAGGCATTCCAGGAGTGCCGATCAGATTTCCAGAACGAGTTTACGAACGCAGCCTGGATAACTACGCACGAATGATGTCATGCATGGAATGCACAACACAGGGAATTAACGCATGGCGTCAAATGGGATTCGTGCGTAAAAGATTCCTTATTCTTATGCACGCTCGTGTGGTCTTGTGGACATCAGCATCCAGCGAACTGCACATCAAGCTCTGTGCATTACATCCAGTTATTTCACATACTCCATCAGCAGCGACAGTAAGTTTGTCTGCTCGGTGTACTCAATCTAGACACGACTATTGCGCGCAGGCGTCGGGCTCTCCAACTGTGCACTGGCCGGTCTCGTTGGACACCCACCGGACACCTGGATAGTCTTCTTCTTCTTCTTCTTCTTCTTCTCACACCTGGATAGTCTCGTTTCATTCGAAGATTTAAGGAGGACTCCAATTGGCGACCTGACTGATTATCCAACGCATTTTTCACAGATCACACAACTGAGACGAATATGAAGAAGAGTACTGCGACTTCAGGTACGTTGAGAATGATCATATTCTGTCCATCTGTCCAGGTAAAATTCCTCCCCCTTTCTCTTTAGTTGGCAAACTTTCTTTTTTTAATTCTGTCCATCCAGTCATGTAGGTAATCTTTATCAATGATTTGGGTGCCA